>NW_027397070.1:68848256-69021490 GCF_003265705.2 Callorhinus ursinus
GGGGGGGAGGGCTGCGGGGGCAGAGGGTGGTCTCCGCCTGGGCTGTCAGTGTGGAGAGGGACGGCTGAGCTGTGGGAAGGAACAAGAGGCTGGGGGAGGGTGGGCAGCGAGGACAAACAGGCCTGGGTCCGGAAACACGGACTGCGGGGGGGGGGGGGGGGGGGGGGGGGGGGAGAGGCCCTGCCGAGCCCCGGCCACACCCGCTGGCTGGCTGACTGCTGTCCCAGCCTGCTGGCCTCCCAAGCTATTTTCCCTTCTGGGGAAAGAGCTGGTTGCAAAAGACAAATCCAGAGAGATAACTGGCCTGTTGGGAAACAGGCGGGGGACGGGCTTCCCCCACCCCGGCCCTCGATCCTGCAGGCTGGGAGCCTAATTTGGGCGGGGCACGCTTAGCCTTGCCGGTCTTGTGAAATAGCCGTGGGTGCTGGTCGATACTTCTGGGAATGGCGTGGGGTGTCCCCCTCCCTCAGGAAGGGAGGGCAGTGCTGACCCAGGGCAGGCTGGAGCCCTGGCCTCCCCGGGGACCTTTCTGAGGTCCGACTCTGCGCCGGGCCAGAGGCCAGCTGCTTTCCTGCGTGTTAGCCCCCTAAGGAAGAGGCTCAGAGAAGGGGCTTGACTTGGCCAAGATCACAAAGCCAGGAAGGGCTCTTGAAGACCTGGGCCTTGTCCTTGTGGAGGACAGACATGGCATGCGTGGGAGGGAAGCAAAACCACGTGATCAGCGCTCCAATCAATATG
The DNA here is from genome assembly GCF_003265705.2 of Callorhinus ursinus. NCBI lineage: Eukaryota > Metazoa > Chordata > Mammalia > Carnivora > Otariidae > Callorhinus > Callorhinus ursinus. Next base: position 68,848,995 of record NW_027397070.1, read on the forward strand.
TTTTCCGGCACAGAGGCAACCCAGATACAGGGGTCCAGGGAGGGCTCCAGAGAGGGGGTGATACTGTGGCAGGGCTTTGATGGATGAGTAGGAGTTTGGTGAGGTCTGTGTGAGGGTCAAGGAGGATAATTCCAATCAAGTCATTCAGTCAGTCCTTTGTTCGTGCACTCACTCCTTCATTCATTCATGCACACTTACTGAGTCCTGGGATGCCCAGTAAATAGGGCAGGGCCCCCAAGGGCATTGTTGTCCTCAGGTGGCCCTCACCACCCCTCACCCCTGGGGGATGTAACCCCAGGGCTCTGTGGCTCTCTGGCTTCCCCAGGGCAGTGCTGGGGGCGTGGACGTTGAGGCTCTAGTGTCAGGAAAGGAGAAAGGAACAAGATGTGGCACCTGGCCCTTTGCAGGGAGAGCCAGGCCGTCCTTCACAGAGCCCTGGGTGACCTGGGCTTTCCTACCTCATGGCCTTCGTTGGGTCTGTGCCTCTCCTTCACACGCACCTGGCCGCTGAAAGGCAGACAGACCCGTCACAGGCTTCAGGACAAGAGCTGCCTGGTTTGGAGGCAGAGCGCAGCAAGTGTCGAAACAGAGGCGCTCCCAAAACGCGTCCCTGGCTTTCGGAACAAGGCATGGCTGGGCCAAGACGCGGAAGGAGAAACTGCTAGCAGCTTGGCTGAGACTCAGTTTCCTTCTCTGCATCAGCACGCTCAGGGTTGATGAGACACGGTGTGGACAAGAAGTGTGGGTCTATTCTCAGCGGGAGCTGGTCGGGGTTCAGGGCTGCCTCCTGCCGTGAGACAGGATCAGGTTACTCTTCCTTCTCACCTGGTCCCTCTGATTTCCTTCCAGGTGTCTGTGGTGTTGCTGTGGGCTACCCCCTGGACACGGTGAAGGTATGGCAAGAGGCAGGCCTCTGCCGTCCATCCAAAGGCCCCTGGCTGGGATTAGGCTGCCCTCCGAGTCACCTGCATCCACCTGTGGCCAGAGAACTTTCTGGCCTGCTAATCAGACCAGCCTTCCCCACGCTCCTCAGGACTATGTCAGCCCCTCTTCTCATCTGTGCCTCAGGTTTCTTGTCTTACATGGGGCTCCTGATCCCTGCTCTGCCCACACTCAGCACGCATATGAAAATCAAGGCGTTGTCTCGTCCCCTCCCCCAGGCCTACTGACCTTGCCGTCGGCCTGGAGCCACCCCTTCCTGAAGTCTGCTTCTCTCACAGGTCAAGATCCAGACAGAGCCCAAGTACAGGGGCATCTGGCACTGCGTCTGGGACACATACCGCCAAGAGCGGGTAGGCCGGGGCCCAGGGTAATGGGCAGGAGTATGTCAGGGCCTCAGACCCCAGGCCTGCCGCTCCCAACCAGCCAGGGGGTGCTGAAGCCATCTGAGCTCAGCTCTGTCACCTTCCAAATGGAAATGATTGTACCAACCTGCTGGGTTTCTCTGAGGACGAGAGCCAGGCGTCTGGCACATAGGAGGTGCTCAGAATGAGGTCCTGCCTTCAGGAGAGGGTCTACAGGTGGCATCCGGGGCCTTTGAGGGTCGGGGGGGGGACCCCGAGTGTTTGCATTTCTATCCCCTCCAGGCTGGGCATCCCTTAAAAGCCATGCTGGGTGGAGCTGTGAGGTGTCCCCAGCGTCCAGCCGAGAGCCCGGTCCAGAGGAGGGACTCAGGGATACTTACCAAAGTGAACCTGGGGTTCGATGCTGGCCAGGGGTGAACAAATGAAAAACGGCTACAATAAAGCATGCTACTCAATGTCATCATCATCATCATCATCATCATCATCAAATAGCTGTCCTAGGTCCAGCCTGGCCCTCTGTCTCTTCAGTCCCTCACATAACCTCGAAAGTGGAGTGTTATGATCCCCAATCTATAGCCGAGGACGCGGAGAGCTTGGCAGCGAGCGACCGGCCAGGGAGGCCAGAGCAGGGCTGAGACCCAGCCCCCTTGGCCCAGGGCCCCTCTGGGCGGCCCCCTTCCCGGCTGGGCCTCTGGCCTGATTCGGGCCCTCGGGTCCTGTCTGTCTACCCGCCAGGTGCGGGGCTTCTACCGAGGCCTCTCGCTGCCCGTGTGCACCGTGTCCCTGGTCTCGTCCGTGTCTTTCGGGACCTACCGCCACTGCCTGGCGCACATCTGCCGATTTCGATACGGCAGCCCCGATGCCAAGCCTGCCAAGCCCGACATCACGCTGTCAGGATTTGCTTCTGGCCTGGTCCGCGTGAGTGGGGGTGGGGGGGTGGGAGTGGGGGCCTCAGCACTGCGGGGTCCGGAGGTGCCGAGGGAGCCGCCCAAGAGGCCACCCAGCCCCGCAGAGGGGGACACGGAGGCTTGGGGCAGGGCAGAGACTGGAGGAGGGCCGGGGGGGCTGTGGGTGAGGGCCCAGCTGATTCTTGTTAGCTGAGTGACCTTGGGCAAGCTAGGGAGCCTCTCTGAGCTTCTGTCTCTTCATTCGTAAGAGGCGTGGTGAAGACCCAGTAAGGTTATGAGTGCAGAGCCCCCCCCGTTAGCACGGAGTCTGACAGGTGTGAGCACCCACAGAACGGCAGCCAGTATTATTGGTGATATTATGTTACTTAGTCATGTTATTAAATGCATTTAGTACTGTACTATTCTTACACTAAATACTTATATTAATCACATAGTTAGTACATGGATGTCATTCCCATGTTAGTTATGTGATAAATACTTCCACGAACCCGAGTCACAGACATTTACCCAACACCTATGGTGTGCCGGGCCCGCTCCCAGCCGGCAGCCTGGGTGGCAGAAGCAAGCACTGGCTGCGAACCCTGCTGCACCGGGACGGGTGGGCCAGGCGGACCGGCCGGAGGCGCGGGTGTTGCCCGGGGCAACAGGAGGCCAAGGGAGGGCGCCCTCTTATCCCTGCTGCTTCTCGGCAGGTGTTCCTGACCTCGCCCACTGAGGTGGCCAAGGTCCGCCTGCAGACGCAGACGCAGACGCAGACGCAGACGCAGACGCAGACGCAGACGCAGCAGCGGCGCCCCTCGGCCTCATGGCCCTCGGCCGCGCCCCCCATGTGTCCGGCGCCCCCTGCCCGCTCGGCGCCCAGGCCCAAGTACCGAGGGCCACTGCACTGTCTGGCCACGGTGGCCCGTGAGGAGGGGCTGCGGGGCCTCTACAAGGGCAGCTCGGCCCTGCTCTTCCGGGACGGCCACTCCTTCGCCACCTACTTCCTGTCCTACACCATCCTCTGCGAGCAGCTCACCCCCGCTGGCCACAGCCGGCCAGGTGAGCGGGGCCTGGGGCCGGGCAAGCGGGGCCGGGCGGGGGGGTTGGGGGGGGGAGGAGGCGTGGATGCGGTCGTGCCAGATCCGGGTGCCACGGAGCCTCCCGGGGTGGGAACGTCCGTGCCCACCACACGGGGAGTCGGGACGGGCCCGCCGTGTGGCTTTGTATAGGTCACGTCGGTGGCTTGCGCCCCGGGCTTCATTCCGGGGGTCCCCCGCTTGGCCTCCTCTGTGTCGCCGGCTGGCGTGCGGCTGAGGCGCTCGCGGCTCTCTCCCTGCAGATGTCTTGGGTGTGCTGGTGGCTGGGGGCTGTGCCGGGGTCCTGGCCTGGGCCGTGGCCACCCCCATGGACGTGATCAAGTCACGCCTGCAGGCGGACGGGCAGGGCCAGCGACGCTACCGGGGCCTTCTGCACTGCGTGGTGACCAGCGTGCGGGAGGAGGGGCCGCGGGTCCTCTTCAAGGGGCTGACGCTCAACTGCTGCCGCGCCTTCCCTGTCAACATGGTGGTCTTTGTTGCCTACGAAGCCGTGCTGGGGCTCATCCGGGGCCTGTCCACGTAGCCAGTCCCAACGCCCCAGGGGCCGGCCCGCCGGCAGCTTCCCGAGGTCCTCGTGGCTGCAGGGGGCGCAGGAGAGCGTCGGGGTCTGGGCCCCACGGAGCCGCCGCCCAGGACCGCCTGAGCCTCCCCGAAGCCCGAGTCAGCCGTGCTCGGGGCTTTGCCTGCCCGGCTACGGACCACAAGGAGGTTGAGGGGCCCGTCTGCCATCAGCCTGGGGGTGGCCTGAGGGTCACACGAGCCAGGGAGGAGTGGGCCTCTTGGACGAGGACATCCGTCACACGGAGTCATTTGAGCAGGTCGTTGGAGTTCCAGCTTCCCTGTCACCCCTCCCTGCCGCCCGCCCGCATCTTCAGAGCACCCCTGTGCCTCCATTCAGTCCCTCGGCCGCCCTCCCCGCCAGGTCCCCCCGCCCCCCGCTCAGCTCTCCTCGGCTGCTTAGTGAGCTCCTGGGCACCGGCCGGCTCGCTCCCCTGCACCAGGCTGCTCAGAGAGGGCACTGACCCGATGGCCACGGCCAGCGTGCTGCCAGACCTGCTCACGCCCTTGCCCTGCTGGGAGATCCCCGAGACTCAGCGGGGAGCTGTTGACAATAAAACGTCTTTGAGCATGCTCAGTGGTGCTGCTCTGTGGTCTGTGGGGCAGGCGATCAGCTTATCCTCAGAGGCCCAGCCCTCCAGACCTGTGTGGCCAGTGTTCCCACTATGCAGATGGGCACACTGAGGCCCAGCACTCTGGCTGGCTCCAATCCCTTGGCCTTCGGGGCGCTGAACCCTAACACGGGAGGCCACTCAGCCTTCAGCATGAGGCTTGCTCTCCTCACCACCCACATCCCAAACCCACCCCTGTCTGAGAGAAACTGGGTTCCAGCCAGCTGCCCTGGCCCGTGTTGCCAGACATTTGGCCTGGAGGGAGGAGGGAGGGAGGGTTGTGTACCCTGGACACTGCTGGGTGCCAGGTCCCTTACACAGGTCATAACAGGTTGACACCAGGTGAGCAAACAGCTCAGGGAGGGAACTGGGCCTGCCCACTGTGGCAGGGGTGGTGGTGGTGGTGGTGGGGACTTGCGCCTGCATTTCTGAAGTCCTCTTGTTGGCACCACACGACTGCCAGGCACGGGGGGCTATCGGGGGCCAGAGCTCTGGTAAAGCCGGCCAGCACCTGCCTCGATCTTCCTCACTCACAGACACTGGCCTTGACCATGTCTTTGGACCGAAGGACCTCTTGTGTTCTGGAAACTCTTTCCCAGGACACATGGGTGGACCCGCCCGTCCCAGTCCGCTCCTGTCATACTGACCCGAGTATTTCCTTACACCCAGCGCTCTCCGCCAGAAACACCCTTCCCCCTCCTCTGCCTGGCTGAGTCCGCATCCTAGGCATCACCTCCTTCAGGAAGCTCTCCCAGCCTGACCACTAGGCTGCTTATGAGGCTCCCACGGGGCCCTGGCTCCTCGTTTTGGTCATTCCTCTGCCCCCGACCCCTGACACCCCACTCCACCCACATGTCTGATTTGGACTCTATCCAGCACAGGGCCTGGCACACAGTAGGTGCTCAGGGGGTGTGGAATGAAGGAAGTCCTACCCTAGATTCCAAGAAGTTCATCCAGCTTCAAGTGAAAGATGCTAGTGTTCTAGCCAGGTGCTAGGAAAAGAGTACCAGCTAACAAAAGGTTGATAATTCATCAAAACCCTGACCCCATGTCCACTTTTGGCAAGAAGACCACTAGTACCCATTTGCTTTGGCCTTGGGAAGAGAGTTACTGGCAGTACTCCCGGCCCTGCCAGTCACAGCTGGGGAGCATGGGGACTCAGTCACCGAGCCGCTGGCCCCGCCCACGTTGGCCAAATGGCTTTGCAGGAAGGCCTGGTCCCAGGTCCTCATGCTCTCTAGGTGACAAGGTCCTTTGGAGGGCCGACCCAGCCCCCTCTTTTACAAACGGGCAAGAGAAGGAGGGCCCAGCTGTGTCTTCCCATCAACCGTGGCCGCCTTAACGAAGTCCAGGATGCACCTGAAATTTCAAGTGGGCGATAAAGGGTGGTGTCCCCAGGGCTCCCACAGCTGACGGGAGAATCATGGGCCCCTGGGAAGGGCCAAGGGCCACAGAACTCCCTGGGAGAGCTGCACCTGTCTGATGGCAGGGAGCCCCCTTCTTTGTTCTCATCCTGGACTGTGTGCTCCCTGCTCCCAGCTCCCCACTGTGCCCTGTCCCTGGCCCTGGCTCAGCTGCGGTCCCCACAGCTGGGAGCTCCTCTGGCAGGAGTCCCCACGCCACAGGAGCTGCGACCTGACGTCCTGCCAACACCTGCCGGGCTGTTGTACCTGTCCATCCTAACCTGGGGGATCCCTTGGAACCTGTTTTAGAAAAATGTGGGGGTGGGAGCGGCTGTGGCCCCTACCAGCAGTGACCACTGGGGGAGGCACCTGACCTCTGACCCAGGGTACTGCTCCCAAGACCCCAGCATTAGGTACGGTTGCTCTTCTCTTAGTGGGGCAGGGCTGGGGGTCCCCAGAGGTTGGGTGGCCTGCCCGAAGTTGCAGCCCGTGTGGAGGAGCAGTGTCGACGATGACGCCCACTCCCGCCCTGGTGCTCTGCCGCCTGGGGACGTCACATAAGACCCCTTGTTTTAGCCACTCAGTGCACCTGTGATTATGGGTGCCAGGGAGCGACAAGATGGCATGTAGCTGCGGAGACCACAGCCAGCCAGGTGGGCGGGCCTGGGTGCTCTGGCCAGGGGGTGTCGAGGCCGGGGAGGAGACGGATGAGTTTGTGCCGCATGCTGGTCCCTCAGCACCTCCCAGGGTGGGACCCTCGGTACCCTCATTTGTGAAGTGGTCCCTCTATGTGGAGAGAGCAAGTAAGAGGCAGGCTCTGTCACAAACACGGTGTGTGGCCTTGGACAAGTCACTCTGCCCTCTCTTAAGCCTCAATGTCCTCACCTGCGGGTGGGGCTGGGCAGGTAGAGGGGGCCTGGGGCTCCATCCTGGCAGGGCCTCTGCCCTGGGCCTCCGGCGGCTGGGCGGCTCAGCTTCAGCCCAGCCCGTGTGTGCAGAGGACGGCTGCTTGTGCCGAGACATCCCTGCTGGGCGGCTGGAGGCATCCCGTGAGGTCTGAGAGCCAGTAGCAGGGCACTGGCGAAGGATTCCTGGGAGCCTGCCTCTCATCTCGGGGCCACAGGGGCTTCCAGGCTGTCTCTCCACTCTGTGTCACTCCCCGGTGACCCTGTGGACATGAGGGGCACCCTCGAAGGGGCCACACCACTTGGCAGCAGGTGCAGCACCCCACGCCGGGCCTGGAACAGGTTTGACCCCTCCTCGAACCCCAGACAGCACAGTGACACAGGCAGGACCGAAGGAAGTTTATTCGCGCCAACAAGTGACATGAGGGAGTGGACCCTACACCTCCAGAAAGCACAGACCCCTCAACCCAGGGCCTTCCCTGAGATAGGTCTTCCACTTTTCCAAACTACACAGGGTGCACGGTTAACCAGGCCTCCCATGGACGCGCCGCTCAGGGCCTTGAGGGCTGCCACTCGCTTTCTAGCTACGTCCACCTGCCCCAGGGCACTGCTCTGTGCAGAAAGACTTCCACGCCAGTCAAGTGTCAAAACAAAAGCATCTGCAAAGACAACAGACCCCTCAGCATCTGGCACAAGCAGCGTGAAGCAGCCATTGGCTTTCAGGGCGGAGTGTCAAGGATTATTTGGTGGAAGGAAGTATTAGTATGCTCAGGAAAAAGTATGATTTCTGGAGTGTGGTGCATGCATGGTCTGGAGTGTGGTAAGTGAACCGGAGTCTCGCCCACAGAAGACTCAATTTAATAAAGCTCGGCCAACTTGGGCCAATATTCAACGTGAAAAGCAGCTTTCAAGCTGGGAGCTCTCTTAGCCAAATGTAGAGCAAAGCTTTCAGCTGACAATTCTTCTTTTAAATTTTTTTGGACACAGGCTGAAATACATCTGTGCTCATTAAACTTTCCCACATAGACTTTTCAAAGCACGCTTTAATTTATGCTAATGCCGTTCTGTTTCCAGGTATGCAGACAGACTCCATATGCTTTCCCAGGGCAGGTCTGAAGAGTGTGGGGAACGGCAGCAGCTGTCCTGTGGACTGGACAGGCCAGCCCATGGACCTGCAGCCCAAGGTCCCACACGTGGGGGCTGCTCTGTGGGAGACTCCAGCTGGACTGTTTGACCATGAAACGTTAGCCTGCACCCAATCACCCCAAGGGTTTTGCCCCCAAGAGACAGAAAGGAGGACGGGGAAAAACAGTACTGACACACACACACAGGGCTTCCAGATACCAGGCCAGTAATTACCGTGTGACAGAGCCTACAGGTGCTGCTGATTTGATTGGGCTGGAATTATTGGTAAATTACATCTCTTTATAAGCGCATATAAAAGGAGTTACTGAAAGTCGTAGGACAGCTTCCGGGGAGTCATGAACTCTTTCACTATCTCGTCTGTGACCTCCTTGCGCCTGGCCTGGTGCTCGGCGATCAAGGGCTGCAGAACCTCGATGAGTGTCTTCTTGAGCTCACCGGTGAGCATATCGCCGCTGGTGTAATCCTGACCGGGAGGAGAGAGACTACAGTGACAAGCGGCTCCTCCTGCCTGGGCACCTCACGCCTCTGGGTGCCAGCCCCGCCCGCAGCCCCCGTGCAGAGCCCGGCGCGGGGGTGGCGCCCAGAAGTCCAAGGACCTGCACCTTAAACGTTTTCTTAACATGCCAAGGACCCCGTCTGACGCACGGCTGTGACTCGCCGACACCCCCCCACCCCTCCTCAGAGCCCCACGGCCGCCCGCCCGCCCTGGCAGCTCCTCGTCAGCGTCCCCTGTGCTGTACAGTCTGTTCTGAACTTTTCGCCACAATCAGCTTTAAACACGTTTGTATGGAGACTTCTTTCTTGGTCAGAATTACTTCCATGGAAAAGATTCTGAGGACTGGAAAACCCGAGGCAAAGGCTACAGTTACTGTTGGGGCTCTTCCGACTTCTCACCAAACTGCTGCCGAGAGGCTGTGCCAAGACCCTCGCCTCACCTGGGTGAGCCTTGGAGCCCCAGCCGACATCGCGGCAGTGCAAAGCCCCGCCGGCTCGGTGGGGAACTGTCTGAACCTGACTCTGTCCTGTTCGACTTTACTGGTCTGTGGTGTCCAGGAAGGGGAGGCCATGGTGGGTGACCACGACACTGCAGTGTATGCTTCCCTCTGCGGACTGTCACCAGGCTTCCTGGCGCATTGCTAAGGGCAGTGGACCTCCTCAGTTTTCACCTCGTCTCAGCTGAGGGCCTGCTCCCCAAGCCCAGCCCTGAGGGGCTCCAGCCACCCTAAGCCCAGCTGCCAGGCCCCCAACATCCCGTGTGAGAGCACCAGGGGCCGGCTGGACCCTGCAGCCTGCGGGCTCACCTTCCTGATCTGCTCGAGCTTGTCATCGTCCTCGAGGAAGAAGGTCAGGTACATGAAGGACACGTCCACGTCACAGTTGCCCCCGAACTGCCTGTGTTCCTCGACGGTGTCTCTGCCCCCAGAAAACGCGTGCTTGTTGACCTGCGGTGGCGAGAGCACAGGACGCTGGTCAGGTCAGGCCACCCTGCGTGGGGAAAGTGGCCGGGGGCTGCCTTCTGGGCAGGTCCCAGGGCAGGGGGGCTGGGGCTCACAGTCGGGGTGGGGAGGAGCCCCACAAATCGCTCCAGCCTGTCCGTCAAGCCCGGGTCCCCAACGGGGCCAACTGAAGAGAGTGGGGGAGAGGAAGGTGGGTTAGCTCTCAACCCCCCACCCCCACGAAACACAGCACAGAGCTGGAAAGCCAAAGCGCCGCCCGCGCTGAAACGTGGGGGAAGTGTCCTTAGGTGACGGATGGACACAAGCACCTTCGAGTAAGAGAGCCAACCCGGGAAGGGCGGCTGCCGCCTTCTCCACCATGGAAGGGGGAACAGGGGCCACAAGAATGGGGCTCGAAGGGGGGAGCAGAGCCAGGAGACGCGCGGAGGGAGACAGCGCCTGCAGCCAGCCCCACCTACAAATACGCAGTTTCCGGAGCTGAAAAAAGACTCAGAAACTAGCACAACGGTTTTTGGAATCACTGAAGATAATCTTGGAGAAATCAGGGCCAAAAAGCGAGAGAAGAAAAGCCAGAAAGGACAAAGTCTCCTCAACTTTCTTCCCACCAGCACATGTGACCCACTATGTACAAATGTCACCCTATTTTTCTTTCCTGGGGGAAAGGGTGGGTAGAGGTGATGGTTCCTAGGTTGAGATGCTTACTCTTCCTCCCCAGGACCACATGGCAGATTACTAACGGGACGCTCCGGGGCCCATGGACAAGCAGCAGGCGGACACCAGGGGAAGAGGCTGTCTGGCTGCGGGGAGCGGCACCTGCTCTGCGCGCCCCCCCCCCCCCGCGTGAGGGGGAAGTGCTGGGGGTGGGGGTGGGCGGATTAAAGACAAGTACGCGTTCATCTTCCCTCTCCTTCATTAAGAAAGAGCAAGTTGTAAAATAACATCAACGTCAGCAAACTGCACCAACCATGGAAACAACAAAACGAACAGGAAGAGAAAGCACTAGGACTGTGTTCTCCTGAGCTCCGGTGCCCCTGGGCAGGCGCTGGGGGTCTGATGGTGCAGCGGGGCAGCTCCTGCCCACACGGCCTCTTCTGTGCTCAGACTCGCAGGCCAAGCCGGGTCACTGATGGGCCCCAGGGAAGGCACTCCAGTGCCAGGAAGAAAGTCTTGAGAACAGAGCTTCCCAGCCTCCAAGGGCTGGTTTAAAGGCTATCTAAGGGCCTTGGGACAGTTCCCAATCCTCATCTGAGAGCAAGATGAGGAAAGGTGTGTCTGCTGCACATTTTCCAAGATGCATGGGTGCTGCTGCCACCTACGCACTCCTCCCTGGGCAGGCCCCTCATCCCATGATGGCACGCAGATGTGCCATGAATGGTGGACATCACCACGATCACATCACTTAATCCCCAACAACCCAATGACCTCCGTACTGCTTTCTCCACCTCACAGGTGAAAATGGGAAACAGTGTCAAGGACCTGCTGTATGTGGCAGTGAATGGCAGAGCCAGGCTGACCCTTCCTGGGACACCAGTCTTCTGACAGCGGCTTATGTTTGCCTGGTGTTGGGACTGACTGGTCCTCAGTGCGGCTGGGGCCGTGCTCAGGGGAAACCAACAGGAAAATGGGCTTGGGTTAGGGTGGAGAACAGCCTTGGTTGTGGGGACCAGAATGCAGGGGCCAGGATCCAAAATGACAGAAGCAAGTGAGATGTACCAGTGTGATGTGGCGTAAAAGGAAACTATGCCTGGCGACGGTGTCTCGGTTGAGGGGCATGGGAGCTTGATTCAGCTGCCACACTCCGAGAGCCAGTGCATTCTGCCTGCTACAATCCAGCAGGGCAGGTGAGCGGGCCTGTGGGAGGCCCCAGGCCCAGGGCTGGGTGGGGCCACTGACCCTTGGCCCTGGAGCCTGAGGCCAGCTCTGGGCAGGGGCACTACAGGGTTAACATTAAAGGGGTCTCGTGATCAGAAATCACAGGTGGGTGGCCAGGCTGGCAAAGTGCGTTACAGACACTCGTCCCAGAAGGGGAGGTTCCACACTCCAAGGCTGCCTGCAGGAGGGACTGATCTGGCGGGCTCTGGCAGCAGCCTGGGGAAGGCCTGCTTTGGCCTATCCTGCAAAGGAGCTCACCAACTCTTCATTTTGAACTAAATTCTTAAATCTGGGCTGCACTTTACCGTTCACACTTTTTACATGTGATCCCACGTAAGCCTTGTCTCAAGCCTGTGAAGTCAGTACAGCTCTCCCACTTCACAGATGTCTCAGCTGGACAGCAAGGTCACCCGCCAATGGCAGTGAAGTGGCAGGACACGGACAACCTGGGGTTCCCGACTCTAGGCCACGGGAGGGCCCGTGCAACGAGGGAGCTGGGTTCCAGTCCCAACCCCACCACTCCCCAGCTGTGTGGACGTAGGAAGCTGCCTGGCCCCTCTGAGTCTGGACTTCCTTGCCTACAAGATGAACATGGCCTCCCGGGTGGTTGGTAGGACTCAGTGAGATCACACAGGTGAGCACGTGGCACGGCTACTGCTATTCTCAGGAGCGCTGGAGCAGATCCCCGCCCCTGGCTGGAGTGGAGGTGGATTCTGGAATGGAAGGTGGGTGTGGGGACCGAGAACGACAGCCTGGCCTGAACTTGTCCTGCCCCACAGGGCGCTCACAACCCTCAGGGCCTCTGTGGCTGTGTGCTTCCTGACCTCATGCTCACGGCCAGCCCAGCCCTCAGGGCCTTTGCTGGTCCCTAAGTGAATGAAAAATGCCTTGGACCCAAAAATGACTTCTTTAAAACGATGTACTAAATGCACTAAAACAACTAAAAAACCAAACAAAATGCCTTCTCTTCTGGAGAGAAGAGGACCCTCCCTCCCACTTCCGTATTCCATGCTTTAGAACTTTCAGCCAGTACTGAAAGGTCAAGAGAAAGCCCTGAATGTACCAGCTTCCAACAGAGAGTGGTAGAGTTGGCGGTGGCTATTTCCTGGAAGAGGGTTTGGACATTAAGGGTTTCCCCATTGTTAACCAGAACCCGCTAGGGAGTTCGGAAGGGCTGGGGGCCAGCAGTGACTCAGAGGGTTGCATTACACGCCTCAGATACGGATCTGGTCACTCCTGCTGTAAACTTCCCACCTGCAAACACACACTGGATTCCAAATAAAATGTCAACAGCTTCGTGGGACAGTGAGGGGTTGCACCTATACTGGCAGTTCAGCCCAGAGAAAGAGAAGCAGGGCCCTGGGAAAGAAAAAAGCTCAAACAGATTCCTAATTCTCATTTCTTTGAGGACTTGAAAAATATTTGCTGATGCCCGTTGCATGCTTGGACGGACATGACTGTCCTGTTGAAGGGCCCCCACCCGTTCCCAGTCTCCATGAGAACGTGCGGCCCCTAAGCCCCACCTTGGCCAAGACAGTCATCCTCTCTGGCTGTCATCCCTCTAAAGGTACTCACCACTATCTCCCCGTGAGAAATAAAGCCAGAAAACATAAAGCACCTGGTCCATCTGCTGGACTACGGCTGCTGCTTGGAAATGTACTACAATATGTTCTATCATTTACTTTAAAGAAAACCGCATGGGGCGCCTGGGTGGCTCAGTCAGTTGAGCGTCTGCCTTCAGCTCAGGTCATGATCTCAGGGTCCTGGGATTGAGCCCCGAGCGTCAGGCTCCTGCTCAGCAGGGAGTCTGCTTCTCCCTCTCCCCCGCCCCTTCTTCCACTCATGCTCTCTCTCTCGCTCTCACTCTCTTTCAAATAAACAGACAAAATCTTAAAAAAGAAAAAAAAGAAAACTGCCATGACTTTGCTTCCAGAGCAGAGCACTGGTGAGAAAAGCAGAGAAGAAAAAAAGAGAAGAAATATTCAAAGTTTTGCCTAAATAAAAGGGCACAGACAAATCAAGTTCATTTGGTGTCGGGAACAGGGACAGGCCGCCTTGAGGTTGCAGGCAGCAACAGTTACTGACCCTGGAACCCAGCGTTGTGGCGGAGGACGCCAGAAGGACAGTCTTGCCATGCGTGTGCGTGCCTGCGAGTGTCAGTGTGCGTGTGTGTGTGTGTCTCAGGCGCGTCTGCTCTGTGTGCACAGGCTGCCCCTCCGCCCCGGACGGTGCTCACCTTGGTCTTGATCTGCTTGGCGGTGTCCGTGAGGAAGATGGAGGAGTTGGGGTCGCTGGCGCTCATCTTGGTCTGGGCCCCCTGCAGGGCGGGGAAGAAAGTGGAGTGCAGCAGGGCTGGCTTAGGGTAGCCAATCCTGGGGGCGACGTCTCTCGTCATCCTGAAGTAAGGATCCTGTGGGGCGAGAGGGGCCTCTGAGGAAGCTGGCAGAAATGGGCTGGCTGTCAGCCGGTGAACAACACCTCCGCGGCCTCCATGGGATGCTCCCAGCTCCCAAGTAGCTTACAGGATTGCCCCGGCCCAACACCTCTTAAAACCTCCTTTCCCATCAGAGTGCAGTGCCCCAGACCGATAAACGCCTCGCTCTGCCTCCTGACCTGGTCGATGGCACAGGGGATGAGGCACTGGATGTCTGCCCTGTCTCGGAAGATCTGAGGGAATGAGTTGCTGAAGGAGGGGGCAGCCTGGATGGCAGGAAAGCTGATCTTCCCTGAAAGTGTAAACAATATATTTTTACACATGACATCGACTGCTGTTCTGGTTAATTCAGCCAGCAAAAGGGATGAACATGAACAAGCATTCTCCCCTTTAGAGACGGGATCACCACTCAAAAGAATCTGAAACCACAGAAGAGTAGGGAGGAGAGACAAATCTACAGTCTCAGTGTGTGTCTCTTTTCGTGTTTTCTCAATTTCCCGCCGCATTTCTGTGGTGACTGCACACTACCCAGTTTTTCTCCTTACCTTTTCCCTCACTTGGGTGGTTGTTAAGTATGTTGTCCCGTAAGCATGTTGGGGAGTGTTTAGCCAGTCTACCCATGGGCACATGGACTGTCCCTCACCTTTAATCATTACAGGTTATGACACCCTGGTACCTAAAACTGCTTTCAATACTTTGGATGTTGCTGTTAACACTGCTACTGCTATTTGCTTAGACCCACACAAGGGGTCCAAGGGCCTGACCTTGTGTGACCTCCGACAAGCGCTCTGGGCCAGCCCCTGCCAGCTGTGCCGTGTGGGGTCACTCGCGCTGCCGCCACCACCAGCGCCGGGTACGTGTACACACACACCCACACCCACACCCACACACGGCAGGGGGGGCCATTCCCTGCCTGCGGGCGCCGGGCTGTGCTCGGGGCCTTCCCCGGGCTCATCTACTGCTCACAACTCGACCTAACAGTGCCACATAGCCCCCATCTCAACAACTTGCACTGGCAGGCTCAAACCGTCGGCAGAGCCCGCCGAAGCTAATACCCAGCAAGCAGCTGGCCGGGCCAGGATTCAAACCCGGGCGCTTGGCAGCAGTGTGCACAGCTAGTCGGAGGTCTACTGTCTCTTACTCGCCCAGTGCCGCCTTCCCTGGGACATCTTCCCATGAGATGCTGGCATTCCGAGGATAAATACCCTTTCAAAAGCACAGGGTTTATGCCCCAATTGTCAGGGATGCATCTGACCAAAACATCAAAGAAAAGGGTCTTGCTCGTGTGAAAAGCCTCCCAGTGAGGCCTCTCCATGGCGTTTCTGCACTTGTCCCTGAAGGTCCCCTCACCGCCAGGGCCCCCTCCCAGCAGGACAAACTCCCCACGTGGCACCTGCAGGCACACCCCGGGATGCTGGCCCGGGCTCGCGGCTGCTCGGCCTGGAGCCGTGCCCCAGAAGCAAAGTAGGGGAGGGGATCAGGAGACCCACAAGTCTCAGGGATCAATTCTTAGCTTCAGGAGCTAAGGGTCTAGAAGGAGAAGGCCGACGCATCTGACGGGCACGGACGTGTGTGGAAAGGGGCACGAGTACGAGTGCAGGGGGCTGAGCCACGGAAGCACAGTGAGGGTGGGCAGGGTGGGCTCCACGGGGCCTCCGGGCAAGCCCGTTCCTCCGCCGGGGGAAGCGGAGGCTCCTGGCCTCGACGAGAGGGGCCCACACGGGCAGGGCACTCAGTCATCCCCACCCTGCTCCTCCTTTCTTCTCGGCCTCTCAGTGGGTGACTGAGAGGTGACAGACGGTCTCCTGAAGTGCAGCCCCGAGGCCCAGAAGCGGGGCCACAGGCATCGCACAGCTCCTCTGGCTCCTGGGGAGACCTGCCCGTGGGCTCGCGGTGGGGAGACGAGGGGCCGGTGCTGCCACCAGAGGCCGCAGCGAGCTCCTTACCGATGGAGTCACTGTCGGTGAAACCGAAAATGCCTTTCACTTGGTTGAAGGTAACGTGCTTCTGAATCTTCACCACGTTCTTGTAGAAGCCTGGGCTCATCCTGCAAAGACAATCAGAATCAAACCCCAGGTTCAGAGGGCGGCCCCCCGCTGGGGCCGAAGCCGCAGCTGGTGAAGCCTGAGCATGCAGGTGCGGGCTGAGGACACACACTGGGCAGCACAGTGCCCACAGGCGTCCGGAGGCAGAGAGAGTTAAGGCAGGCTGAGCGGAGCCGCCAGAGAAGTGTGGGAAGCTGTGTGAGACCGGTGCCAGAGCACGGGCAGATGAGGCAAGAACACAACACGTTCAGAGTCAGGGGGTGACACGGAGCCCTGAAACCCTGCCCGGGTCAGCGGTCAAGTGTGCTGCACAGCTTCCAGCCTGGAAGCCCCGAGGGAGCTTTTTCTGTGTTGTGAGAGACCGTCTGCAGAGAAACCAACGCGTCCAGCCACCACGGCCCCGTCCCGTCGGCAGCCATGCTATCTGGGCAGGATGACCCCAACGCCCAGCAACAGGACTGGGCCACAGTGGCTGGTTCAAGCAACCGATGCTCTCTCCTGGATGGTGAGGCATGGGGATATGAGGCCTGGAGCTGTGGCAGTCATTCTGCTACCAGAGGGACCGAGGCTGAGGATGAAGCAATTACAGGGAGGGGGCAGAACCCAGAGGGACTTCTTACATGGCATCTCTAATATGCTCAGCAACTCTACTCTCCACCATACCAGGTAGCAGGCCCCACAAAGACAGAAAGGGAAAAAACGGGAGAGCTAATGTTTCCTATGTGTTCGCGTCATGTAGCAGGAGCCGTGCTTAGTGCTGGACATGGGTTAACACCGCTCAACTCCCCTTTAAAGTAGTAGCCTCACCTCCCCTTTCCTGGTAAAGACCGAGGCTCTGAGAGGTTAAGGGTCATGTCACAGATCCCAGTGATTACACGAGCTGGGATCCAAACCCGGGCTTGTCTGGCCACAATGCCTATGCTTTTCTGGCCACAATGCCTATGCTTTTCTGACCACATCTCGCAGCTTTTGAGAGTTTAAGACTTCTGTCCCTGGATGCAGAACTCCTGAATGTCTCTGGGCAGACAGCGGGGGCTGAGGGTGGGGTGTGAGAAATGCAGGGGCACTGGCTGCCTAGGTAGGGGGCAGCCACGAGGCAGGGAGGACCGCAAAGGCCCCGCACCAGGGTTTGTGCCGAGTTGAGCAGAGTCCCACTCAGGAGCAGGAGAGGGATGGGGGAGAGAGCGACTTTCACTTAGCAGTCTGCTGAGTTTTGGCCCCAGGGCACTGGTCAGGGGTGGGGGTGGGGAGCGTGTTACAGAGAGAGGACATACCAGGAACCTGGCAACATGTGAAGTGCTCCCAACACGGGTGCTCCCTGGAATGCTCAAGGAATACCTACTGCATGAATGAAAGGGCTAAGCAAGCAGGCAGAGAGCAGGTAACCCAGGTGCCCATCACAGAGTAAACGGTGGTCCGGATGTGAACCCAGGCAGAACATGCTGACAGACCCCTTTGCTAGACTGCCTCTCACTAGTACGAAACCCCCGACTTACAGGATAACAGAGGCTCAGAGAATGTAAGGACTTGCCCAAAGGAACCACACCAACCAGGAGCAGAGCTGGGTCTGGAACACCAGCTCTCAGATTCCCAGTGCAGTGTCTTTCCATCCCTCACGGATCCTGGCAGGAAGGCCTCTCTGGGCCCACACGCAGGGCCAGAAATGCACGTGGGGACAGGGTGTCTGCAGCCAGCTTGCCTGCATTGGGCTTCTTTCCCCGCAGGGCCCTCGCCGCTTCGCTCCCACCCAAAGACAGGGTGGAGGCTGGCTTGGTTGTAGTTTCAGCTCCTGAAGACCAGGAAGGGGCTTTGTTAAATCAAAGCTCTGGATTTTGAGTTCAATTTTAAGGGGGAAAAAAAAAAGCTCAATTTGTTAAAAGACAACAAAACTCTTAAAGGGAATATGACATTTGAAAACAGGGTTTAACTTTTAAAACTTCTCTCCTGACTTTAGGTTCAACCTAAGAGGTCTTTCTGAGAAGCAGCAGCACAGACCCTTTGAGTTATACGTTGTGTGGGTTTTCAGGTCTACCTCGAGTTCACGAAGAAAAAGGAAGTTCCTCTGAGCCAGGTGGAGGACGCCCAAGTGTGGTCAGCAGAGACAGGCTGGCCAAGTCGCCTCGGGCCCCACGTTCTCTCCGAATGCGCCGAGAGGGGTGGGGCATGCGGTGGCCCCCTCACGTGCACTGTTCAAAAGTTCACCCCCCTTCATGTGCCTACCACATGTTCGTCCTTGAGGACACAGGAGGTGTTTGCTTCTGCCCCACCAGCACCTCGGTCCAGCGAGGCAGGGACTCCGCTTGGGTCACTGCTGGGTTCTCAGGGGCTAGGAGGGCATCAGCCACGGAGAGCACTCCGTGACTATTTGTTTTACTGACCCAGCAGAACAGGGCCACCCCTCACCCCGTACCAGATGCGGCCGAGGTGGAGCCTGGGGTGCTGGGAGGCACATCTGAATCAGACTACGGGAGGGACAGCTCCCAGGAAGAGGTGATGCTTGCCCGTGCGTTTGGAGATGGCGTCAGACTCCTCTGCGCTGGGACAGGAAGGTCAGGGGAGGGGCGGGAACTCTGGGGGCTGTGGAACTGCAGAGTGTTCCACCTCGCTGGAGGTGGCAGTGACTGACGCTGGAGAGCAACACGGGCCAAATCACTGAGGGGCCTGTGAGCTAAATGGAAAGTGAGCACTTCATCCTGATGATGACAGAGTGGAAGAGGCACGGGCTGGGGAGTGACAGGAGAGCTTTACGGAGAGTGCTGGCTGGTGGGGGACCGAGCCTGTGAGGGGCTGCCACGGGAGGCAAGAGGCAGCACCTGAGGACGCAGTGACTGGGCAGCTGCCACCCCGGCCTGGCCCTAAGAAGAGCAGCAGGACGCAGGGTGTGGCTAAGCGCTCAAGCAGGTGAATCAGGTCCTTTTAAGGAATGAGGGGAAGAGGTATAAAATAAAGCACTGTGAAAATTATAATAATGGTGACACCTAAAGTCTCATGTAACCCTATTTCGTGGACCAGGCTTGCTGAGACTCATGACCATTAAACAGAGGTGCCAGGGCTCGAACCCAGGTCTGTTTCCTTCCTTCAAAGCTGTTTCCTCAAGGACACCACAATGCCTCTATGCCCACAGAGAAGTGATTTTAAAAATCTCATAGGTAAAATCAGAAAGTTATGAATTCATTTACTAGTTGGGAGAAAAGCCAGACTTCTTATCAAGGCAACTATTTCTGTGGATATAAAGTCACCACTCGGAGGCAGTCCTCTAAGGGGACATTCTGGGGAAATGGTAATAAGCAAGCATCTCTGCACTCAGTGTGAACACAGTCCATCCTGTGCTTCTACCACATCCTGTCCTGGGCTAATATAACGAGCCCTCAGGGACAGGGGCCACACCCCTTCCATTCCTTGGGGACTGCCAGTGCCTTGGGGGGAGCACTGCATCTCAGGTGCTCAGGAAGTGCTTGCTGAGTATTTCTTACTGGGACACTTGACAGAGTCTTATTTTTCTAACCCAGTTCTTGGTAGTCATTTGGGATGAAGAAGACCTCAGAAGTTTCAATTCAGGGGCACCTGGGTGGCTCAGTTGGTTAAGTGTCTGCCTTCGGCTCTGGTCATGATCTCAGGGTCCTGGGATCGAGTCCGCATCGGGCTCCCTGCTCAGTGGGAAGCCTGCTTCTCCCTGTGCCTGCCATTCCCCCCCTGCTTATGCTCACTATTTCTCTCTCTGACAAATAAATAAAATCTGGAAAAAAGAGTTTCAATACAAGGATTTTCCACATGCAGTTTTTCTGAAAGAACTGGACCATGAGGGGACCGTGTACGAGTCTTTTCTCTTCGAGGAAAAAGGCACACCAAGAAAGAGAAAGACCCTAACCCGGCAAAGTGTCCTTGGAGAGAAACTACAATTCTGTCTCAAGCTGGGGATGGAAGCCTCAGCTGGTGAGCGAGACCAAGAAACCATATCCTGACGTTTCATAAAAGAAGGAAAACATTCCCCAGATCTTAAGGCCACTTTAGATGTGTCCAACTTGGCCATGACCGAGAGGAGCTGCTGTCTCCATCTGCTTCTCTAGAAGGCAGCCGGGCACCCTCTCCTTACCCCATGTAGTCGAGGTCAGAGAAGATGAAAGTCTTGTTGATGTCAAAGCCGCAGGCAATGATGTCCTTGGCGTTTTCCACGGCATAGCCGTAGGCCTGGTCCAGGGTCAGGTCTTTCCACAGGTACTTCTCATCATCCGTCATCTGGATGACCAACGGCACGTTGAATACATCCTGCAGCCACCTAGGAGACGCATGGGAAGAAGGCTGCCATCCCATCCCCCGTTCTGCATCCGAACACACTGTTCCTACTGAGAGTGTATGTCAAACCTTTCTTGTCTACACAGTTACACAGCCTTATGCTGTGGAGCTGCTATTTTGCAGGCTGGTGATCGTTTTAGAGGACGTGTAAACGAAGGCTCAGGGAGGGACTGCTACGGTCACGGGGAGAGGGACCGGAGGAAACGGGCTGGCTGACTCCAAAGCTGGGCTCGCTCCATCACGCCACACTTTGTAACGTGACACTGGGAACAGACTGAACAGAAGCCACAACGGCACCAGTCCCCTCACACGTTGTTTAACAAACACAAACTAGGACTGTCCTGTCATTCTGACATGGTTTATAAGCAACATTCCTGATTCGCTAATAAAAGGGAGAAAAGGCATACGATTCAGTACTTACTTTGTGAAAATAAATGGGATGAGGTGACCTACATGCATTGCTTCGGAAGAGGGGCCCCTGCCCGTATATAGATAAAATGGCTTCTTATTTTCATAGGCATCAAGAATTTGGTTCATATCTCTAAAGGAGAAAGGAGAAAAGGAAATGGTGTGATTTTCTGAGACAAACACTAAGGCGCTACTGCTCACCTGGAGAAGACAGAGAAAACACAACACAATGATTAGAGTTTGTTACCCTTCGTGCCCATGAGAAAAGCGACAGGAAACTTCTACTGACATGATTTCTTTCTCCTGTAATTGTTTTAAAAGTATAAGACACGCAGGTCTGGAATAAAAGAGGGATACAGCTGGGCAGCCAATGGAACCCCTTAGGAAACTTCAAATACCAACGTCCACACACCACCTGCTTTACACCTTTCCTGGGAATGACACCAAGCCAACACTACACAACCCTTGGTCAGAACCCCCAGCCCCGAGACTCTGGAGACTCAGATTGGGGAGACTGCAGGGTTCCACACAGTCCTGACTCAGGGACGGGAGTGAGGAAGACCTCCTGGGAGTGTGGAGGGGAAGTCCCTAGTTGAAAATCTCATTTGGGCTTCCTCAGCCGGGCTGGGACCAAGTGTCTTCAGCTGGGAGTCATTCCGGACTCATCCGCCTTCCCCAAGGACTGGGGTCCACGGACGATGCACATGAAGGGTTCTCCTTCCTGGCTGTGTATCAGAATTGCCTGGTCATATTCCATCTACCTGGGTCCCACCTTCACAGACTCTGATTCAGTGGGTCTGGGGTGATGTCTGGGAATCTGTATTTTTAAAAAGCTCCCTCAGTGACCGCAATGTTCGCCAGGGTGTGAAACCACTACTCTAGGGTGTAAATGTTCTTTGTTTCTCCACAAAGTGTCCCAAAGTAAAAGAGGCCCTTTTCCAGGGGTCTTGGTAGGAGACCCCACACAAGTATTCTAAAAAGGGACTCCTCCTCATACCCCACACCAAGGGCTAAAAGTGCTCCCCTCTGGGCTCATGGGATTATGGGAATTGTTTCTTTGCGTTGAGTTTTTTTTTTTTTTTTTTTAACCTCCAGGGATCAATCATACACTGCTATTGAAATAAGGAAAGAATAAAAAAAAAAAAACTTAATTTTGGAAGAAAAAAGCCCTTCTTTGGTTCTCAGAATTAACCAAATCAAACTTTTACGGGTTTATAGGAAAGAAAAAAATGCAGCTGTCCCACGAGCTGTTCTTCAAGTCTCTGGGAGCCCCACCATGCGCTGCCCTGGGGGCAAGGTGCTCTCAAGCAGTGCAGGGAATGGACTGAGGCTCGCTCTCTGAGCTCAGCTTTGTGAGGATGGTTTCCAGCAGGTGAGGGAGCCTACTCAAAGCCCATCTAATTCCCTACTCTACAGACGATAAAATTAGACAGGGGGGCATTCTCAAATCTGAGAATGGCCAAAAGCTGCAAGTCCTATGACGCCCTAAGCCAAGAGCCTACAGGGTTACTATACTGAAGTAAATAAAGTAAGGCACATGGGCAACAAGAACTGCAAAGTGCTAAGATAAAAAAACATTTTTTTTTTTTAAAGATTTTATGTATTTGAGAAAGAGAGAGTGAGACAGATGGAGCAGGGGTAGGGGCAGAGGGAGAGGGATAAGCAAATTCCCCGCGGAGCAGGGAGCCCGATGCGGGGCTGGATCCCAGGACCCTGAGAACATGACCTGAGCCGAAGGCAGATGCTTAACTGAGTCATCCAGGCGCCCCAAGATAAAAAGTTTTGATTTAAGATCAACAAAATTGGTAAACTTGAGCTAAAGTGACCAAGAGGGAAAAAAACAGTGAAGACTCTACCAAAGTCAAGAATGAAAAAAGGAACATTACTACTGATTTTACAGGGATAAAAAGGATTACAAAGGAATACTACGAACAAGTATATGCCCGCGTATTAGATAACCTTGATGAAAAAGACCAATTCCTGGAGAGAAACAACTAGCAAACCCACTCCAAAAGAAACAGAAAATCTGAATGGATCTATAACAAGCAAAGAAATTGAAGGGGTATTCAAAAAATGACCCACAAAGAAAAGCCTGGAACCAGATGGCTTCATGACAAATTCTATCAATTATTAGAAAACAATTAACAGGGGTGCCTGGGTGGCACAGGAGGTTAAGCATCTGACTTGATTCCGGCTCAGGTCATGACCTTGGGATCCTGGGGTTGGGTCCCTCGTCAGGCTCAGCGGGGAATCTGCTTGTCCCGCTCTCTCTGCTCCTCCCCCCGGCTCGTGCTCTCTCCATCTCCAAAAGTAACGGATAATCTTAAAAAAAATTTTTTTTAACAACCCTTCACAAACCCTTCCAAAAAAATTGAAGAGGGAATATTGCAAACGCATTCCGAGGCCAGGATTATCCTGACACCCCAAGCAAAGACATCAACAGAAAACTAGAGACCCTTATGAATACAGACACAAACATCCTCAGCCAACTCACAGACCAAATCCAGCAACATATAAAAAGGATGATACACCATGATCAAGTGGGATTTGTCCCAGGCATGCAAAGTTGGTTCAACGTACAAAAATGCATCAATGTGACATACGGTATTAAATTAATAGAAGACAAAAACCACATGATTCTCTCAACAGATGAAGAAAAGGATTATGACAAAATCCAACACCTTTCATGATAAAAATACTCAAAATACTCAATGAACTAAGAAGAAAAGGAAACTTCCTTAGCATAATGAAGGGCATTTATGGAAAACCCATAGCTAATGGTGGAAGAGTGACTTTCCCCTAGATCAGGAATAAGACAAGGATGCCCACTCTTACCACTCCTATTCAATGCTGTACTAGAAGTTCCAGCCAGAGCAATTAGGCAAGAAAAAAGAAATCCAAATTGGAAAGGAAGGAGTTAAAATTATCTTCATTCTTAGGTGACATGATTCTACATACAGAAAATTCTATAGAATCTTCAAAAAAAGAAAGAAACCTACTAGGGCTAATAAATGAAGTAAAGCTGCAGGATATAAGATCAACAGACAAAAGTCAGTTGTATTTCTATAGAGTAGTGAGATAATTGTGATTTATAATAAGAAATATATATTTGGTCTTTGTCACAGAGCTCCTAAAATCCATGGAATTTCCTAAGTGATAAGAGGTATAAATGTGACATTCATATAACAAAGCCCCTTTCAACCACACATGAGTTTATGTTAATAAGGTGACTTTTAGAAAGTCCCTAAGTAACCTAAGGATGGAGACTTGGTGCCAGGGGAACCAACCCTAATTAGAGGTTGGTACTTATCAGCCCCAATCCCCTCAAAAGGAGATTGAGCTTAATCACTAATGATCATGCCTATGTAATGAAGCCCCCATAAAACACCAAAAGGATGTGGTCTGGAGAGCTTCTGGTTGGTGAACATATAAAGAATGATTATAACTTAATAATGAAAAGACAAACAACTTTTTTTTTTTTAAGATTTTATTTATTTATTTGACAGAGAAAGACAGCGAGAGAGGGAACACAAGCAGGGGGAGTGGGAGAGGGAGAAGCAGGCTTCCCGCTGAGCAGGGAGCCCGATGCGGGGCTCGATCCCAGGACCCTGGGATCATGACCTGAGTCGAAGGCAGACGCTTAACGACTGAGCCACCCAGGTGCCCCAAAAGACAAACAACTTAATTAAAAAGCAGGCAAAAGATCAGAATAGATATTTTCCACCAAAGAATATATAAAAATAGGCAGGAGGGCCCTGCCCTTGAGTGGCTCAGTCAGTTAAGTGTCTGACTCTTGGTTTCAGCTCAGGTCATGACCTGAGGGTCCTGGATGGAGCCCTGCATTGGGCTCCACGCTCAGCAGGGAGTTTGCTTGAGATTCTCTCTCCCCCTCTCTCTTTCCCTCTGCCCCTCCACCTGTTTGCTCTCCCTCTCTCTTTCTCTCTCAAATAATAAATAAATCTATAAAAAAAACAAAAAACAGGCACAGGGTGCCCGGGTGGCCTAGTTGGCTGAGTGGCTGCCTTCGGCTCGGGTCGTGGTCCCAGGGTCCTGGGATTGAGCCCCGCCTTGGGCTCCCTGCTCAGCGGGGAGTCTGCTTCTCGCTCCCCCTGCTTGTGCCCTCTCACTCACTCGCTCTCCCTCTCAAATAAGTAAAATCTTAAAAAAAAAAAAAAAAAAAAAAGGTGGGGGGTGGCAGGTGGGGGGATAAAGCATATATAAAAGTAACCAATGAGCACTTGAAAAGATGTTCAATGGCATGAGTCTTAGGGAAATATAAATCAAGATACAATGAGGGGCCGCCTGGGTGGCTCAGTTGGTTAAGCCACTGCCTTCGGCTCAGGTCATGATCCTGGAGTCCCGGGATCGAGTCCCACATCGGGCTCCCTGCTCAGCAGGGAGTCTGCTTCTCCCTCTGACCCTTCCCCCTCTCATGCTCTCTCTCTCTCTCTTTCATTCTCTCTCTCAAATAAATAAATAAAATTAAAAAAAAAGAATTTAAAAAACACAATGAATAACCAAGTCATACCTACTAGAATGGCTATAAAAAACAAACACAAAGTAGGAAATAGTAAGTGTTGGTGAGGGTGTGACCTGGGACCCTTCTTGTCTGTGCATTGTTGGTGGAGATGCAAAATGACAGTCACCGTGGACAGCTGTTTGGCATTTCCTCAGAAAATTCTAGAGCTACCTTATGATGCAGCAATTCTGTTCCCACCAAGAGAAATGAAAACACATGTCCACACAGAAACTTGTACACAAATGTTCAGAGCAGCATTACTGAGAACCAAAAAGTGAAAATAACCCAAATGCCCAGCAACTGGTGAATGGATAAACAAAAAGTGGGGTGCCATCTATTCATTGGAACACTATTCAGGTATAAAAGGGAGGGTAGTACGAACACACGCCACCACACGGTGGAACCTTGAAAACATGATGGTTGCCAGTGGTGGTGGTGCGTGGAGAGGGTATCGGGGAGTGACTGCTCATGGGGACAGGAGTTTCTCCCTGGGGTAGTGTGAGTGTTCTGGAATTAGACAGTGGTGGTAATGGTTGCACAACCATATGAACATATTAAAGACCACCTAAAAAATGTGAATTGTATACTTTAAAAACGTAAATTAAATCTTAATCAAGATAAAAAACTTTGACTATATTCTGTCCAGAAAGAGGGCTGAGCAGGGTCTGGAGTTTTCTGTACACGGAATTTGAAGTGTTTTGGCAGGCTGCCGAGTTCTGTCCTGTGTGTGCTCTCCCGTAACCGTGCAGAGCAAGCAGAACAGAACAACCCTACCATGGACCATATAATGGGCTAAATGGTGGGGTGGGTGAGGCGAGAACACTTTTGGAACCTGCCCGTTTTCTGATTATTATCTGCATGGAATTTATAGTCTAGGGTAGGGATAGTTTCTTCCAGGTACACTCTGTTAGTTTCTCTTCTGATGATAGGATTTATGAGCGGGCCAGGACAATAGCAGGAACAGGGCAAAGAACTTCAGGAAGCCACTGCTTATCGCGTGGGAAATGTTAAACTTGGACATATTCATCTCTTTTGTCTTTATGACATTTTATGATTTATAGCACATAATCTGGCATGAATCTCATCTGCTGTGGATGGGACCTCCACTTTGTGAAGTGAACAGTTCATAAATGAATAAAGTAAAGGCCGTGGGTGAAGGGACAGGGCATGAACCCACAACCAGTTATGGACAGAAGGTGGACGCCAGTCTTCAGATGATTGGCTAGCACTGTCCCCCCAGGAGCAGGCAGCTTGAGGGAAGAGTGTCCTAATCATGTCTGGAATTCAAAGGAGAGGAGGGCAGGAAGCCTCTGACCTGTGTGAGAAGAAGATGCCTCTGCGCAGGAAGCGGTGTGGTTTCTGGCCCGTGGCTCTCTCTATCCGGTTTACCAGCTCCTTGTCGATTTTACTGCTTCCGAACCGAACTGGGAAAAAAAAAATTGGAACAAAGGAGATATGGCCACCTTAGGTGGTGTGAGGTTCGGCGACCAGATATTACTGAAGGGGAAAGACTAGTGTATTGTGTACACTCTTAACGAACCCAGACTCTTTAGGCCTCTGCTCCCAGTCCCTTCTCTCAACCCAAAGTCATACTTCTTTCACAAGGACAGTTGAGATCACAACCAGCAAACAGGAAACTAATTACAGAATAAAACACTGTTTTGTCTGGGACTGGATTCTGACTGGAAACATATCCAGAATTCAGGCTGGCTAGCAACTTTTCACACCTCCCCTCCCCCAGTTGCTTATTAAGGTATGATCTGTGCACAATGACACTGTAATTTTAATATTCTTTAACTGCTGCATTGAATTAACATATCTTCAAACAAATTTTCCCTCAGTGATGGTCTATACTTAAATTATGGAAAATGGCTTTTGACTTTGATAAAAACATTTCAGCAATGCCTCTTCACTGGTGATTACCAGTGATCTCAGAGTAAGGATTCCCTGAACAGGAAGCCCCATGAGGAGGGGCTTGCCAGTGGCCACCTGCCCCCTGTGAGGAGTCATCCTTCTTAAGGTGACTTCTAGCTTTTTAGCTCTACAATCACTATCACTACAATCTCTTAGGTAATCCATTCTTGACTTTAACCATTAAGTGAGAGGTGATTTAAATGACTGCAAAGATGCCACTCTAACAGACCTTTCCTCAAGTTCTGAATTGCTCAAAAAAAGGGAAAAAGCTTCTACTAAGCTATCTACTATAGATCGTTATTTCGAAATAAGTTTTACATCATTATTCTAGTTAAAAAGAATCCTTTGGGAATGTATTGCATGACCAAAAAATTTTAGGATCTATTTTTTTTTCTTGGCATTGAAGTTTGACTGGGTTTATAATTCAAAATAAAATAAACACCAATGGGATCAACTCAAGGGAATCACTTGTGTAAGGTGGGGCTTCTCCCAGGACATACCAATGAGCTTGTCATAGTCGATGCCCTTGGCACTGCTCGTCTGTACTGTCCACGGGTCCACAAAATCCTCCTCAGCTTCTGCGGCATCCAGGCCACTGTTGCTCCCAAGTGCCGGGTTCCCTGGAGGGCAGTCGGCCTTGTAGTCCTCCCCCACAGCGGCTTTGTAGCTCATTTTCAATGATAATAACATCTTTACTGCAGAATCGATTTCATCCTGGACGAAGGAAATGAGGATGAAGGCTAAAAATACCACCGTAGCTAACGTTTTGCTGAATGTGACTGCTGACACGTGGCAGGCACCGTGCTAAATGCCCTCACACACGTTCCTTCCTTAGCCTCACAACACCCCTTGGAGGCAGGCACCACTGTCACTGTGCTGTTCCAGCTGAAGACTCTGAGACTCAGAGGCGAAGGAGCTTGCCCATGACGCATAGCAAGTCGTGGGCCTGAA
Source organism: Callorhinus ursinus (assembly GCF_003265705.2). Taxonomy (NCBI): domain Eukaryota; kingdom Metazoa; phylum Chordata; class Mammalia; order Carnivora; family Otariidae; genus Callorhinus; species Callorhinus ursinus. The sequence continues at coordinate 68,876,802 of NW_027397070.1, forward strand.
TGTCTTTTATTTATTATGCTGTTCTAGTCTTATGGATTACTACCACAAACACTATGGAACAAATGGACATGATACACACTGTTATTTATGACACAGTGAACGTGCTGAAGATTTCTCAAATGCTACTGATGCCAGAGAACGTGTGTGACAAGCTCCCTGAACTGAGTATAAGCAATTCTATGTTGGACCTTGTTTTTACGTTCTTCACAGTTGAGATGAGTATTTGTGGAAGCTTAAATAATGCCACTGAGGACAGTAACAGCAACTCTAGACATCAGGGAAGCAGATAAAGGCAAGGAAAAACACAGGCTTTCAAGTCCTAAATTAAGGAGGGATGCAGTGGGAAATAGTGGTATTACTGTATTTTGGAGTCTTATCAAGCTGTCCAAAGTGTTTGCATACTGAGTGTTTAAAAATAAGCATAAGAAAAACAAATGTAAAAATATATCCTTGGGTACTCTGGAAATCTGGTAGAGAGACCTCCTGCTCCAGAAGCCCACACGAGCCATCCCTGAAGGCTGGCCTCTGGAAGAGCAGGCCTCATTAGGCAGATTAGTCATGCTATACCACAAAGCTCTGCTCCTGTAATTGGCCTTGCTGGATCAGATCACAAACAAAGAATATACACAGGCCAATTTGCTTGCCAAAGGAAGTACAAACATTCCCGTCTAGAGTATACACATCACGTTCTACGAAGTGGGCTTCCTAAGTGGAGAGACACATCACCAACCTCCATTCGGAGGGAACTGCTGTGTCAGGTATGGCCCCTGAGCCACAGGGAACTGTCACCGTGGGGTGCTTCTGCAGACACAGATTTGTGTTTCACACTCTGAAACTACCTGGATTTTGTTATTACAATGAATTAGAATTGTGGGCTCAATAACTCTGTGGATATACCTCCTATAAGAGATAGGATATTTGCCCAGGTGGGATAGGTAAGTGTGTTTTACTCATCTAATTCCTGCAGTGCCTAAGCTCAGTGCAACAAAATAAATGTTTAGCAAGCATGATTTGTTGAATTATCCATGGAAACAATTACCCTGCTTTGAAGTACACTTTAGTCAATACCCTTTTATCACTGGCTATGTTGACATTTCATACTCTATCTGGTCTAACTCTGCTTGCAACTAGGAGGCTCTTTGAAAGTCAAACATTTAACCAGTGCCCCTGCTCGAGAACTGTGTGTAGTCTAGAATGAGATTTAAATGGACAGGCAAGCTTGCCTTGTCTATTTTCTTGTTCTCAATCTAACATGGACCAGCACACTGAAACAGGATTTAAAAGGTGACGTTCTCAGGGGAGGAAAAAACAAAAAAAGACTATGTACAACCTGATTTTATCTAAAGTTCCAAAACAGGGAGAGCTATCTATGGTGGAGACATAGGGTGAAGGGCAGAGGCAGTGACTGAAGGTGTCTGAGGATGGCTTCCGGGTGCTGCCATCTTGTTTCTCGATTTGGACACTGGTTACACAGGTGTAGTCATTTTGTGAAAGTACAGTAAGCTGATTATGAGCTCCCTATCTTTCTGAATAAATGGTGCACTTCAATTTAAACAGTTTACCTTGGGCGCCGGGGTGGCTCAGTCAGTTAAGCGTCTGCCTTCGGCTCAGGTCACGATCCCAGGGTCCCGGGATCGAGTCCTGCATCGGGCTCCCTGCTCAGCGGGAGTCTGCTTCTCCCTCTACCCCTCCTCCCTGCCCATGATCTCCCTCTCTCAGGCTCGTTCTGTCTCAAATAAATAAAATCTTAAAAAAAAAAGTTTACGTAAACTAAAAAGAAAAAAGACTTTGCTTTGTCTTAACCTCTGTGATCCAGTGTCATTTCTTGAGTCCTGCCCAAACTGCTCATGCCCTTCACCACTGTCTCTCCTCAGAGCCCCTAGATTCTGACCCCAGGAGACACCCTGCTTTTTAGTGAGCTGTTACTGAAAGCAGGGGGTCTTATTCCCTTAGTACATGGAGCAGAAAAGAACGCTGAGGACCACGGCCGAGACAGCTGGACAAAGAGCCTACGGTGCCCTCACTGTACCGGTGTTCCCAGAGTGGCTCGGGTATTTTGCATAAGGTGAATTCCTAAACTACCAGGTGCTTCTGTTAGAACACATTCCAGGGTCAAATTTGCTTCTGAATTTTCATCGTTTAACTCTGACTTCATCATGCAACCTCTGATCTCTCTTGTTAGGAGTCAGCTGATTGCATAAATCAAAGAACACACCTGGAAGAGTAATTCTAAACTGGGTGAAGTACTGCTTGTTTACTAATGAACGGAACTGGAGATCACTAAGAATTGCTAACTAAAAACACTTATTAAATGTTATTCAAACTTAAATGTTACATTGACACAGATACCACTGTCAAGTTTCCAAAAATGGGTTTAAAGAGCAAATAACATTGGCTCCTTTATTTACTTCAGATTTTTAAAAAAACAACTTAGTTTCATCCACTGAGTCCTATCTGGTGTGTAAACCTCTTCTTGTGATTAACCAACTCCTTTTTTGGGACATCACTTTCTTTCAGTACTATTTAATGTGTAATGGCTTATTTGGGGGTCCAAAGAAAGTAAACTGCCAGGATGGGTGGGAGATGGTTGATCTCCATCTGGGGAGGACCCGGGGGGCTTCTGAAAAGGAAACAACAGGGGTTGGAAGTGATGGACGAGGAAGTGATGGTGAAGAGGCAGCTGAGTGACCTAAGGGTGGAGGCATCGCAGAATGAAAGGCAGCGCTCATATGCATTAAAGATACAGATGCAAGGATTACACTTTTGAAACATCCCGCAGCAATAGCAGAGAGACCTTTCAGAAAGGCACAACCCCCCCGAGGACAAAGGCGACGAAAAGAGGACCCCGGCAACAAGATTTCGGAAGCTGCAGAGTTGCTAGATGACTGGCCATGGACCGAGTACAACAAAGGTAAGGATGTCGTGAAAACACTGGAATTAAGCAGCTGGGGAGTCCCAGGGCTGGGGCATCCATGGAAGTGAGGGTGAATGTTGGCTATGAAACAGGAAGACGGGTAGAAAGTCCATTTAAAAAGCAGCTGCTTGGCTCTCCGCCCCCGCCCCCCTCTCCAGGCAGAGGTCCTGTGCCAGGGAGGTCAAGTTACAAGTGTCTAGCCTGGGGGCGCTCTGCAGGTGGGCGCAAAGCACCAGGAGCACAGAAGGTCAGGGATAGCCACACAGCCCAGCTTCTCTGTCCCACAGAGAACATCAGGAAAATCATCATCAAGATCTCAGAGATAAAAGGATACTTACTGTACCTAGGAAACGAGAATGGGGTGCAATGAGGAAAGGAACATTCAGAAAGCAAATGAGCTCACAGAAATTAAAAATGATAGGATAAATGAAAAACAACTAGAGGGTTAGGAATTGAGGAAGGGGTACCTGGCTGGCTCAGTTGGGAGACCAATGAACTCTTGATCTCGGGGCTGTGAGCTCGAGCCCCATGTGGGGTGAGGAGCTTACTTAAAAAAAACAAACAAACTAAAAAACAAACAAAGCAACATAAGAGGTTGAGGAAATATACCTGAAAGAACAACAAGAAGAAAACAAAATGGAAAGCACAAGTCAAAAAATAAAAGCAGAGGACCAGTTTCAGGGGGAAAAAAAATCTATAAATAGAGAAAACAGGAGAGAAGAAATCAGAAACAAAAGAATTTCTCAGCATAAGGCTCATAAGTTTCTAGTTAGAAAGGATGTACTCATCCCCAGAAATTTCAGAACACTGGAACAAAGAGACCTTCCTGCAAATTTCTGGAGAAAAAACAAGGGAATGGCATCTGGCTTCTCCACAGCGACCCAGGCTTCTGAATTCTGTGAGAAAATCACTTCTTGCTTATCGATCAAACACTACATAGAGATACTTTCAGACATGCAAGATCCCCCAAATTATTTCTTTAGCACGAATTTTTTCCGAGACCATTAGAGGATGTGCTCTGTCAAGAGAGTAAACAGAGGAGTGAGACACAGGATGGGGAAACAGAGACCCAACAGGGCGGCGAGGGGAGGGCCTAGGGTGCCCGTGCGGATGGTGAGAGGCAGCAGTCTGAGCAGGCGGAGTGCCGGGAGAGACCTCATGGAGAAGAACTGCAGGCTGGCTGATATGAGTGCCTCAGGGGGAGACTCAGCGAAGGGCCGGAGAGCTACTACCATTAGTATGCAAAAGTGCGGAGCAGAAAGGAATCAAGACAAGTATCAACTCCAGGGCAGGGAAGGAAAAACACTCCTACTCTACTCCACGGGTCAGTTGTCTGTAGCATTTATGCAGTCAGAAGAACAGTCGATGCTGACACTGTGACATGCATGGGACACCAGAGGGATGGGAAGTGTTGACAGAAGTGTTAACTCCTCATTTTCCACAGTTAAAGGCCCAAACTTAACTATCAACAGGAGCAATATAAAAGTGTGATTCTGAGAGTGAATCAGCTGAAAGGACTGAAATGTTCATTTCTGGGAACAGGCAGGTAGACGACTGCTGGATTTCAGTGGCTTTTCTTTATTTTTTATTTTTTTCCCCAGTGGTTTTTCTTTATATCACATGCATCAATAAAGGAGAAAATGAATTTAAAGTTATAGCCAAAATACTTCAGTTATTGAGGGAACAGAATCTTGGGAACAGTCTGTTCTGGGTAACATGACCCCAGGCTTGGCCCAGACGCACGTGTAGAGAACCCAACAAAATCACATACCTTCGATGCCTTTCCAGCTTTGAGGGACCGCACAAGTTCCCCCTGAGCAGCTATGCTGTTGAACAGCTCCAGCGGGGAGGCACACCCCTGCTCACCATTGGGCATGTCTGCCATCTCTGGGACCTAGGTTTACAGCTGGCTAGGAGGCTGGAAGATTTGCTCCGTGGTCCAGATTGAAACTGTGGGGGAGAAGGGGGAGAAGGGGATGGGGAAGGAGGGAGAGATTGATTAATGAGCCACTGTAACTATTTTACCTTTCCTGCTCTACCTAGTCCTTCGTCTTTCCAAAAAGGTGGGAGAGGAGTTATAATAAAGGGCATGGATAAAATAACACTAATAAAAGTATAAGCAGAAATTTGGGGCCATGAAAAAGGAGAAAAGTGGATGAAGAGATGCCAGCGATGAGGACTGAAGGAACTGCTAGGACTCACCACTGGCAGGACTCCTCCAACTAAGACCAAGTGTGCCTCACCTAGTACCCAGCACCCAGGAAGGACTCGCCTGTTTGCGCACAGAGTACCAAAGTGCTTTAACAAACTGAAGTTCACCAGAACTAAAAACATTCAGCAAACTGCAATTTACTCTTTATCTTAATTGTACTGGGGATGAGTCCCACGCCCTTGCAGCCACAGCCAACAGGTCACTGAACAAATGGCTTCGTCTGGTTGCCAGCTGCTCTGTTCTCAGATTAAGCAAGGTCTGGGGTCAAGGACAAGATCATATGTAGGATGAGGGTAGGGCCTATCTGTTCTGGGATCCAAATGAGGAAAAGAAGGATATATAGCCTGTCCATTCTACATGCTGTCTTACTTCACTGCAGTCCTTTGAAAAAGGTGCACCTGCACCTTGTATTAGTTGTTATTTTTAACCTTGAAGAAGGTGGGACACAGGACAGGCCACCTGATGCTGCCTGGTGCAGAGAATGACCACAGTCAGCTCCCTCTTGGGTCAGTCACTGCCCTTTTTTGAGTGTCAGCTTCCTCATCTAGAGAGTGGCACAATCAGGAACCTCTTCAGCTACCTCAAGGGCTGCTATGAGAAGAAATGAGGAAAAACTAAAAGGCAGCATTCCGTAAACTGTAAAGCAAGATATAAATCCATTATGAGTATTATTTGTCAGGGTTCCAGGTCTTGGCCGAACCCCAGCTCCGTTTACAACTTGCCGCTCGGCCCTGAACGAGAGGACAATGACAATGGGCTGGGCCAGGGCAGCCAACCCCCAGCACCTCCACACCTGCGATTTTTCTGAACACCTTATACACATCCGTTCACTGAAGCCTCACAGCAATCCTGTGAGAGAGATCTGTTATCTCCATTTCATAGATGAGCAAACTGAGGCACAGACAGGTTACAGAACTTCCCCGAGATAACGCAAGTGAAAGGGGTGGGATACAAACTTAGGCAGCTACAGCTTACGCTCTCTCGAATACCGTCCTACACGTTACTTAACTGTGAGGAGTCTCAGCCTCTCAACTGTAACGTGGGGCCGACAGTAACACTACCTGCAGGATTGCTGTGTGGATGGAGCATGACGGTTCAGGTAAATAACCAGCCCAGCACAGCACTGGCCTCACAGGAGAGGTTCAATATGTGACTATTATGTCTTTAATTATTTAAATTTTTTCTATTAACTTTTTGAACCCAAACCCCAAACCTGAGGGGTCATTTTTTTTTAAGTTAAACACTAGCCCCAACATGGGCTCGAACTTAGAACTCTGAGATCAAGAGTCGCATGTTCCACCAAGTGAGCTACACTGGGGTACTTTATTTTTATTATTTTGTTAAATGTTTATTTATTTTGTTAAATGTATTATTTTATATTTATTATTTTGTTAAATGTTTAAGAAGGATGTAAATTTTAACTAGGCTTATCTTCACATAAATCAATGAGAGCATAATACTGAAACCAGGATGAGACAGTAAAGTTTCTTTTTCCTTCTGGCTGAGAATCACCTCAATTCCCAGAAAAGGGAAGTTGGGTGAAATAACTGCTTCAGATAACAAAGCTAACAGTTTAAGAAGAAGGCCTGCAAGAAGGAATGCGGAAGAACCTCTGACTAGCACAGGAGAGGAGAAACACTCAGGCCCGTATCAAATTACAATCAAAGGATGAAAATTACTTCTAGCCACAAATGATCAGACATCACATCCAGCTCCTTTACACACGACCCCAAATTTGTCCAACCTTCAAAGTTGGATGGCTTGGTATATGCTCTGCATTAGCAGATGAGGGGTAATGGCTCAGGTAAGTCAGAACTGCCCTGAGGTCCCACCGCCAGAGGAGCTAAGCCAGGATCCGACCCTAAAGTCCTCCGAAACCCTGTGTTCCCTCAGCATTCCAGCTGCCGCCCGCCCCCGCCCGGAATGTGATACTCTCTTTGCTGCTTGAGCACTGCAGGTTATCTTACTAATTCAGACCTCAGCTCTTCTCTGCAGCCTTTCCTGGCTCCTGCACCTCTGTGGCCAAGCTGATGGCTGGGTCGTTGGTGGTCCCTGGGCATTCTGTTACTAACTTGATGACAGCACTCATGTGGCATTTAGTTATTCATGTCTTCTCCACCAGACAATGAAAGCAAACACTGGGTTTTACTCTTTTATGTGCTTCTAACGCCTGGTACACAGCAGTTTATCAACATTTACTGAATTAATCAATCTCATAAGTCACCCAGTTCAATATTCCCCCTAAAGTTTATATCCTCTCATGTTATCTTTGCAAGTGCTTATTCCAGTTTAAGGTAGATTTCCCCCATGTGGACTTTACACAGCCTCATTTTTAGCATCTTGCCACTGTGCTGAGCCTGCTGGGATTTGGGGAGGGCCAGGCTGGCCACATGGTGCTTTCTCCAGGTCTCACACCCCAAGTCTAGTTTTTTTACCCACTGCTAACATCTGCCTACCATCTTGGTCACTCTCTTTGGAACTCCCTTGGGTTTATCCCTGTCGTTAAAAGTGTAGTATCTGCCATAGAAGGCAATGGGTGACAGCAGTAAGGTTCTGAAGTCTGCGAGTAGGACCAAAAGCATTAGCCTTAAAAATTTTTTAAAGAAAGGACCAGGTAGAATAACTGGGTATGCCCTGGACAGATAATCTCCCCCTGCAGTGGAGCCGGTAACTGTAGAGGACCAGCTAGACGAATGGGGCCTGCACCTAGGGTCCATGTTGTAGGGAAAAATACGTTTTCCCAAAGCAGAATTCTGTTGAAAGCACATGGGAGCTAAATCTGATGAGGGAACAGCAGGTAAGGTCTCCCCACTCTCATGATCATGAGGCAAACATTGCATGGGAACCACCCACATGATAAATTTTGTGTTTGTGTGTGTATGTGTGTGTGATGCAACCTCTTGAAAGACAAGAAAACAGGGGCGCCTGGGTGGCTCAGATGGTTAAGCATCTGCCTTCAGCTTGGGTCATGATCTCGGCGTCCTGGGATCAAGCCCTGCGTCGGCCTCCCTGCTCAGGGGGAGACTGCTTCTCCCTTTCCCCTTCCCCCTGCTTCTGTTCCCTCTCTCGCTGTGTCTCTCCGTCAAATAAATAAATAAAATCTTAAAAAAAAAAAAAAAGACAGGAAAACGTAACAGAATCTCTTAGTTCACACACCCATCCATTTACCCCCATTTCGTGTGTCTGCTCTTTTTCCTTGCGTGTAGTCGACATGCTCCTTCATTTCTTTAACTTTTAGAATGAAATTTAACTTCAGAAGTTTTTAACCCAGAGTTCAGCATGTCTGAAATGACATCAACAGTCTGCATACACACTGGTATGTACATGGTTCTAAGCAGAATATCCAGGTTACTTTTCCAAAGGGGTCTGAGATGCCAAAACTCTGTGGACGACTGTCTTAGTGTTTACCGCATAAAGGGCAAATAGAGCTTTGAATCTTTGTTAGGAGAGTTGTTTTATCTATTTAACAAATAGAAAACCTAAAACAAAGAAACAAAGCTGTAATCTATGGAGTTAACTATCATCTCCTCTGAAAAAAGTATTGGGAGTTAGAGCAAAACTTCATAGTCCGTGGCAGATCCTAATGCACCTTTAAAGAGAAAGCTAAAAGGCTCTTAAAAATTAATTCTCAATTCCTGTTTTTAAAGATCTTGAATCTTGTGCTCATTTTGAAACGTTTCATTGTTCTGGAAAAGCATAACAGGTACTTGAAGAAACTGGGTGGTTTTGGGATGGGGAAGAGAAAGAATTATAGAACCCTTTACCAGAACATGACAGTGACTTGGGCCATCCTGAAATCATCTCACAGATCAGAATACACTGGTCTACGATTTGGGGAAAGGGGGCATAAACAGCCAATCCTAGAGCAGCCGGGAAGAGCACTGTTTCTGGATGCCTGGAGTACCACCAGGAGGTGGGATACCATCTCTCACGCCCAGGCCCCAGAGTGTGTGTGACAACATCTTTGGATGGTCAAGTCCCCAGAGGACAAGAAAACGACCTCTGTGGAGCAAGCAGTCCTTTAACACTTCAAACCTTGGGACAGGTTATGTCCACCTTCTCTTTGTTAAACACTGAAAAGAAAGGTTATTTTTCCCTTCAAATAACAAAATGCATGTTACCTTAAAAGGCGAAAAAGACATGAATTTCTATGAAGCCAGGCATAAGATACTCTTGCGTATGACAACGAGAAAGCTAACACGTGAGGATGCTGAGCACATAAGGAGGCCTCATCAGTGAAAACCGCGCGTGAGGGCCGATGCGGAGGTGCTGCAAGACGAGCTGTAAGGCCAAACAGGCAACTGCTCACCGAGTATCTCCGTTCCCTTTGGAAGCTGTGAATCACCTGAGCTTCGGGTCAGCGGGATGCAATACAATGCAGGATAGCCTAATTCTGAGACACAACCCCTTGCCCCCCAAACCAAGGTTTTCGGCGCTTTGGTCAAAGGCTGGCGAAAACTCCAATGAGCTCCAGGCCTTGTGAAGATGGTAATACATACCCAGGATGTGGGAGGCACGGCAGACGTGGCCACTGGTCACGCTGGGCAGCTGGGTGGCTGAGACTGCCCCGAGCAGCCAGAGGTCTTCTTTTATAGTCTTCCCCTGTTTCTTTCAGTTTCTGTTTTACAAAAAGGTCTTCTCCCCTTTTTCCTGTTTACCCTACTCTTCAGCTATCTGCACGTAGGGGTTTTTTCTAAATTACTTAGTTTCTCAGAAACACTTTGAGATTCTTGACCAGCCTCCTTGGTGAGGCTGTCCAATCAGGGCTGGGGGTGGGGGGTACGGGTGGAGACCGAGCCGTTAGCCGGTCGTTGCATCAGCCACCCCGTACCCCAGACTGGCCTCCGCGTAAGCTCTCCGCCCTCTTCCCGTTCCCCACCCTCTGTTCATGGGTGGTCGTGGGAAGGCAGAAAGGCGACTGTGAATTCCCCGCAGCGCAATGCAGGGGAAGGAGCAGGCGTCCTGGGGTCGGACGGACCTAGCTTTCAATGCCAGCTTGGGCATTTTCTCGTGTCAAGACCTTGGGCAAGGGCCATTACCTCTCTGCTTCCTCCTCAGGTTCCTCATCTGTGAAATGGGCATAAAGAAACCTCCTAACTTTACCGCGGAGGGGACCGAGTGCGAAACTAGAGGCAAAGCCCCCAGCACGTGGCACACACTCGTTCAAGGTGGGGGCCTCTCGCCTGGGGGGAGGGGAAGAGGGCGGGGACGAGGAAGGGTCGGTGCCGGCGGGAGTGGGCGACAGACGGGGACGCGGGCGCTCGGAGGAAGGGGGCGAGGGGCGCCGTGACAGCCTCCACGCCCCTCGTGGTGCCAGGACCCGGCGGGCAGCGAGCCGGGCTCTGAGGAGGATACTCCGGGCCCTCGCCTGGAGGCGGCGGCGGAAGAGCCAGGTCATCCGGCGCCGCCCCGGCCTCCCGCCCTCCCTCATCCCCTCACTTACCGGCCCCGCCGGGCCCCTCAGCGCCGCCGGCTCAGCTACGGGCGGCCTCCTGGGCGTCCGTGGAAACTCCCTCCGTCCGGAACAACTTCCGGCCCGGCTACCCCATCATTGGCTGTTCGCGTGGGGGCGGGGCGGAGGCCGCGGATGATTGGTTGGAGGCCCCGGAACCAGTGGAACGCACCTAGGGTGCGGAGCGCAGACCGGACGGCCTCCGGCAGTACCGAGCGCTTCCGGTGCGTGTGGTGAGCGGCGGGCCCGTGGGCGGGAGGGGGCTGGGACCGGGCGGCGGCGGCGGCGGGGCGGCCCGAGCGCTCCGAGCCCCTCAGCGCCGGCCATTCACCGTCCTTCGCCCGTCCTTCCTCGCCAATGCCTTCGGACGCGCAGAGCTCTGGGCCCGCCCTACCTCCAGCTCTTGACAGCTCGGCTAACTTCTATTCATCCTTCAAAACCCATCCCTGGTCGTCTCTTCCTTGTTGTCTTCCTCAGTCTGTGGTCTGCGGCGCAGGATCCGTGTTTTGTGTTTAATCTCTGTGCACAGCAGACCCAGCATAAGGCTTGGCACAGAGTAGGTGATCAGGACGTGTTTGCTGAATGAGAATATTCTATTTCTTTTACTTTCTCTGTGCCCTCCCCTCCCCCCAGGCTGCATTTCACAAATATTTCTAGACGCTGGGGATCAAACAGTGAACAAAACACGGGAGGTCCTGTCGTCGTGGAGCTGACCTGCTGGTGACCCGCAGGGCCACTCCCTCGTACTGTCGCTCGTGTCTGCGGCGCCCTTACCTCTTCCTCTTGGTTGGATCCCCGCCCCCACCGTGAAAAATTTTCCTCCCCGCCCCATTTGCCTTAGAAACATGAAAGGCAGCACTCTTCCCCCTGAGGTTACCATTGTTCCTAGGTGCTCCCACTCTTCTCCATTTTTTGCCCGTTTTCCTTGAGTCTCCCTTGCCGCCTCCTCTCTGGCCCCATTTGGTTAGTTTTGTTGGCTTCCTTCTCCAGGGCTTCTCCCCACGTCTGCTTCCTCCCCTCCTCCCCGGCAGTGCTCACACCTCACCTTTTGTCTCGGGTCCCCGCGAAACCGCAACCAAGCTGACCGCCACCTCTCCTCTCCTCTGTTTTACTTTTCTCCGTAGGATTTCTTAGGACCTGACAGCCTGTATTTCGCCTGATTGTGGTCTGTCTCTCCCACTGCGTGTCAGCATGGTGAACGCAGGCCGTGGCTGACTGTTCCTGGCGCCTGCTGTGGGGCTTGGTGAGTAGCCCATCCGTGCTGATTAAACCAATGAAATGTACACGAGGCCGGTGGTGTCCGGAGCCTTATCACCCACCCTCCTGCGTTCATTCCGTCCCTGCTGCCTTTCCTTGTTAGGGAAGTGGGCTAATGGGCCCCCATCCTCCTGCTCTCTGATGTTTTGCTGTAGACCTCTTTTTTTTTTTTTTAAAGATTTATTTTATTTATTTATTTGAGAGAGAGGGAGAGAGAGAGCTTGCATGAGAGGAGGGGAGGGGGAAGATCTCAAGCAGACTCCTCGCTGAACGCAGAGCCTGACACAGGGCTCGATTTCACAATCCTGAGATCAGGACCCGAGCCGAAATCAAGTCGGATGCTTAACTGGCTGAGCCACCGAGGCGCCCCACCATAGACCTCTTTTAAATTCTGGCCATTGGCCTCTCTTTTGAGTCAAGTGCTGCAGACAGCTAGGTGGGTGGGGATCCATCTTAGCGGCTGAGCACAGACAGAACCCCTGGTGGGGGGGACCTGGTGGGCTCCCTGTGACAGGAAGGAGTGGCATGCTGTGGGGTGTGGCGCTGTGTACAGGTGAGATGTCTGAGCAGGACCAGGCTAAGTATTTAGAGGACAGAAACGTCAAGTTGTCTGCAGAGCACAGTCTGCTAGTTTATAATTAGTCCATTATATAAGTTTTATTTAGAGGATGGCTTTGTGTATGGAAGGTGTTACCTGCCTAGATTGGGCTGCAGGGGAGGGGTGGTGGTGGGACTTTTGGAGGAGGTAGACTACATTTGTTGAATGATGACGTGATGTGTGAAGCAGTGGAGCCCTTCAGGCGATGGGTACCCTTTGGGGGAAAGGTGTGACAGGGTGAAGTGGTTGGATTCCAGGGGACGCAAAACCCACTCTCTAGGGAAAGAGCTGGGTGACAGACAGGCAGAGTGGCTTAACGAGGGACCCAGAGGGAGTCTCTGGTGCTGACCTGACCCCGCATACGTGGAGGAGGAGCGCTGTGGTTACACTAAGGTAGGACACCTGGGGCATCTCAGAACTTGGAAGGTGGCTAACTATTCGTGCTGCTCCAGCACGCCCTCTGCTGTCCGGGATGTGCTGCGCACCCTCGGTTTCCTCCTGACTGGACCTCCTCTTCAGAGCACAGAATTGAACTCCAGCCTGAAGGACTTCTTTCCAGAAACTAGTTGGCAGCAATTTATCGTGTATGATGGTTCAGAATTTCAGGAAGAATTTTTTAGAAAGGGGAAATTCACTGCTGTGTGTGTGTTTGGGGTGAAACTGGCAGATTTGGACCATACCTTCAGAATTGGGGGGACTGGTGCCTCGAATGCCGTGGTCTTGTGTTGTGGGTCTGTCTCCCCAACTGGCTTGTGGTTGAGATGGGATATCTAGGCAGGGGGTAAAGGAAGCACTGGAACCCAAGGGGAGGGTGAACGTAAGGGTGGGTTCTGGACATCTTTCCATTTTAGTATTTTCAGACCTACCCTCAAAGGCCTAAATTGACCTTCCCAAAGGCATCTTCAAAATCCTGAGTCTTTCTGTCCAGGCATCCAGTCTCCATTTAGCGAGGTCCTTTTCTTATGTCTTCCAATAAAATTTTAGTTTTCTTCTTACAGATCTTGCTAATTTTTTGTTTAAATTATTCACAGATATCCCATAGTCTTCATTTAAGAAAATTAAGTCTTCTAATTAAGCCTGGTGTATAGAAAAGCCCTCATTTTTTAATGTGTTTATTCTTAGAGTTTTCCAGTCGTGGATTTGCTGGGTGGCATGTTTTCTTGTAATTACATGTGGCGGTAAGTATTCTTCCATGCGTATTTTCTGACACTTGGACTTTGTTTGGTCTCAGGTAGTTTGTCCTCGAAGGACAGCAAGAAATTCTGTCTTCAATGGCTTCATTGGTGGCTTATGATGACTCGGAGTCAGAGGCTGAGACTGAGTCCGTGGGAAGTATTCATGCTGTCAGCCAGATGAAAGACACCTCTGATGTGGTCAAACCTCCTGGGCAGGATTTTGCATGTGAAGCCCCAGGTATGACGGAAGGGGCAGCACTGCCCACAAAGCATGGTTCTTGTGAAGACCCTGCTGGCCATTGTCTCCCACTGGTTCGGCTCTGGAGAAGTGACCCAGGATCTTGTCCCAGCCAGAGGCTACAGTGGCCCCGGACAGAGCCTGATGTCACCTTCCCCACAGATAAGCCTCCTCGACCTTCCTTGTGGACCAGCCACACTCCAGCTGGTCATGTGCCCCTGGCAGCTGCCCGCTTTAGGCAGGTGAAACTCTCCTTGGGAACTTACAACTCCCCTGAACCATCCTTCTGTGCCCAAACCAAATCTGAAACCCCGGGTAAAAATGGCAACTCCCTTCAGAGGAAAAGGTGTGAGGACTGTATCGTGCCCTACACCCCGAAAAGACTACGACAGTCGCAGGCATTAAGCACAGAAACTGGCAAGAGTAAAGATGTGGAGGCCCAGGGTCCATCTGCAGGGCGTGCCCCGGCCCCTCTCTGTGTGGCCCCCAGAGTGTCCGAGTTTATTCAGCCATATTTGGACAGTCAGTATAAAGAAACCACGATTCCCAGGAAAGTGCTCTTCCACCTGAGAAGCCACAGGGGCCCTGTCAACAGCATTCAGTGGTGTCCGGTCTTTGCTAAGAGTCACATGCTTCTCTCAGTTTCCATGGATAAAACCTTCAAGGTAAGACTTGAGTGATACTGCCTTTTCAGGGACTCTTAGAAATAAACTGCTGGGGTGTTTTGTTTTTCACAACAGTGAGGTAGGGGTGCCGAGCATCTCTGTTTGGGAATTTCTGTAATTCTCCCTGTTGCATTCAGGAGTGGGTTCTCAGTGGCCCACCCTGGACTGTTGGCCCATTCTGTCCCCTCCCCCCTGACGCTGCCTTGCTTAGGCCACCAGAGAATGCTAGTCCTTATCCCTCATGGGGGCACTGAGGACGTGCAGACACACTGGAGCCCCGGCGGATGAGGTCACTGAGTGAGGGCAGTCAGAGGGAGAGGAAAGCAGGCTCAGGACAAGTCGTGGGCCCCTGTGAGCCACGTGGAGTGTTGAGCCACACCAGCTCTGTGCCGGGCGCTGTGTTGGTTGCCAGGGGAGCAGAGGTAGACAGACCTGGTCCCTGGCTTCAGGGCATGCCGTGTGGTAGGGGCTATGGACAAATGGAGAGGCTCTCATAGCCCTGGGCTCAGGAACCGTGAACCCACTGGGAGGGACAGCAGCCCAGGCTGGAAGGGCTTGGTGAAGTCTTCCAGAAGGAGGGGAAGGTTCACTTGGTGCAGGGGGTGAGATGGGGCGGAAGGATGTTCTTGGCCATAAGCATGGGAAATGTTGAGGGGCCTGATGGGGGGTGAGGGGCCCAAGGCTGCGGAAGTAGGCAGGGGCCAGACCAGGAATGGCTTTGGATGCCCTGCGGAGGACTTCCGGTTTATACAGAAACTCTTTTCATTGTTGCTTATTTATTTTAAAAGCTACTGAAGTCATACAGACTTGGCGTAAGCAGTCCCCAGGTACCCAGGGATGTAGCATAGCACGTGTGTCGCACCTCCTGTACCCTGTCTCCAGCCCTTTGGGCTATACTCTGTCCCTCCTCACTCTCCTCAGCCCTAGCAACTCACCTATATGTAGTAGGTGCCAAGTAAATGCGAGCTGAACCAAAGCTTCCTGGAAAGAAAATGGCTTTGGAGTCGAAGGGACGTGGCTTCAGATCCAGCTTTGCTGTGGAGCAGCTGGTTAGCTGGCCCCACTCTGAGTCTGGTGTCTCATCTGTAAAGGGCATAATCGTAGTCATGTGAGAAAAACGCTTACAAAACCCCAGCCCAGAGCTAGGTACCCCACAGGTGCTCAGTAAATGTCAGCTTCCTCTGTCTGTTTTCCTTACAGTTCTGGAACTATCCTGCCCAGGACATTGTATTTGCAAGTTATGTTTTGGGCTTTTCTCCTAGGAGGCATTTTCTTAAATGAAGAAAGGAAGCCTAAATACAGTGAAGGCTTTGAAATGAGCTAAACTGATGGGTGTCATTTTTAAGTGGCCAATTTGAGTCCTGAATCGACTTGTCTGTGTTCTCTTCTGGCAAGGTTAATAGAGTTGTGTGGGGACAGTGCCATGTTCCACCTTTAGTGTGGAGCCTGGGGATTTTGCACGCTGGGCTTCGGTGCTGCTCCTGTGAGGGTGGGGGCTCAGGTCTGCTCAGGAGGCTTCTGGTGTCCACGGTGTGCACTGTAACATGCTTGGGTCAATCCCACAGTGCTGGGGCTTCTCTGCGCTCCCTCCTGAGAGTCTGCGCCCATGGAGGGCCGAGTGGGGACTGGACCCTTTAGTCAGGAGCGTGTCTGGAGGGTTTCTGGTGGGCCCGTGTGGGGCCTGTGTAGTGCCAGGCCGTGTCTGGCTGGACCTGGATGTGGGCTGGAGTTAGAGTGATCTGGGCCTCGGGGTCTGGCTTCATCCCCAGCAGCTTTGTGACCCTGGGCAAGACACTTAACCTCTCAGATTCTGTTTCCTCCCCGATAAAACAAGCTGATGAGACCTACGGTTGGCACTTCTCAGGTGGGACAAATGCCCAGGCGTGTGTGTCTGAAGCACCCAGTCTAATGCCAGGCACATGTTTTTGTGGGGGTAGTGTGGTTACAGGTGGGCTGCTTGAGGGGCATGGGCAGCACCTTTCGAGGGCCCTGCGGGGGGGGGGGGGGGGGGGGGGGGTGGGCGGCCCCTGGGGGGGGGGGGGGGGGGGGGGGGGGGCGTCTGGCAGACGTTGGCAGCACAGGCTGGAGGAGGAGGCAGCCTTGCCAGGAGGTGTCAAAGGACTGCCTGGGTTGCTGTGGGCAGAGACGGGTGGAGGGACGTTGGGCAGCAGGTATGCCCTAGTGGATGCCTGCCACCTGCCTGCCCATCTGCAGGGTTGCGTCTCCTGATGGTGAGGGGCAGGCTTGGAGACCTGTGAGGACTGGTTTGCACCCAGCATCAGTGAGGTGCTCTGTGGGCCCTGCGTGGATCGCTTTTGCCCGCCAAGTTTAGGTTTCCTAAGCAGGGGCATCCCGCTGTAGTATAGTTTTTAAACAGAGCACGTCTGAGTGAAGCCATTGATTTGGGTGTTGTGTGTGTTCAGTCGTGTAGTGGGTGTTTGTGGAGTAGATGAGTGTGCTAGGTGCTATGTACTGGGGATGCGTGGATATCCTCCGAGGGGACCCTGCGTCAGCCAACTAGTTGTGACACCTTGTGGCCAGAAGGGGGCGCAGTTGGCCCAGCTTGGGAAGCTGCTCAGGCGCTCAGGCAGAAGGACTGTGTAGGAGAGCCTTGGTTGGGGTGATTCACTGAGACCTGGGTCCTGGGCTGTTTGCTGTGGAACTGCCCTCAGCGGGGCCGGGTGCAGTTGCTGTGCCTGCCCTTCTGAGGAGGTGGTGTGTGTGCTGCAGGTGATGTGTGCACCGGCCTCTTACTTGGCCTGGCAGCCTCCAGGGAGCCCTGTCCACTTCACTGTCTGTCCCTCATGGCGAGGCTGCAGGGGTGGCACTGGAGGTGGTCCAGGGACAGGGCGCAACTGCCGTCATGGCTGCTGGGGTCAGTGTCTCCTGACCTCCTCCTTCCTGTGGGGTCCTGAAAAGGCAGGGCTTTAATAAGCCTACATGCAAATGGTTGGGCCAGGGTCCTCGCTGCTCTACGATATCTGACAGTCGGGCGCCTGGGCGGCTTAGTCGGTTGAGCGTCTGCCTTCGGCTCAGGTCATGATCCCAGGGTCCTGGGATGGAGTCCCGCGTTGGGCTCCCTGCTCAGAGAGGAGCCTGCTTCTCTCTCTGCTTCTCTCCCTGCTTGTGCGCAAGATCTTTGACGGTTTTCATTGACAGAGTTATTTGGCAAATTGATTTGAGCACCTTTTCAGTGTGAAGAATTTGTGGCAGGGGCTGGAGGAGCCGGGATGGGCAGACTGATTGGGGACTAGGTGGGAGCAGGGCTGGGAACCGGGGAGGGAAGTCCTGGTTGAGGCCTCGGTTTTGCTGGGGCCTCAGGTGCATGTGTAGCCTGGTGTGCAGCTGGCAGCCCCAGGCAGGATGGTGTTCTTCCCCCTCCCTGGGGCCAGAGGGTGGTGATGCGGCAGATCTTGGGGGCCTATGAGGTGGAGGGGGCAGTGGGAGGCTTGTGGATGCTGAGTCTGGAGTGAGTATGGGGCTGTGGGCGCCGGCAGGAGCCCGGGCTCGCTGTAGCCCAGTCCTGGGTAGAGAGCAGACAGTGCAGTGGGGAAAGAGCTGGAAGAGGTGGGTCTGACAGGGCACCCCCCCCCCAACTCTGTGCTCCCTTTCCTAGGGTGCGTTTCCCCTTGTCTTTTGGTTAAAGTCTGCCAGAGTGCCTTCTTGAGCCCCGCTGCATCAGGAGGGAAGGAAGAGCCTGGGGGCTGGGGTCACAGCACTTGGTTTGAATCCTTCCTCTGCGGCAGACTGGCTGTGTGATCTCGGGCAAGTTATTTTCCCGAACCTCAGCCGGTGTATGTACGGTGGACACGACTGTGCCTGCCTTGCTGGGTTTTTGTGGGGAAGAAACAGTATTGGATGTGAGCTCTCTGGTGCGGTGCCTAGCACATAGTAGGCACTTGCCGTGTGCTCACGGTTCTGCTCTCCCCGGGAGTCTTGTCCCTTCCTTACCACGAAGTGGCCTCTCATTTGGCCTGTGTAGCCAGGAACTGTGTCTGCCACACCTTGTAGATTTTGAGCCTCTTGAGCATGGAAACTGTGCCAGGCCCATTTTTGTATTTTCCGTAGCACCTGGCACAAAGTTTTGTACATGCTAAGTGATCAGTAAAGATTAAAAAAATTTTTTTTGTATTTTATTTCCAGCCTTTGGGAAAGGATGGTCTCTTACGTGCATAGATTTTATTTGCCACTAGGGGGCACAGTAAGACTTAATATAAGTTCACTCAAGCTTCTAGAATGTGAAAGAATCCTTGATTCAAGGTAACATTTACTGAAATATGATTTCTTTTCTGATTAAGAGAAAAACAACACAATCTATCTGATTAATCTAAAGAGTGTGAAGTGCCAGTTCCTTCATCTCCTTAAAATGTAGCTTTGGAATTCATAAATTTCAATTGGGCATATTACAGTGGAAAGATACTTATTTTAATATGTTCTAAATGTTCTGTGAGCTGTAAAATATGCTTGTATTAGTTTTGAAAAATTTACATCTGGAGAAATTAAGTAAAATAAAACAATGACTCATAGCTCTGCACTGATGCTCTGTTTTCTTTCCTGATGATCCCTTCATGCCCCTGTCTGTAGCACGCATCTGTTTCTCACAGTTGTAATCCCAGCACGGATACCCTTTTATCTACTCTTTTCATTTCCCTGTGTCCTCATTTGGCTCAACACGTTTGAATACCCACTGCACCTTTGTAAAGGTAGGATTCAGACTTTGAAGCCCTTGGAAAAAGTACAGATGTGACCTGCTTCAACCAAACGCAGGCAGCCCTCACCACTGGCCCCGGTGCAGAGCCCTCTGCGAGGCACCGGGCACGTTCTCGCAAGCATCCGACGTGTTTCCTGCTTCCAGGGACCATGGTCCATGCTTCAGAACTCAGAGTTCTGAAACACAGAAGGATTTTAAATAAAATGTATGAATGAGGTGCTGTTCGTTTGTTTTACAAAATGGTTTGCTTTACGGATTCTTTCAATAACAGGCTTCCTTATAATACTTAAAAAAGAAAAATCTTTTCATTTTTGATCATGAATGTAATAAAAGCTTATTGTGAAGAACTTTGAAGATGCAGAGAATATGAAGACTGAAGGAGAAAACAGAAATTGTTGGTAATCCTAACCCTGAGTCAGTGTTTCACTAACACTGGGGGCCGTTCCTGGTTTGGACCCCCCACCCCCATTCCCGTGTGTTCACAGAATCGGGCTCCCTGCAGAGTGTGTGCAGGTTTGAATCTGCTCCCCCCACCCCCCATCTTTTGTGCTGTTTGTAAGGGGCGTTTTTCTACCTTATTAAAAACTTTCCCCAAATGTATTTTTATGACTCTCTCAAATTCAAGACTTTGCTTTGTCATTTCTGTGTTGTTTCCTATCATTACCTGCTTTTGTTTTTGAAATGGCCAGTACTTGAGCGAACATGGCTATACATAAATGTCTTTTCTGCTGCCCCAGTGTGGTAAGATAGGCTTTGATTTACACCCAGGCTTGAGCTAAAGGCTTTCTGTCTGGTGAGTGGAACCTAAAGAGATTGGCAAAGCATCAGTGCTATTGTTATATGAGACCCTTGGGTTCCTTTTCCATATCTGCTGCTTGGTAGTTGTGTGACTTTGTGACAATCACTTTGCCTCTCTGATTCCCTGGTTTTCTCATTGGTAAAATGGGTATAATGGCTGCCTATGAGGGTTGTTTCTATGTAGAAGAAATGAGAAGATGCATCGCAGTGCATAGCATGTGGGAGGGGCCAAGAAACATGTTCCTAATTCTTCTGTTCTTTTATTGATTAGTTAAACAATTAGAAAAAAGATGAGTCACCCAGAATCCTTCAACTTAATGTAACTCTTGTTTTTGTGAATCTTTTAATAATCTGTCTACAGATACATGTTTTCCCAAGTGTTCAATGTCAGTACTCCTGAGATAGATACTTTAAAAATTTTTTAAAGTTTTTGGGTTTGTTTGTACCGAGCTGTTTACCTGCTGCCTTTTCATGAACTGCACATTTATTTGGAAGGCATGTACTGGGGGGCTGGGGTCTGTGTCTCTAAACTGATCACATTTAAAATGTGATAGAAGAAAACGAATTGGACAGCAGTTTGCCAGCTCTCAGTGCGTTTTGTGTCTGGGCCTCTGGCAGCGTGGGGAGGAGCAATTTTGTACCTGAAGAGGCCCAGGAGAGTGAGTCTGGGGGCAGGGAAGAGGTGCTCACCTAGTGTGGCATCAGGTTCACATGGGTCTCAGGCCCCCTTCCCATGTGCGTGTGAAGGAAAGGATTTTGTTCTGGAGGCTGAAGACCCAGATAGGGGGTCTCATTGTGCTGTTTGCGAGCTCTGTGTCCTCTAACAGTGAGGCTGGACAGAGCTCACCATCCCCGAGTGCTTACCACCCATTGGGAATGGTTCCAAATGTTCCAGCTCCTCTTGGCGACAGGCCTGTGAGGCAAGGGCTGGTCTTCTTCCCACTTTACAGACAAGGAAGCTGAGGCACAGAGGTTAAGGGATTTGTCCATGGTCACACAGCTGGTAAACTACAGAAGCAAGATGGGAAGCTGTCAGACCACAGAGCAAACAGATCTAAAATTCACTCTGCTCTTCTGCCTCTGAGGATAAAGGATGGAAAAGCATATCCCCTTGCCCAAGTGGTACCTAGGCTCTGTCCCAGCCTCAAAGTCTTGTGATTCTGTTAAGGGACATAACGAGAAGAGATGATTTCCATAGTGGTTTGGATTTGCATTTTTATGTATTACAGGATCCCGTTGATTTATCATTGTTAGCGTATCTGATTATATTAGGGTATCTTAGATGTGCGTTGTAGAAAGTAATATATTTCAGATTCAAAGACAAGGCATTTATGGATTCAAGTGCCAGAGTGAAGGTTTATTTCAGTTTTGAAAGAATTACTCTTGATGGATTTTACAAAATGAGATTGAGAAATGATTTGATGTGTAGAGTGAGGAGTCGTGGAGCATTATGCAGATGATTGGCAATTTATTCCAAGCACGAGGCAAATCTATTGGAAATGAGAGTTGCACAGCTGGGGAGGAGGGTTGGGTTGTGGTGGTGGGCGTTTGGTATTTGGGGAGTGAATGATTAACAGTGCACTGAGGGTAATTAGGTGAAGGCCGGGAGAGACAGGGTGGTGCGTGTGCATGTATGCAGAGATCATCTGGGTCCATCTTCGTTTTACAGAAGCCCAGAGCGGGGAAGACACTTACCTGAGGGCACACAGTGAAGTCAGGTGGTGATGTGGGGCTGGGATCTTGTGTAGGAAGTTATTCGGATGCTTCCCTCTCTGGACACTGTTTCCTCCTCTCCCTTCCCACCTTTTGTGTATTTTTGTTTCAGGAAAGTTCATGGTCGTCTCAATTGTCCCAGGGGTGGGAGCAAGGGCTTCAGGCCCATCCGTAGCAGGGTTGCCGAGCCTCTCTGGGAATTGCCGTGAGATCCTGAGCTGGAACCTTCTCTTCGTGGGAAGTGAAGTGTTTTTTTTTTTGACACTCCTCTCCCCCGTATGAAAGCTGCAACGTTTCAGAGGCCAACAAATGAGATATTTCCCACTTTCCGTTTGCTTGCCAGAAGGGCCTTGCAAGCTCTCGCCTTGCAGAAAAAACCTTGAGTTGAAGGAGGAATAAGAAAAGGAAAGTGTGGCAGAACCCAAGCTGTGTTTTCTGCTTTTTGAAAACTTCATTCCATTGAACTTTAACAGTTCAGGGCTGTGTGCTTGCCAGACGCTGAGGGGGAGAAGACCGTGCTGTGTGAAGGTGCAGATCTGGCCTCAGGGAACCAGCCTCATCCAGTCTCATCCCGTGTCATTAAGGGAAGAATAGAGCAATTTGGGAAAATGCTTTTAATGTAATTGAAAAATGCAGATTGCAAAATTGGCACGGTTAGGAGTTGAGACAGTCTAGTAAATTATTTTTTGCTGCTTTTAAAACTTGGACACACAAGATTCTTAAAGGCACCCCTTTACTGCCCAGCGATGGCTTTGTCCTCCCCCTTTAAAAAAAATACGTTGTTTTAGGTTTAACTTAGTTTTATTATAAAAGTAGTAAAATTTTTGGAAAAAAATACAAAAAATGGTAGAAATTAAAAATAAAACCTTAGCTCTCCAATCAGACATCACAACTGTGACTATTTTGTAAGCAGCTTTTCCTTTCCGCATTTTTTCCCATGAGCATCAACTGGTTTTAATTATACTGTAGGTACTTTGTTTTTGTAAGCAGCATTTGAAATTTTTGTGATGGTTATCTTCCCCCCAGACTTTTACCCCTTAAAAGAAGGGGTGGGCAAGTTAGTCAAACCTTGTCATCTTTTCTCACAGCTTCTGCTGTCTCTACTCAGGCGTCTCCCCCAGGTGCAGACCCCCGTGTGGGGGGAGTGGGGCAGGGCGCAGGGGCAAGGGCATCGGGGGATGGTCAGAAGTGTGTGCGATGGAGGCCAGTGGTGTCAGCGCAGGACCCTGGGAACTGCCACACCTCAACCCTGTAACGATGTGCTGTGAACCCAGGCTGAACCGCAGGAGGACCAGATGGCTGTAGAAACCTAGCAACAAAGTGGCCCTAGCCAGGGGTCCTGGAGCGGCTTCCAGGCCAGTCTTCCCATCTTCCCTTGCTAGGGGTGAGGCGTCAGGCACCCTATCCCCTCCCGTGGAGCAGGGGCCACAGGGAGATGGGTCATACCCCTGGGGAGGTTCCCTGTCAAGGGCTTTGATTTGGGGACTCAGATTAGTTGGTTGGTCTGGGTGTCCCTGGATGGAGCTTCTAATTTTCTTTCTAGTTCTCTCTTTGCCTTAATGTTTTGTTTTTCTGGGAAATCTCCTCCACTTTATCTTTCAGTCCTTTTTTTTTATTTTGTATTTCTGCTGCCATATACTTAAACTTTTTTTTTAACTGAAGTATAACATATACAGAAAAGTGTTCTATTCTGATCTATCATATTTTTACATTTCAAGAGCTGTTTCTTGTTTTCTGAATGTTCCTTTTGTAAAGAATATGTCATTTTTTTATTGCATATTTACAAGGTCTTTTCTTAGCTCTTGGAGTTCTTTGAAAGTTTTCCTGTGTTTTGGAAAATGTTCCTGCCCCTTGTCACCTTTTATCTGTTTGTTTTGGTGTCTGTGTTTCATGTGAGGGGACGCGCTGCTCATTCCCGTTCAGGGGGGAGGCTGGTGAAAGCCGATCTAACCAGAGGCTGTGTGTGTGAGTGAGTGAGTGTGTGAGTGTGTGTGTGTGTGAGTGTGAGTAAGTGCATGCAAGGATGGGGCCTGTCCACAGGGAGGTTGCTGCAGGGTGATGAGGCAGCCACCTGGCACCTAGGGCAGGATCCCCACCATGTGAACCTCCTGAGGTGTTTTGGGTAGCCAGGTCAGTTTCCCAGACAGGACTCTTCACGCCCTGGCTGCCTGCATTCAGGCATCTGAGCCGGGGAGAGGGCTGGGGTCTCCGTGTGGGGTGTGCAGATGTCACTGTCTCCATAGCGTCCTCCAGCTGCTAGCTTTTCCTCCCAGCGCACAGATCCACTTTGTTCTTTTCAGTGCCTACAGTGGTCTCCCGTTTATGACACACGCCATCAGTTATGTGTAAATGTGACCGCTTCTTCTTCCCCTTGACAGTGGTAGAATTATTAACTTTCTTAAACATTTGCTAATTGAGTGGTGTCTTGTTTGAGAACCAAATGAATTCATTTGTGTGCAGCTCCTTTAGAACCGGGCCGGCACCTCGTTAATGCTCAGTAAGTGTTGGTGAGTCTTGTCCATCAGTCTCCTGCCATCTTAGCATTTCTCTTATGCAGCAGTTTACATGCTAACAATATTGACCTGTCGTCATATCCCTCCTCCGCCCACCGTGTGTTGTTTGACTTTGAGTTTTGGTATTTCGTTATTATTATTCTTTTTTTCCAGGGAAAACCTGACATTTTTTTGTGGTCAAGTGTATGGGCCTTTCCCTTTGTAATTGTCCTTTGGCCTTAGAGCATGGCATGTCCTCCCCCATCTCAAGGTCTGATAAATAGTCACCTATATTTGACCTTCATCTAGCAGTGATTAGCTTGAGCCAGTTTCAGTTCTCATCATCTCTTCCAGGCTTTCTGTGGGTCTGGGGCAGGCTGTGCCCGCCGTGATGAATGTGTGCTCGGTGCCAGGGATCGATTGGTATATTAAGGAGCAGCCCTGCTTCGTGATGCTCCCCCACACTGATGCTGGCTACTAATGATTTAAAATGACCTTCTTCCCATCCAGCTTATTCCGCAGGGCACGGGTGCGCCACGGCTGCCCCAGCCTTTCCTCAAAAATGATATGTTGTTTTTGACCATAAAAGATATACATGTACGCTATGGAAAAATCAGGAAGGTATAAAGAAAAAAATTGCCCATTATCTCTGCACCCAGAGGCAATGACTGTGGACTTTTGGTGTATTTCCATCCAGTCTCTGAAAATAAAAGGCAACATAGTTGAGTTCCAACTATCCATGTAATTTTAAACCCATCCCTGCCCCCCGCCCCCGTATTGCAGCAGCGGGGGTTTTAACGCTGAGACATCTTCATTGCGGTGGTTTTCAGTGTGGTCTGTGAGCCCCCCGGGTCCTTGAGACCCTTTCATGGGGTCTGGGGGGTGAAAATTGTTTTTCTGATAGTACCTAGAAGTTATTTGCCTTTTTCACTCTCATTCTCTCATGAGCGTACATGGAGTTTTCCAGAGGCAACGGGACGTGTACAATAGATTAACTACAGAAGCAGCTCTGTGAGCCCAGCTGTCTCTATTAAGCCAGCCGTTAAGGAGCTGGCAAAAATGTAAACAGTGCCTTCTCGCTGGTTTTTTTGTCTTGGAAAATATAATTATTTTTCATAAGAGATGTTTATGTTGACATGTAATGGGTTTATTATTGATACTTTTACATAAGTTAATATTTTTAAGTGTTCTCAATTTTAACTTCAAATATGCTAAATATGGATTGATAATAACCCACATTAAGCAGCAGCATTTTGGAGTCCTCAGTAACTTCAGAGAGTGTAAAAGGGTCCCACCAAAAGCTCTGGGTAGCATGGTTTGATTTATGTCTGTAATTTCATTTTAGTGGGATGTATGTGTGGGTAATAACGGTGTCATCCTGCGGCTCTGATGGAGGTGCGTAGAGTCAGCCCTGGCTGCGTCACTGCCTCCTCCTGCTCGGTTAGATTTCCAAACGGTGTGATTAAAACATGATCCTGGAGGGTCCTAGCCTCCCTTGGCCTCCTTGCCCCTTCTCTCTGCCCTCCCTTCTGCCTGTTGTGAAGGTGATTTAACAACATTACAAAATGATGGGAAAAAACCTCCCAATTCCAGCATACACCTCAATTATGATTATCCTTTCAACACCCTCCCATCAATTTCTGGTCCATATGGGCTTGTGTTTTTCACAGAGTGCGCATACAGTTTTGCAGCCTGCTTCTCCCACTTAACATTCTCTCCCAGCCTCTCCTGCCGCAGCGCCACCAGCCGCCTCTGCGTCTTTGGAGGGCCGTCAATTTGTGCTGGTTCCATGATGCTCTATCGAGTTGATTAACTGTAATTTACTTAGCCGTCCTTGGACACTTAGGTGGTTTCTAATTTTTGCTATTATAGATAATGCTGAAGTGGTTATCTTCATGCATGAAATCCTTTTCTGTTGGATTATTTCTTTCGGGTTGATTCCCAGAAGTGGGACTGCTGGGTCAAAGGCTTGTACATTTTCATGGGTCCAGATACATCTCCCGTCAGATTGCTTTCCAAAAGGATTATACCAATTTGCACTGCCACTGCAAAGCCTGCGTAATAACCAACTATTTTGCTTAACTATCATGCCTAGAATTTTCCCTTGGAGCCTCGAGGGGGCAAAGGCCCTTCTCTAAGTGAATGTGATCTATAATTATTTAGACTAACACCAAAATTGCTTTCAGAACATTTTTAACCTGCTGAGTTTAGAATTCTAATTCGCATACAAGCCAGCATTAACAGTATCACAAGGAGCAATTTCTCTCCCTGCTCACAGTGTGTTTACACAGCCCGACAACTGCAGGGAAAACTGAAGAGCTTTTATAAACACAAGTGGTCTCTTTCTGAACTAGTTGAAGTGTTATTTTGAAAGGTACAGAAACACAAATTAAAACACATTTCATTGTAACCTTTGGTTAGAAAAGTTGTTTGTTTTCCTCCTGGTCCCTTTCTGTGTTCTCTGCTCTCATTCAAATGTATTCTGAAATACCCTGGCTCCTTGGAGTCTTGCCATGACGCCGTTAGCCTGGTGACAGGGACATGTGGGGGAGCATGGTGGCTGTCCTCAGGTGCTGGTAGGGCTATGTTGGGAAGAGGAATGGGCTGTACTCTGGTTTGCTCCTAGGGCAAAAGGAGGACTAATGGTGGAGACGTGGGGGAAGAGGTTGGCACCCTGTGGGAAAGAACTTTCTAACACTCAGGACTGGTCACCTTGGGGAGTATCCACCCCTTGGGAAGGGATGAGGATGGAAAGGTTCAGTGCAGGTTGGAGCCCACATTGCCAGTGGGCTAGGAAGTAGATGCAGGCGGGGGTCAGGGACTCTGAGGCCCCTTCTGGAATGGTGTGTGCCTGTGGCTGGGCCCCTGGTGGCTGTGTGCTGCCCTGGAGAGAGCCCTGAGCCCAGCCCTGAATACAGGGGCTGAAGCCTGGCATGGTGCTCGGCATGCTGTGAGTATGCATATGAGGTCGGCACATTCCCACCCTGATTTCTCTGGGCTTCTACACTCTCATCTGTGAAAGAATTACCTCACAGGGCTGTAAGGATCTGACGAGGTTAGATGTGTGAAACCACTTTGTAAACTGTAAAACCCTTACAAATGGAAGGTATTATCAAGAACTTCAAGCCAGGGTTTATTCTGTAATTGCCTGCGAAGCCAAGTTCTTAAACATGGGAGGCTTGCCATCCAATTTGCCTCCAGTTACCTTGATTTGTTGAACAAATAATATGGTGTGCACCCATGGATGCCAGCAGGCCTCTCAAGGAACTTGGGCTCTTCCAGATGTGGGCTTCCTATTTCCCGGCTTTCCAGCATGATGTTGGCTCCTGGTGGTTGGGATGTGCTCCTAGGCTTGTGTGGCCAGTGAATCGCTCAGGCCTTGTGTTAGGCTCTCTGTCTGCGGTCTGAGCAGTGAGGGCCCAGCCCCAGGGACCAGGTGACACAGAGTGCATGAGGAAGATGGCCCTTGGAGTCAGTATAGGAAGACTTGGTGTCTCCACTTCTTTCTTCATTTGGTCATTCATTGATCCAGCCATCAATTAAATGCTGGCTCTGTACAGGCTCTGGGCTCAGAGGGACTGGACATTCCCTTGCTGACAAGAAAGCTAATGGGGGCCAGGCATCGAAACAGACTAGAGTGTGAAAATGTGAGAGGCCCTCCAGGGGCCACCTGGGTAGGGTGTCGGCCTGCAGAGGGGAGTGGGGTGTGACTGTCAGGGTGGGTGCAGAAGACAGGACAGGCTCCTGGGGAAGGGGGAGGTGGAGTTGGGTCCCGGAAGGTGAGGAGATGAGCAGCCAGGTGGGTGGGGCGGAGAGTCCTATGCTCTGACTGTCATGCTGCGGGGTGATGGCGCCCACTGAAGGGAGCCAGGCAGGACCTGCTGCGGCTTTAGGCCTGCACAGTCAGGGCACGTGGTTGGCTGCCGCCTCTTGTGCTTACACTGGATCAGGCACCGCACTAAGGCTTTGCACCTCGTTTACCCACAGCTGGGGCATGGGACTGTGGGGCTCAGCCCTGGCCCTGTGCTTTCTAACTGTGACTTGGTCTAAGTTATATGACTCTTGAGATCTTTGTTTTTCCATTAGTAAGTGGGGATAATAATAGCATCAATCTCAGTTTTCTGAGATTTAAACAAGAAAAATCATGGGGAGCTCTTAGGGGAGTACCAGGCATGTAGCAAGTGCTTCATTACGTAAGTGTCAGCAGCATCCTCAAGCCCATTTGACAGATGAGAAAATGGAGGATCAGAGACTGACAGTGAAGGAAGCTTAATCTGCACACTGGGAAGAACTCTAATGTAAGTTCCATTATGCAGGGAACTTGTTTTTCTTGATTGTTGTATCTCCAGTTCCCGGAGGAGAGCTGAACACATAGTAGGGGCTTAAGCAACACTTGTGAATGAGTGAATGATCCCTGCTCAGTCTACCACGCTCCTGTGGGCCTCCTTGAACTTCAGGGGGATGGAGAGTCTCAGGGGTGATATTGCCTGCATGCCTTGGCCCTTTCCCCCTTCTCTAGCCCATGTAGGAAGCACCCCTGGGGTGGGGTGGTGGTGGCAGGCTCTGGAGGGGGCTTTGAGGACTGTAGCCAGGAGCTAAATCAAAGCGGTGATTCCTCCCCATCTGTTGAAATGTTTGCGTTTACACTCCCAGGTAATGGACTTGGGCTGATCCTTGCAGCCTCTGTGTTTGTTTATTTATTATTTATTTATAAATCATAAATCCAGAAAGGATTTCAGGAGGCTTACCATAAAAGATACGAATACAGTAAAGCTGTTAAAACAAAACAGACCATGAAAAGCCACCCTGAAGAGAGAAGGAGACACATAAATCAAGTTTTAGAGCTGACCACCATTCCCGGGCCGGTGCCTTCCATCTTGCTTCACAGGTTCCTGCAGCCCTGGGGCAGGGTGAAGGGACTGGAGCCAGCACGAGAGGCTTTGGGTGGGGATGTGGGCTCGCTGGACAGTGGTGCTCAGAGGAAGGCAGCTTCTTCCAGGGCCGTGTCTTGGCTGCCCTGTGATGAGATCCAAGGGTCAGAAGGGAGGCCAAGGGGCATTTCTTTAGAGGCCATCCTGGGGGCAGTGGGTTGCAGCAGGGCTCAGGGCACTTTTCTGCAGCTCAGTGTCTCTGCTGCCGAACGTGGGCAGTAATACCACGAACCATCCAAGACACTGTGAGGATTACATGCAGTGTTGTTTGGCCCAGGACGTGGCCCCTGGAAAGTGCAGTTGTGAATTCGCCCTGTCTGGGCTGTGGTTCCTGCGGTGAATGTTGTCCTGGGCGGAGGGCTCAGGTCCCTCCAGTCAGGCCTGCCGCGTTCCAGGGAGGTGCTGCTGGAGGGGCCAGCCGGGTGGGGCGCTCCTGCGCACCCTCGGCTCTGTCCGTACTGACACTGTCCACACTGAGCGTGGCCTCTTCATTATTGCTTAAAAACACTTAAGAAGTTTGACACGAAGGGAACATACTTTTTAATTATTTCCCTGCTTGTCTCTGGCAATGCTGTTGTCAAGGAAACCAAAACCTTGGAAAAGCCTTTCAGCTTCCCGGTCGGAAGAGGATACTTGCACAGCGCTTATGTCTGTGGAAATGGACCTGTTGTTCTGTATCAAAATCTGTTTTTAAAAGGACTGGCTTCCTTCGCTTCTTACAGATAGTACCTTTTTGACCTTTTAACACAAGATGCAAGGTTGTTGCTGATATTTTCTCTTTCAAAAGAATTGCCTGCATTCTTGACTCATTTCATTCATTCCGCATCTGATGCAGGAGTTGGGTGCTAGGGAGTGGGATACGGAGATGGATAGGGCGTCTGACCCTTCCTTGAAAGGCTCCTGGCCTCCGGGGAGGAGAAACGGGTACGCAGATACTGACAGTGTAGCATCAGACCTGCTGTCGTGGGGTGGAGGATAAGATGCTATGGGGCACAAGGGACAGCCCCAGGGAGGGGCAGTGCCAGTGGGAGTCACGAGGAGTATCAGAGGACAGGTAGAAGTAGTTCTGTGGCAAAGACATGGAAGAGCATTCTGGGCAGAAGGAACAGACCATGCCAAGGCTGGAGGGTGTGGAGGAGTGTGCTGCCACCCAGCAGACTGCAGGGGTGTAGGGTGAGGATGCTGGGCTGGACACGCAAAACAAGGGAGCAGGACTGTCTGGAGAAGACTCAGGAGGCAGGGAATCAGGAGTGCGATGCACAGAATCTGTTTTGTTTTTTTTTAAAGATTTTTTATTTATTCATTTGAGACACAGAGATACAGAGAGAGAGAGAGAGAGAGAGAGCATGAGCAGGGAGAGAGGCAGAGGGAGAAGTAGGCTCCCCGTTGAGCCAGGAGCCCTATGTGGGGCTCGATCCCAGGACCCTGGGATCATGACCTGAGCCGAAGGCAGACGCTTAACCATCTGAGCCACCCAGGCGCCCCGCACAGAATCTGTTTTAAGAAGGACTGGCTTCCTTCACTTCTTACCTATAGAACCTTTTTGACTCCTCGTGGAGTGCCATGAGGCTGGGAGGGCAGGCTCCTCAAGGCTGTCCTCATTCTGTTGCACGGGCCCTTGCTCCTTGATGGCTGGAGGCACGTCGCACCTTACAGCTTCGCTTTGGAGGGAAGGGGTGCTGCTAACACGTTTTGAATTTAATAATTCGCTTCTGCTGCAGGAGTACAGCATTTAGTGTAATGTTTCAGCCAGCATTCCAGTAAAACTTTATGATAGTTAAACCCTATCAAGGGCATTGGTTTTATATGAAAAAGATAAATCATTGTTAGAAAAACAGGACTCTTGTTTTTAAACTGCCCTTGTTATTTTTCTTTTAAAACTTTTGAAAATAATTTTAGATTTATGGAAGAGTTGTCAAATTCAGAGAGTTTCTATGTACCCGTCATCCGCCTTCCCCTCCACTTTACATAATCCTGGTGCATTTGTCAAAACTAAGAAATGAGTATCAGTATAACTGTGTTAACTAAACTGTAGAGTTTTTCAGATTTCACCAGTTTTTCTGCTAATGTCCCTTTTCTGTTTCAGGATCCAACCCAGGATTTGATGTTGCATTTAGAGCCCTTGTTCTTTTTATCGTTAATGGTTTTGGGGAGGGGGGCAGGGGCAGGGAGCAGACTGAATCTCACCCTTGTTGAATCTTTTTTTTTTTTAATAATATTTTATTTATTTGAAAGAGAGACAGCAAGAGCGAGAGAGGGAACACAAGCAGGGGGGGTAGGAGAGGGAGGAGCAGGCTTCCTGCCAAACAGGGAGCCCGATGCGGGGTCCCTGGCTCAGGATCTGAGCCGAAGGCAGATGCTCAACGACTGAGCCCCCCAGGTGCCCCTCATCCTTGTTGAATCTTGAGCACGACTCGTGGAAGGTTTTCGTCTTAATGAGGCTGAACACACTTCTTACGTGCCAGTTGTCCCCCCAGCTGGCTGTTCTGGCGCTAACCCATCCCCATGCCTTCTTTGCTTGTTGTTTTCCTTCTGGATTGAACCCAGCCAGACCTCTGTTGACCTTTGTGAGGGCTTGGAGTTGGACCTCTCCTCAGCTTCGCCGTGTTTACCAGATGAGCGTGTCTTGAGGTGGTGACTAGGAGTGAAGTGTGACCTTTAGTGAGGGAAGGGAGAACATTCTTTGTGCACAGGTGGATGTACAGCCTCAGACAGGAGTCCCTGCTTTCCGTTTGTCCCTTCCTTGGGTCACACTCCTCCCTGCCTTTCCCCCTCTCCCCTCCTCTCCTCCTTCACCGTTTCCATCCTGCTTTCTAGGGGCTTCCACCATGCCCACCCTGCTCGCCTTCTCTGCTCTGCTCCTCCTCCTTGCCCTCCCCCCTTCTGCCTCTCCCTCCCCCCCTCTCCAGCTCCCGTGCCCTTCCTCCTTTCCTTTCCTGCGACAGGCCAGTGAAGCTGTTGCCACGGAAACAAGCCCAGCAGAAGCTCTGCTCTGCTTTCTGGATGCTTCTAAGGATGATGATGACGCAGATACTGTTGAGTTCTAGAATCAGCTAAGCCCTGGCCTGTGGCCTCTGGAGTCCTTTCATTTTCCAAAGGCCAAACCGGTGCCACAGCTCATAATTCTGTTCAGTAGATGGTCATTTTTGATTTGGAAACTTCAAAATTTGAGTAATCCATTTTCCTGTTGCTCCGGAAGACTGTTTGCAACCAGTGTGAAAAATATTCAGCTGAATTTACTTATATTAACGAGGGAAAACACCGCACAAAAGGTGGTGGCTCCATAGACTCCATGAGTATCTTAAGTCTCATGTGGGAGGTGTGTCTACACATTTGCTGAATTCTTGAGATGGATGACTGCTTTTAAAGGATGTTGGGGGCAGAGAAAATATAATTGGGGCCCTAAAAAATCTTCAGATACTTAGTTTCACTTGGCAAATGTTCCGGGAGGAGTTGTGGGTTCAAGTCAGGTGCTCCTCCCCGGGGAGCAGGCTGTGCTTGAGCCTCAGGTGGGTGTGTGTGCGTGTGCATGTGTGTGTGCGCATGGATGCGTGGTGCAGCCTGTGCTTTATGGCAGAGTAACTGGCACTCCCTGATATTTGTCAGAGTAATCCAGTGAGTCCAGCCTTGTCAGTTCTGCAGAACAACCCGCATGCCTGCACATTAAGTAGGCTTTGTGGGCCCCTTGGAGGGCTGTTGGCTTCTGGGCCTTCGTGGAGCTGGTTTATAGTGGTGGCAGCCTGTTCCTTGCTGTTTGTTCAGGGTTTGACTTAGGCTCAGCTTGTGGGCATTAGCTAGGATTTGGAGTTTTGCCATTCAGCCAACACCAGCTAATAGCCCAGCAGGGAAGAGTTAGTTCGTGGATTATATTTAAGTTAGTACTTATTCCCAAAGGTAACTTTGCTTAATAAAAACCTTAAGCCTTTATTACTGTGCTTATGGGTATCCTGGCTCCAGGGTGTAAAAATAAGACTTATAAAATCCAAACGTTATTTGTGGAAATGCAAAAACATTTTCATTAATAGAGAGTGTGATAAAAAGCCAAGGCTCTTTCTGTCTGTGCCTAAATGGTCTTGCTGCACTTGGGTCTTTTTATTTTCGTACTCATTCCGAGGTTATTTAAATATTGCCCATTCAGTAGTGAATTTTAAAGGAAGGAAGCTTTGGTGTGTGAATAACTTTACAACTACCCGCAGTATTTCTAGTCAGTTGCTGTGACTTAAGTTGATAATGGGCCCCACACAGCAGTCACTAATGGATGATAATCTGGAGTGTTTTTGTTATTGTTTTTATTTTAGAAGAAAGATTTGAAATCAGCATAGTAAATCTCTGTGGGATCTTTGCAAATAAAAGAATATTCACGTTAAAAACAACTTTCAGGAAAGATGTATGGTGATGAATAAAACATCAGTGAGTGAAAATAAGCGTGTTTAATTATTCAAGTAGAAGTAGTAATTTAAACTAATTATTGCTTGCGGATTTCATAATTCAGTTTTTGTCTCGCAATAATATTTCCTCTGGGCCTCCGGGGCGCGTTGGCGGCTGCGGGAGCAGGCGGGGTCTCTCTTCCTCCCCCGCGCCGCAGCCTCTGCTGTACTGAGCTGCTTCTGCCCAGCCTCCTTGGTGGCCTCAGTCCCGCCTGGATCCCCCCTTGCACCACCTAATTAAGCATTTCCTTGCTTATCACCTCTGGTTGCGTCAGGAGTCTCAGACCAGTCCTGCCCACGAGTTCTGAGTGTCCTGGGGGCCAGACCCTTCCCTTCCCCCCAGTGTCTTAGGCTTCTTGCCCCTTCCATAGCCCTGGCGGAAGTGACCCTGAGCCCACATCCCCATGTCCCCACTTCCCTGTGATGCAAGTCCTTGCTTGTCTGGGCTCCTCAGGTTGTCTCCTCTGGATGCCCCCTCCCCCTCCACACCCCCTGGCTCCCCGCTGGAATCGATCACTTCCTTCTCCCCGTAGCTTTGTGCCAGCAGGTTCTTGTGCTCCTTTTAAAAAATGTTTTGTTTTAATTTTTTCTTGTTTTTGGCTTTTCACTTTGTTTCTAATTCTAAAAGAAAAACTGTTCATAGAGGAACTGAAAAGTACTGGAGAGTTTAAGAAGCAGGGGCATGATGAATCACCCCTAACTCACATTGCTGGTAGCTCTCTGTCCTCTGTATGCTGGCGCTGGCCCTTTCCCCCTGGAGTTCTAGGGTGTCATCTTAGCACGGACTCCTGGGAGGAGCCCCACTTCATCCTCCTAGGTGCCTCTTCCTGGGATGTGACTGCCATTAGAAGGTGCTGGTGAAGGAGTAGTAAGTGCTGGACAGTACTTTTGCTCAATTGTGCGAGGCTTTTAAAAAACCCAGTTTTGACTGCTTTTCTTATGACTGCCTGCGATGGCTTGGTGGGGGCAGAGCTTTCTGTCCCTCTCTTTATTGCACAGATGCTGTCTGGAACAGATCTTGGCAATTCAGGTGAATTATTATTCTACCCCTCGGAAAGTAAAGGGAAAGCTTTCTATTTGTAACTTCTTCCCAAGTGCCCTCTGTCAAAAGGTACTGACATATGCTCCCTTGACACGTGATAGCCATTATTACCTCCGTATAATCACACATCATTCCATCGCGTGCCCAAAAGCTTTCCATCCATCATGTCACGAAAGACAGCCTTTATTTAAGATACTTTTTTCCCCTTTCCTTTGTTATTACTTTTTCCTAAAAAAGATAACCCTCTGACTTCACAGGTGTGATCTGGGCAAGTGAGTGACTCATTTCTTTGTGGGATTATTGCTGTGGACAGGGACAAGACAGGTGGGCCGCGGGGGATCGAGAGAGCAATGAGCTGGCTGTCAGGGGCCAGGAGTCCATGTGTGGATCTGCCATCCACCAGCTGAGACCCTGAGCAAGTGAGGTCAGCTCTGGCTTTGATGTCTCATTTGGAAAACACAGATGTTTGGCTGTGATCCCCAAGGCCCTTTTATGCCAAGCGGTTTTGTGATCTCCAAACTACCTTTAGCTAAATGAGGTAATAAGAGGAGTACAGGTGTCCCTCGCAAGTTTTCCTGCAGAGTTGCTGAAAGAGTTTTTGGGATTCTGACTCAGTTTTCTCTCCATGTGACCTCCAGAGAACGTCATTAAGCAGGCAGAAAAGTTAATAACACCTGTGGCCACAGGTGGAGCAAAGCCATGGGATGAAGTAAAATGCCAGGGGAAGGAAACTTAGGCAGCCAACCTTTGGGGAGACCCACTGGGAGGGCACCCTTATGTCACGAGATTCTTTCCTCCCGGAGGAATCGACAGCTGAATTTCACTACATGTGTGAACCTGTCTTGAGTAGCTCAGGGCTTGCATATCAAAAGTGCCCAATAAATGGTTGTTGGGGTGAATTAAAATTTCCTTTGTAGATCCATTTGATCCCTCCTGTTTGATTGTAAGCTTCCTCAAGGGGAAGAAACCATTTCTCCTTACTTCATTTGAAAACTTATTTTTAAGAATAGAAGTACACAAATTTTGGTACAGGATTAAAAAGAGGCAAAAAGATGTACAGAGAAAAACGAGTCTCCTTCCCCTCCACCCCATCTGCCACCAGATCCCCTGCCCTGGTTCTGGAGGATCCGTTTCTTACTCATCTCCGCATCTTAGGGAGCACCCAGCCCCCTTGCAGGAAGTAAACCTGACTTGGGCTCATTTGAATTAGAATGACCTGGCCACCTTTCCAACCAAAGCACATATGGCCAAATATCCAGGGAGTGAATTGGACACAAAAGCCTCAGGAATTACTGCGATCAGTGGGTGGGACTCCTGGACGGAGTTGGGCAGGCTTGTCCTTGAGCCGTGGTTATCTGTGGGGTGCCCAGAGAAGGTCTTCAGCATTTCCCGCCTGTTTCTTGTGAAGTGGGGCTGTCGTGCAGTCAGCAAGATGGCAGCCCTGAGTGATGCCTGGAGCTTGGCATGGGCACAGGTAACTCTTGCTTCCTTTCCCATGCTTGAAACTGAAGATGGAGAATGAATATGCATCATTTCGAAATGATAATGTAAAATCAATGTGGAGGTGTGATTCCACTAATAGATTAGTGATTAACTCAACTTTTTAGGAGCCCATTTGTTGCCCAGAGTGAAGCTGGCTGGAATGAAGCAGAATTAGAATGGCAAGCCTACTCTTCTAATTGAAACGCACATAAAGTGCCTGGCCCTCAGACTTGCATTGGGATGATTGCTGCGATCAATATTCCAGTTTGCTTGGCCAGCAGCTTCCAGGGCATCAGAATGGATGATGGACCTAGGGAAGCACTGCCAAATGGAGCATTAAGTTAATTCCTGTTGGCCTGGCTTCTGGCTTGCCTGATGAAGGCCCTGAGTAGAAGGATGCTGTGCCAGCATGGACTTTATCTGGTATCACAGGAACTCAAGGTGGTCGGCTCCCTGGGATTGAATTTTGGTAGCGATGACGACTCCCATTTGCTGAGATCCCGCTATGTGCCCAGTTCAGTGCCTGGCATCGTGTACACAGTGAATGCTCCTGAACCCCCTGAGATGTCGGTAGCATGCCCATGCTGTGGTTACGGGGACAGGCCCCCCTCAGAGGGCCCAGGAGCATGCCACTGGCAGGTGGCAGAGTTAGGACAGGAGACCAGGACTGTTTACTTCCAAAGCCTACGTTCTTTCCATTCTCCCATGTGGCCCCCGAAGGGACACATCAGATGTTGGGATTCTCCCAAGGCTTAGAGGCTCCAGCTCAATCAAAACATGTGGGCCCAACTTCGAAGCAGAGGACAGAGTAGGGAGGTTTGAAGTGCTCATTCTCATTAGAGGTGTGTCCCAGCACTGAGACCTGGAGTGATTGGCTTTGGAGGCCACTTGGATTGTTCGGTATTGATGGTGTGGGCTTGAGTGAGGAGAGTAAGGCGGGTATGCTTCCTGTTCTGGGTACTGAGGCAGGTGTGGGATAATTCAGTGATACACTAAGAAAGTAGCCGCCATCTCCTTAGTGTTCACTATATGCTCACAATTGTCTGTATGTGGGTAACCCCACTTTCCACAAGTCACTTTTAGGCATTTTCTCTTCATTTTGCAGGTGAAGAAGTTGAGACTGGAGCAGATGGAGTCTGTATTTAGTGTGAAGAGGTGGGAGTTGAATGGGGAAGGCCGTGTGGCAGCAGGGTGGCTGGTACCAGGTCCCTCTCAGGTGGCTTGCCCAGGGTCACCCTACTGCCAGGTGACAGAGTTGGAATCCACACCCCCCAGCTTCACTAATTCCTGTCTCTGTGCACCTCCAGAGCGAGCGCCTGCCATATGTGTGCAGCCCCCTGCCCATCTTCTGTCTGTCTCCTGGGCTGAGCTCTTTAAGGTCAGGGCTGCAACTTCCTGTGCTCTCTACCTTACACTGAGTGGTGCTGGATAGCCATTTGTGTCATTAGCGAGTGAATGAATGAATGCATGAATGAATGACACACATGGGGATAGAGAAAGAGGGGCAGGCCCAGGGCAGTTGGACAGATGTGAAACATGATTTAAAGACAGGCAGTAGATCTGTAGCTGCTCCCTCCTTTCTTTGTCTCTCTCTCTCTTTCTTCTGGTGACTCGGAGCTACTCCCCGGCAGAGGGTTGCTGACCAGGACTGAAGGTGCTGAGTGCAAGGAGCCTGACTTGTTAACGCCTTGTGTAGGTCAGCAGGATGGCAGCTGCAGTTCCAGAGCAGGGTGGGTTACGCACAGAAGACAGAGTTTGCTGAAGTCCTTCCAGGGGAAGAAGGTTGATGCCGGGCTGAGCTGGCAGTTAACATCGTAACAGTAACAGGAGAGTTTCTGTAACAGTAACAGAGAGATTAGGTAATGATATATACTCAGCACTCAGACATTTAATTTGCATTGTGTCCTGTATCCTGGAAAAGTTGCTTTCACATTCTTATTGATGTGCTCACATTTTTGGGGTAATTGTCCTCCTTTGACATGAATAACCCTAACCCCCTGTTTACTCTCAGGTCCACATGCCTCTCGTAGTCCAGGAGGCAGTGAGGAAAAGCTTTTAATTCAAAGCCCTATCCATCTTCCCAACTCAGGAGAGATGGGGACTGGAAAGTCAGCTTGGCTGAGATAAGCGAGGCTGGCCTCCTGGGTGGCAGTGGTTGGCTTCTGGATGGGGCCTGTGGCAGTGGTGGGCAGGGGCAGAGGGATGCCTTTAAACTCCTCCGCTGCCTTCTTCGGGGTGTCCTTTTGGAAGCTGGTATATTCCCAGGGCAGCGGCTACTGGTGGCTGCTTATTACATGGAAGCCAGAGAAACCCTTCGGATCACATGTACCCTGGGAGCTCTGGCTACGTTCTTTCTGCAGGCTTTGGTGGCAGCTTTCCCCTGAAGCATAAAAGTATTAAGGGGAGGAACCACAGTTTTGCACTTAAGGGCCTGAACAGGACCCAATGCCCCGTTTCGCTAGATTGAGTCTGGAATCCCGAGGTTGGAGTGGGGACTCTCCCCTGAGAGTTCGAGGTGCTTGCTGAGTGTCCAGACAAATAAATCGAGATAGGCCTTGGGAAGGATGCTTGGCTGGTGTTGGGAAGCAAAGAGGAAGAGAGCCGCACCTGATGGCACGGGAGAAGACATTTGAGCTGGCCCTGCGGCGAGGGCCAGGGGGGCTGGGAGAGAGGCAGTGCCGGCTGAGGGCCCTGGGAGCTGAGCACAGATGTTTGTTCATCAGGTGCAGGGGAGAGGGCTAAGATAGAGAGTCGTGGTAATGGCCTGGGTTGGGGGGTGGGGGCTCAGGGCTTTGTGAGGCATGTGAGTGAATATAGAGTTTTTCCTATAGGAACTGGAGCCATGGAAAGTTCCAGAACGGGTGGGTGTGGAATTGGAGGGAAAACCCCTGGGGAGGCCTCCCATGATGCTTCTGTGATATAATCTGGGCCCTTAGGATAGAGCAGATAGGGGTGAGGTTGTGTTAGCCCTGACTTTAGATAGTTCTGCCTCTATCCCCCTCTTTTATTATAGACTCCCAAGGTTTAAGTATAAATGCAGTTACAATTTTGGGGCTTAAAAATGCCTCCATTTATTGAAAACCCACTTTTAGATATATTGAATTCCAATATTGCTCAGCCCTGTGTGGTGGGTGTTAGGGCTGAAGAGACCTGAGATGGGGAAAGATCCACAGCCCAGGCCCCCCACCCCCTCAGTGCCATTCCTTTTTCCTCCAATCCCACCCCCTGCCTCTCCTCACCCCCCTCCCCCAGTCTCTGAAGCCTAGGGTTGGGGGTGGGTATAAATATTAGGAATATTTACGCAGGTCTGCATGGGATTCAGTGACGCAGCTGAGAGCCACAGAGTGTTTGGTGACTCATCAGACCTTTTCCAAACACTTGTGATATTTTGCTGCTCTGGAGGGAGGAAAGTAATTAGCAGTTAACGCTGGTAGATGACGCTGGAAGAATACGCAAACCTTCCCTGCTGGTCTTTTCTGTGCCTTGGGTGTTTTGTGTGTTTTTAAAGCTATGTGAATTATTTTCTTTTTAATAATGTTTGTTTTCTTCTGATTATTAAAATAATATGTGCTCATTGTAGAAAATACATAAATGCATTAAATAGGAAATAAAATGCATGAATTATTTTTCCATTACAGTCTTATTAAGAATATTTTGCTTCTGCAAAGGAAATTTGGAGCACTAGACATTTTATTTGAGGGGCCTGTTGAGATAAGTCAGATCGATGGTTTGCAGCCTATGCTTTGGGGGCTTCAGGGGCTCTGTATAGATTTTGGGGGGCTGCCTCTGGGGATGGGTGAGCTAGGGGCCTTGAGACATGGTTCCCCCCCGCCCCCAGTAGCTCTGCATTGTCTGTCTCACGACGTGGTTTCTTCACATGACTGTCTTTGAGCAAATGGCTCCATGGCTTATCAGGTTGGGGACTCAGTGATCCGGATCCAGCCTGTAATTTTATAAGTGAGGAGTCTGAGGACACTGGGAGATGTGCCTGGCCTAAGGTGACATGGTGGCTTGGGGCTAGTCTTTGTGCTTTCTGACTCTGCATTCATTGCCTTTTGGAATATGAATCAGTTAGAAATATTAGCAGTTAAACTTGAATGTCATTGTTACAAGCTATGTCACCATGCAGAGACCCCCGGGAAGCTGATCAAGGGTCTCTAAAGGGCATGGTTTTGAAGGAAGGGGAGACCTTAGAGCAGCTGGTGCTTGAAAAGATGAAAAGTAAAAGCCCCATCATTGCTGTTAGGCACACAAAGGAGGAGAAATTGCTCTGGGTGATCCCTGGTTGTATGAATAATGAGAAGAAATTAAGTAAAGGCCGTGTTTCCTGACACTGATGTATTAGAACATGGAGTAACTTTCTACAGGAAATTGGAACAGGAATCCCTTTAAATTGAATTTGAAGCTGTGAATAGTAAGCCTACATTGGCCCTGCGTGTCCTAATGCAAGTTAAGTAAGCAGTTTCCTGGGTAAGAGTTAAGTACTTTAGAGATACAGGTTAATGCCGAGGCCAACATGGCGCAAGTTAATAAATTGCCTCTCCCGTGTATTGTCTGTGAAGACGCAGAAGAGTAATTTGCTTCCTGCAGAGCTGTGCCAGAATTCTCATACTTATTTTATTAGATTTTTGGCCCAATACATTTGTTCCTTCTCATTGGTTTTGTTGATAATAATTACCCACCCCTCTTCCATCTCCCCATGGATCTCTCTCAATTTTAATTGTTTGCAGTAGCCTCAAAAGTTTACCATTTTAGGAAATAGGTGTTTTAAAATAAGAATACTCCAGGACAGGGCCCTTCTGAGTTTCCAGAGAGAGATAGTTAAAGCTCTATTTTTAAAGTGATCTTGGGGACCACAGCCACTGAGATTAGGAAGAAGTAAGAGCTGCTTCCATCAAACATGTAAGTGCCAATCCCTGGCCTCTGGGAACTCTCTGGGAACCCTTCTGGAGTTTGGATATGCTCAAGGGCCTCCCAGGGAGGATGAAGAGCATAGAACATGGGCCTCCCATGCTGCTTCTGTTTGGCTCTTAACCCTGTGGCCCAGGGGCAGAAGGACATTTGTGATAGCAGCCACTACTCACTGAAGACCTGTGGGGCGCCAGACACCATGCCGGGGCCAGCTATACTAGCTCACAGACTAATAGATTAATTCATTAACAAGGTAATTATAAATTACAAACTGCTATTTATTGGGAAAGAGAGAAAAATGGCCAATGGGTAGGGGAGAACCCCTGGAAGATGCCATGCAGGCAAGAGATTGGAGACGTGAGGACTCAGGAGTGTGAAGCAGAGGGAACAAGCAAAGGACCAGTGTGTGCAGAGGCTGAGAACAGTTTGGTATGGCGAGAAGCAGCATGCAAGGCCAGGCTTGTCCTCAAATTGTCCTTAGAGAAGACGTTTTCTTTATAGTTGAATGTGTAAGGAGTTTCTCAGATTATAGCACACCGTCTTAATTCTGGACTACAAACTGTAAAACCTGTAAGCAGGTCTTTGGATACTTTGCCCACCACCTAATTTGTTTGAACTGTTTGCCCACCATGCACACGGTCTTTGGTAAACCAATTAATGGCAACTTGGTTTGTGAGGGGCATGTTGCTTTGTGCTGGGCTTGAACCTTAGCTCTGTAATTGGGCTTGAACCTTAGCTCTGTAACCTCTTGGTGCTTCAGTTTCCCCATCTGTAAAATAGAGAAAATTGTACAGACAGCCTCAGATTTTCTCCATTCACAGCGCCCTTTGTGTCACAGTAACTTTTTTCCCCATTTTCCAGGCCCAAACAAACACTTAGCAGTCCTCTGGTCCTGTTTACTAAGGTGTTAGGACCAGACAGTGAGTATTTGGGTCCTGGCAACTTCACACCTCTTGGGCACACACAGGTTCTCAGATGTTGGAGGCTGGTTGGGCACTGCCACCCTCCTCTCCTGTTCCACGTTGATTTTCATGTGATACTTGTTCTTTATCACAACAATTGCTGAAAACCCAGCTTTACAAAGATATGATGTCATTAAAAGAAATACAGAGCAATCTAACGTTGGAATGGTTAAGTACCTCAGCTAGTAGTCTGCATGGTATTAACAGATACTGCTGTGTTTTCTTTAAAATGTTAAAAGTGTTCCTTGGCACCTCTGTGAGTTTGCTGGGCTTCCCTCGGGTGTCTTGGTGCACAGATTGGGAACTGCAGTGGTATTTACTTTGTGCGGTTTTGTGAAAGTTAAATGAAATAATCCACAGAAATGCTCAGGGTAGTGCCCGGTACTAGGTGCTTAGTAATAATTTCTGTTCCTCCACCTCAGAGGTTCCCTTTAGCTGGTATAGCAATGTGTCCTGAGAGTGGGGGAGACACTGATTTTTTTTTTTAAGATTTTATTTATTTATTTGAGAGAGAGAGAGAGAGAGAGAGCGCGCGAATGAGCAGGAGCCGGGGCGGGGGGGTGGTGACAAAGGCAGAGGGAGAGGGAGAAGCAGACTCCATGCTAAGCATGGAGCCCAATGCAGGTCTTGATCCTGGGATGCCGAGATCATGACCTGCGCCGAAGGCAGATGTTTAACCAACTGAGCCACCCAGGTGCCCTTCATTTTTTTTTTTTTTAAGATTTTATTTTTTTAAGTAATCTCTATACCTTATCCGGGCCTTGACATCACAACCTCAAGACCAAGAGTTGCCTGCTCCTCTGAGCCAGCCAGGCACCCCAGGAAGACACTGATCTTGAGGATGCCTAGAGAGAGGGTGTGGTAATGGGAAAATACGGTATTTTTAAAATCTGTTATAATAGGTGATTTTAAATATGTATGTAAACCTGTTAATAAATATAAATATAGATGTTTGATTATTTCTTCAGTATCTCTACAAGTGTACGTATTCAAGATGATCTCTAGCCTTTTTGTTTTTAATCTTATTATTGGAAAAATAAGGGAGGTCCCCATGGTTTGCCTTAGATTTGGGATATTAGCAAAGGGGAGAGTGGTTTGTGTTGATAGCAAAGGGGAGAGAGGTTGGTGATTTAGGTAGGGATCAGATTGTGAGAGGTCTCTATGACATGCTAGGCCTTAGGATTTTTTTTTTTAATTTTATTTATTTGACAGAGAGCACAAGTAGGCAGAGTGGCAGGCAGAGGGAGAGGGAGAAGCAGGCTCTCCGCTGAGCAGGGAGTCGGACGTGGGGCTCGATCCCAGGACCCCAGGATCATTACCTGAGCCGAAGGCAGCCACTTATCCAACTGAGCCACCCAGGCGCCCCTAGGCCTTAGGATTTTATTCAGAATGAAGTAGAAAAAGCCATTGACAGTTTTAAATAAAAAAAAATGAATTAACTTTATTGAGAGGTGATTTACATATAATAAAATGCACCCATTTTCAGGGTACAGTTGTCTGAGTTTTGACAAATCTCTGCACTTGTGCATACCCCCTCCCTTGGCCCCATCAAGATGGAGGACATTTCCACTGCCCATAAAGTTCCAAATGTCTTCTATCAGTCTATCTCTTCCTTCCAGCCCCCCAGCCCCAGTCAACCACTGATCTGCTTTCTGTCACTATAGATTAGTTTTGCCTGTTGTAGAATTTTATATAAAATAGAATTATACAACATGTAATTTTCTGGGTCTGGCTTCTCTCACTTGACGTAACGTTTGTGAGATTTATCTCTGTTGCCGTATGCGTCATTCCTCTTCATTGCTGAATAGTACTCCGTTGAGTGAAAAGACCATACTTTGTTTATCCATTCTGGGCTTGATGGGCATTTGGTTTATTTCCGGTTTGGAGATATTAGAAATAGTACTTTAAAAAAAATATTTATTTGAAAGAGAGAGAGAGCGCAAGCAAGTTAGGGGAGGGGTAGAGGGAGAGAATCTTCAAGCAGACTCCCTGCTGACCACAGAGCCTGAGGCAGGGCCTGATCTCAACCCAAGAGATTATAACCTGAGCTGAAACCAAGAATTGGACACTTAACAGGTACCCCTAGAGATAGTACTTTTTTGACCACTTGTGTGGACCTTTGTTTTTGTTTCTCTTAGGTAAGTATCTGGGAGTGGAACTGCTGAGTTGTGTGGTAAGTATATGTTCAACTTGGTAGGAAACTACCTGTTTTGAGCAGGGGTGTGATGCTTCTTTATTTACATCTTTAAAAAGTTCCTTTGTCTCTGGATAGAGAAGGGGCTGGGCTGGAAGCAGAGAGAGCTGCGAATGGGCTGTTAGCAGTGTCAGGCAAGTGAGGCCAGTGGCTGGATGGGGATGACAGAGGGGCAGTGTCCGGCTCTGAGGGATGGTTTGGGGACAGAATGCCTGAGGCTTGGTGATGGATTGCATGAAGCTGGGAGTCACAGGTGACTCTAAGTGCCCCAGACAGAACTGGGAAGACCCAGGAGGCTTTGGGCCTGTTACTTCATTTCTCGGAGGCCCATTTCTGTTCTGCCCAGTGGCACTGG
The DNA here is from genome assembly GCF_003265705.2 of Callorhinus ursinus. Lineage (NCBI taxonomy): Eukaryota > Metazoa > Chordata > Mammalia > Carnivora > Otariidae > Callorhinus > Callorhinus ursinus. The sequence continues at coordinate 68,921,331 of NW_027397070.1, forward strand.
AAAGTAAATGTTAGTTTTGTTTTCTAAACAAGGAAAGGGGAGGAGATGCTCAGATGGGAGGCAGGCAGCTAAAGGTGTCTAAGTGGAGGTAGGGGTCATGCTGGCTGCACACGTGTGGTGGCTGCTGGGAGACGGTACTTGGGTCACTCACATTTCTGTACAGTCTTTTAAGCAAAGCCATGAACGGTTAATTTCCTCTGGCCTACCTTCTCAAAGATGTTTATATAGCCAGCAGTTTTGGAAGATTAGAGATAGTGTTTGCATTTGGAATGAATTTACTTGTATTCCAAGAATAAAGACAGTGTTTCCCTCCACGAGAGAGGTTGGGCAGGTTTATTGTAGCCCCTTATCTAAGACTGGGGCTTCCTAATGTCAGGATTTCCCTCCTATAATGCATCCCACTCTGTGCAGGTCACACCTGGCCTTCATTGAGTCACCTGGGGGAATGGGGACTTGGAACCTGTGCTGCATTCTTACTCTGGCTACTACTGTTGCTCTAAGTGATAATGTGTTTTTTGTCTCTGACCTGGGAGTCTCATGTCTTCTGCTGGTATGTGTAAAACTATGACAGACTAACTTGCTTGTTGACTAGCAGGGTAATCTCAGAGCTTACACAGTTTTTTTCTGAGAGAGAGAGAGAGAGCAAGAGAGCACACGCTCAAGGGAGGGGTAGAGAGAGACTCTTCAGCAGGCTCCATGCCCAGCATGGAGCCCGATGTGGGGCTCAGTCTCATGACCCTGAGATTATGACCTGAGCTGAAATCAAGAGTCAGACGCTCAACCGACTGAGGCCCCCAGGTGCCCCAGAGCCTCTGCAGTTCCTGATGATGGCTCTGGGCTGCCTTAGCACAGCTGGCTGTGAGGCCTCCTCCCGGCCCTGCTGCTGCTCCTTCCTTCTGTGTTTCTGTAGATGCTGCCCACATCCTTGTTGAGTTCCTGCTAGTGGCAGGTCGAGGATTAGGAGACAGTGTGAATAAGACACATAGGGTTTCAGTCCTCACAGAGCAAATGTTTTTCAGCCTTTGCTGTTCTGTTCATTGCTAAGTTGTGACTTACGTACTCATCTTATTGCATCCTCTCTGTCCTCACTGCCGTTTGGTCTGTCTCTGTGGGATATGTATCTTTGTGGTTGTTGCAAGAGCAAGAGTCGATACTGGGGAAGGACCTGGTACAGTTCCTGGTAAACAGTAGATACCCAAATGATGACTGCTGTTGATATTTATGTATTGATTATTGTAAAGTCTGATTGTTGCTTCTTGATGTAAACCCTTTGTTTTTGCCCCAGCCCACAGTATGGAATGTGGCTCAGAAAATACAGGATGCAAGCTAAACCCTGTTTCACCCTGCCCCTGTTGCTGGTCGAATCTCCAGCCACCTTCCATGAGTCTGAACTCTTCCCAGTTGGTCTGGTTGCTGTTCCCCAAACATGACACGGTCCTCTATGCCTTTGTCTTTTCCTTCCCTCTCTTTCAGTCGAAGTTCTATTTATCCCTTAGGACTCAGCCCCGGGATCCCCTTCTCTCTGTACCTCCCTTGAGATTGCTTTTTCTCCCTTATTCCAGGTTGGCATAAACTGCAGCACAGTGCACCTGACCTGCCTTTGTACTCACTGGGAAGGGACTGTTGGGCCATGTGACCCTAGGGAGCAGCACAGTGATGTCACGGACTGTGTGTGATACTCTGATCTAGCAGGCATTTGGGGCTTACGTGTATGATCTAGTACCTTGGCAGCCACGAGCTGCTTGATGTGAACTGAAGGGAAAAATGCCATGTTACCCATCCCAGGGAGAGTCACCCTCACCAGCCCTGGTCCTGAGGACCCATGCTGGCCCAGGTGTAAGATCTGGGCCAGCGACTTGGAAATCACATTGTTCCCCAAAGCCTGTGACTTGGCAGCATCATTTAACCTTGGAGGAAAGAGTCCCTGCAGGACAGTCCAGCTATACCAGACTAGGGGGTGAGCCTCGGTGAGCCAAGCCTGAATCCTACCCCCGTCCCCCTTCTCTTGGGCCTAGGGAAACAGGCCTACTTTGCACCAGGGCTGTTCTATGGGTGCGTTCCATGGCCATTTCTTGTGCTCATAGCCTCACCCATCTGTTACCTGTGGGCATTTCCCGTGCCAGACCAGCACTGACACCAGCTAAGGGAGGAAGCAGCCATACCTCGAGGAGCTCTTAGGCAGAGCATTTAGCACGTGCCAGTGCTTTCCATACTTCAGTCTTCCAGTCACTCAGTGAGGTCAGGAGAGAGTACCTCAGGCCTGCAGAGCTAGAGGTGGAGCAAGGTTTGGGGCCAAGCTCTTTCCCACGACCTGGGTAACCTCCCCTGGAAGGACCGGAACAGCCAGTCTATTGCTCCAGCCACCCCCTCCCTGCTCCGAGGCTGCTTGCTGTGAGCCATTTTTCCCCTGCAGGGAACGAAGAGCTGCCTGAGTGTTACCTCCTCTTGCAGATAGGGGTGCTAGAGACTGAGTCTTTTCCTGGTTGCCTGCCAGTGAGGCATGGAGGGTGAGTCAGGAGCACGTCTCCTCTACCTTGATGCTGTGTGATGTGTCTGCACGACAGACACAGAGCCTTGATCCCATTTTCCGCCCGACTTCTCGCTCGCTGCAGTGACCCTGAGCTGTTCCTGGCCACTGCTCTCCATCTTCCGTCACCTCCGTCATGGATGGGCTTATCATGGTGACCGATTACCCCCGCACTGGCCTGGATGCTTAGGCTCTGTGCATGTTCTTTTAGATTGGCATGAAGGTCATTATTGATGTCCTTATGACCTACTTTCTCACTGCCCATGATTTTGTACATTGTACACACAGGGACCTCCCCCCTCCCCCACTGACTTTCTGACTTCCATGCATATATAAAATGGAAACATTTGAACCCTGGTTATGGTAGTCTTAGCCAGGAGGGTAAAGGGCAGGTTCTATGGGTTTACGGGACAGCCCTGGGGTTCACCCTCGGGCCACGATTAGTGAGTGGAAGTCTCTTCCCCATCAGATGGGCCCACAAGGGTGGGGCAGGGATGGGGGGTCCTCACACCCCCGACTCACCCCACTGCCTCTTCTCTGTGTTCTTGGGACTCTGGCCTTCAAATGCCACACTCTAAGAAAGTTCTGTTTCCCTTCTCCGTGGGGGCCTTCCGCCTGTGGCTTCCCGGGCTTGTCTTCCCACCTGCCTCTCACTTCCTTCCCCTGCTGTCTGCCCTGTAATGTGATAGCCTTCTCAGGGAGTCTTCAAATGAACAGTTTTTAGAATTGTTGAAAGCTCTGTTGGAAAATAGAAAAGGCTATTTCATGGGAAGATGATGACCTTATTAACTATAATTAGGCAATTCACAGAGGTTTCCAATATAGTCCAGCATCTTGCCTTGTTGAAATGGGGGGAAAATTCTGTGGTAATGTCTTTGGGGATGTAATAGTCTTTAACACATTACCAGTTTAATTTCTTCTAGAAGGTTTGGCAGCCTGGCGTTTTCATTTAGAAAGCCGAGGTATAGTTTTACAGACATCCACATTAATATAATAATTACAATTTTGAGCAAGTAATTTCAGACACTGACATCAAGAGTTGTTTTTATAGCTGGAGGAAGATCTCGGGTAAGGAGGTGGAACCTCACATCTAATCTCCCACAAATGGCGTGACATTGCAAACACAGGCAGTTCTCGTCCCCAGGCTAGGCTTTGTATTTTGGGCCAGGCATGTAAATGTGCAGAAATTCTTCCTGTGTTAAGTCCTCTGAGAACAGGCATATTTGAAGTTAATGGGGAATTTTCTTCTCTGAAGAGTTTTGCATACACCAGCCCATGTTCTGAAATTTCTCCTGGCTCCTCATGTCAGGTGCCCCACGCATTGGGGCTGTGTGAGAAGGCAGCTGGCAGTGGACAGTACCCTTGGCACCCCAGGAGCACCTCCCTCGCCCAGCTGTGTTGCCTGGACCTCTGAGGGCACCTGGAGGCCTGGAAGCTGCCACCTCCTGGACAAGCAGGCCCTTCCTGCCTCCATGGTCCCAACCTGCCCGTGGCGTCGGGCCCCTTCCTCCCCCACCTCCGTTTGCTGGCTCCGGCATCCCAACCCACAGCAAATAACTTGGGTTTGATGTTTTACCCTTCCCTAGTGAACATATTTTTTACGGTTCTCTAAGCATTGTTCGTATATCATTTTGGATCCTGTTTTTGAAACTTAATCTCTATCCCTATTTTTATAGCCTTCAAAATAGTCATCTTCTTTCATGTGGTTGTACCACAATTTACTAAATTGCATCCCTATGGCTGAACACTGAGGTTTGTTCCAGCAGGTTTTTTATTGTTGTTTTATAGGCAAGACTTCAGTGATCATCTTTATGTACATAATATTTAGCTTCTGTGTAGTTATTTTCTTAGGCTTGTTTCCTAGGGCCACAATTACTAGCCAAGACCAAGGACAACTTTTTTTTTTTTTAATAAACTTTTTCTTGTTAGGGTAATAGTATTTAGAAAATAGAAAAAGGCAGAGAAAGGAAAATCAAGATGGCCAGATTCCCATCATGCCATGCTCACCACTGTGTCAGCTAGGAATGTGCTAGGCCGCAAATAACGGGAGACCCCCGAGCGCTGCTTAACAAGGTGGCGGCTGACTGTCTCCAGGGCTGGTTCCTGGGTGAAGCCATGCCAGGGGAGACCCTAGCTGTTTGCCTCCCTCTGCCTTGTCGTCCCTGGCCGTGTCCTGCCAGCCCCATTCCTCTTCCTCCTCTTTGTCCTGCCTCCCGGGCAGCTTTACCCTGCCTCTCCCGCCTCTCCCGCCTCTCCCATGGGGTGAGCCGTTTCATTTCTGCCTGCTTTTGGTCCTCAGACAGCGTCTCATGCATTTGGGGCCGTTAGAGTGAGATACTTCTTTTTTTCCCTACCTATCCTGCATTTGCAAGTGCCTGTTTGTGACATACGATTCGGCCAAGGCTGAAATTTTAGTAGTGCGAAGGCAGAGAAGAGAAGAGTGCATCGCACCCCAGGACTAGGAAGGAGCTCATCTTTCTTTCTAATGGGATTGTCGTCTTTTATCCTGTGTTTCTAGTCCTGCCAGGTCCCTTGGGTTAGAAAATATCCTTTGCTCTCTGCTTGGTTCTCTTGCACCAGGGGCAGGGAACAGAATCTCCCTGGGACCTGTCAGTTCCTTTGATTAGTCTTGCAAGGGGGAGTCTATCAGGTGCTCCCTGGGTGTAGGGGGACTGTGAGTGCGGGCATTGCCTTCAGGGAGCTCCTGGAAGAGTAGAGGAGACAGGCAGAAACACCGTTACTGTTAGTCACATAAACCAAGCCAAGCGGGCATAGAAACGAGTGATTTGTGACTTACTCTAATCCTACAGGAAATAAAAGGTAATAAAAGACTCCCATGGACCCACCACCGGATTAAACAGTCACTAATATTCTGCCATACTTGTTTTAGGTCTCTCTGTTTTGTAAGGAGTAAAATATTGCAGATATAGCTAAAGCCCTGACTCCCTCCCTCCCCAGCAATGGCTACTGTGCTGAGGTTGGGGGCTGTGCTTTTGGACGCTGACTACTGTGTTTAACCATAAACAGTATGTGATACTAGCTTCGTATTTTAAAGATTTATAGGAATGTTACCACACTCAATGTTCTTGTGTAATTTGTAAAACATGAAACATGCTTTTGCAGATTTTCCACACACAGACACATCTGTCTATCTGTCTGGAATATTCATTTGTAGCGGCTGTGCAGTATTCCTCTGTGTGGATAAACTAGAGTTTATTCATTCCCTCACTGGTTGAAGGTTAAATTGTTCTTACTCTTTTGTCTCTTGGAAATAAGATGGCAGTGAACATGTGTTCTAGTTATCTACCTCCGTATAATAAAGCCCCTCTGAACTTAGTAACTTCAAACAGTAATGTGTATTTTGTTTATGAACCTGCAGTTTGGGCTGGGCTTAGTAAGAAGAACTCATCTATGTTCTACTTGGTGTCATGTGGGGTGGCTGGAACCTGTTCACTGCCATAGCTGAGGGTGCTTTTGCATGTCAGCTGGGTCCCTAGCTGGGCTGTTGGCTGCAGCACTGCACGTGGCCTCTCCTTGTCGTCTGGGCTTCTTCACAACAGGGCAGCAAGAGAGTCAGGCCAAAACTGGATTGTCTTTATGAGCTAGCCTCAGAAGGCAGGCAGCATCCTGTTTGCTGCATGCTGTCTCTAGAAGCAAGTCTCTAAGGCTGGCTCCCATTTAGGGGGAGGGGAACTGGGACCCACTTATAATGGATGGGCGTCACAGAGGGTGCACGCTGTTTTAAAACCAACACCCTTAGGTGTGCCTCCTTGTGCGCACTTGTGGGAGGCTCTCAGACCCCTCCAGGTGCGCGCCCTGGTGTCCAGGTGGCAGGTGGCCAGGTTGCTGTGCTGGATGTTTGTTCCACTGACGCCACCACAGTACTTGAGTTCCATTTCTTCACACCCTCTCCTACACTTGCTGTTATGGATTTTGATTTTTGCCCCTCTGGTGGGTGTGAAATAGGATCTTGTTGTTTTAATTTGCCTGCCCACCGGTGAGGCCAAGCCCTGCGCCGCCCTCCTGGGATGGTGTTGGATTCCCTTTTCCAGCTGGTTGCCCTTAAGAAGACAGAAACGTCAAAGTGCTGTTTTTTGGCTTATGATGTCAATTTTTCAAGAGAGAAGTGGTGAGTATCCCACAGAGTTTATTGCAAACTATTATGAAGACCTTGGAGTTACTACTGGTATGACTCACTTATGAAAAAAATATGGTTTCAGTAACTGCGGGCTGTATCTGTAATGTGATGGATTTCCATTTAATCTCTCACCTCTCTGTAATTTGCCCAATTTAAAAATGCCCTGAAGCTTGCTTTCTCCTTGTCTGGGAGTCCTGTTCTTGCTCTGTGTTATCACAATAATAGTAATAAGAAATGGTGCCAATACGTGTCTCTCTTCGAGTTCTTGCTGTCTCCTTGGCCATTTAATTACTTCTGGTACTGATTCCCCCCACTCTGGTCTCCTGCTGGAATGGTCTTTGCAAGGAAGCTTCCAGGGAGAATGCCATCCTGAACTAACCTGCTGTCAGGGGTCGGCAGGCCCTGGGTTAGGAGGCTCACCTGGACCCATGAGGGGTCCCCTCTGGGTCTCATGGTACCCCTTTGCTCAGTCACATCTTGTTTAGTGACACCACCAGGTCATAGGGGGCAGTCCATCACCTTCAGGTGTGGCAGCAAAGCCTCGTACCTGGGAACATTCAGGAAATATGCACTGAACCAAATAATTCAAAATGCTTAGTTATAATGATCAGTCTGACCTACTGCCTCCTAAAAACTTCAGGAAAAAGACCATGTTTGACCACGAGTTTTAAAAATGAATTCATAAGCTTTCCTTGAAAAGTGAACTTTTGGCTACTTTTAAATTTAATCAGGTTCTGTCTGAACACTCTGTGCATGGCTTGCTAGAGAATATTATCTTCTCTGCCACTCTGTGAAGGGGTGTTCGGCTTCTTATCTGTGTTTAGAACCAGAGCCTCTGCTGCGGAAATGAAGCCTCGTCTGTGTACCGAGAGTCAGCTCAGACCCTCTCCAGATGTTCTGGAAGCAGCCTCTGCATCCAAACCAGGGCCCTGGTGAACCAAGTGCGCTGGACAAATCTTGATTGGGTGGGTGCAGTATGTTACCCCCAGTGTCGCGGGTGCCTTGCAGTGGGGGCATAGGTCACTCCAGGAAGTGCAGGGGTATCGTTTGCCCAGGCCAGGCTCGTGGCTGGTTCTGGGGAGGCTGGTGACCGGTGTTGCGTCACAGAACAGGGGGGACAACCAGTGATGCCACTGCCCATGTCACCGGGCTCTCCCTGTACCAACCAGAGTGGGTATACATGAGGAATTCATTTTCTCTTGTTCTCAGGGGAGGAAGGCTTTGGGATGTGTTCATTTCCTCTTTTCGTGGAAAGCTGCTAGGTCGGCCTGGGCTAGTTAACTGGGCAAGGCCTCCTAGGCTGGCGGAGTGGGTGTCCCTGAGTCCAGGCACTGTCAAGGCCATACCACTTAGAGGGAGCCAAGCTTCAGAGCCTGTGGAGTTTCCACACCACATTCTAGGTGCCAGCAAAAGTGTAACAGGGGCAGGGCATTAGCTCCGCTTCTGTGACAAGTTTGTTCACGGCCTAACAGTTTGTATACTATGTAAACAAACACTAGCACCTAGTATCCTAATCAGACCTCGGACCTCATTTGCATATTGAGAGTTTGCAGGACATACTCTTTGCTGTTGGGGACCTACCCACTGACCCCAGGGTGTTTTGTCTGATGACCCAGATGTGACTCGCCTGTGCTTAGCCAAGGGGCCCCAACCTCCTCTGGGGTCCTGAAGGTGAGGACTCTTCTAGCTGCTTGGTGTCTGGGCTCGAGCATTCTGGGCCTCGGGGGCCAGAGCTTGGCTTCTGGGATCAGCCTTTCCTGGTCAGGGTCTTGGTTTCCCAGTCAGTGAGATTCAGGAGTTGGGCTGATCTCAGGGCTCCTTCCAACAGCGGCTGCCACCCTCACCAGCTAGGGAGCACCTGCTAGGGACCAGACTCTGTTGGGCGTCTCACAGTCACGCAGAGCAAGAATTTAATCATTCCGTTGTACTGATAGGGAAACTGAGGCCTGACAAGCTGATAGCTTTCCCCGCAGACATGCTTCTTCTGCCTGCCCCTCGTGGTGAATGATCCCATTGCCTGCTTGGTGACCCCCCCACCACCACCAGCTGTCTTCCTGTCAGTTGTATAGCCTGTGGCTTCCCTCTGAAGTGCCTCTTGGGTCTGTCTCCTTCAGTTTTCATTGATACCTCCTTTGTCCATGCCACCACCCTTTTGTACAGCAGTCTGAGAAATGTTCTTCCCTTGCCTCCCCTTCCCCCCTAGGTAGCCCGAATCAGCATGTCCGTCACTAGCCTCACAGCCCGTAGGGCTCAGGATCAAGCCTGCCCTCCTCGGTGTGATGCTTGCCTATTCTCCAGCCCTCTGCCTTCAGTGTGCACATCCAGGGGCCCCCATGGGCCTGAGCTGTGACAGGGCAGGGCTGTCACTCATGCTGACCAGTGCCCAGTGCGGGGGAGGCCTGTAGCAGATACTAGGGAGTAGCTGTTGGGTGAATGTACAAATGTTGCCATAGGGTGTACAGCTGAAAATGAGGGAGACGGTGATTTGGACTCATATCTGTTAGAGTCTAAAACCTCTACTCTTTCTGTCCCCTCCCACTGATTACTGAATTCTTGACAGGGAGGCATACCCAGACCGAAGCCTGACCTGTGTATTTCACAGTAAGTGTCCCTGGCAGCCTGGCTGGCCCGTGCATGAAACCCATTAGGCAGCACTGTCGCAAGTCGCTGACAGTGGGAAGGGCCCATGTCAGCACACGCTCAGCAGGCTGTTATGAAGGCCTTGTCAAGTTTTTGTTTTGAAGGACTTCTCAAAAATGACAGGCTTCGTTTCAAAAGGGCCTTTGTTAATCTAACGGTGTTTCTGGGCTGAAACGTGTGGACTGTTTACCAAAGCTCTTGCATGTAATGAGCTGGGGGCAGAATTAAAATGATTTCAGCTTTGTTTCAGGCAAGAATATGCAGCCAGAGAAGTCATCTGAGGGGAGGAGCCCTCAACACGAACCAAGGGACATCCAGGCGGGGTCAGGGTTAGATCCCGAGCCTTCCAGGGGCTCTGTGCTGACGTTTCCGCCCTGAGCTGGATTTGCATAAGCACAAAACGAGTGTATGGTTATTCTTGGCACGGTGTTACCGTGTATATGCATTCCACAGCTTCACATGGGGCAGTTTAAAGAATTAATAGATATGTCCTTTATTTCTCTCTCTCTATGAGCCAGTGCTTGGAATTAATTTTTTCTGGCCCACTAACTCTTGTGGTTAAAAGTACAAATTAAGCTTTCCGGGAGAATCCATCACAAAATTATTGAAAAGTCAGTGTGGAGAGGATAATGGGCTCTATATTGGGTTATGTCTATAGGGTTATTGTTTTCTGCAATTACACTTTTCTTTGTTTTTCTTCTTTCGTGCTTTGGGAAATCAACCCGAGAATGGGCTTCCAACTCAGAAGAGTTATTGGCTATTTTTCCCAAATGGGATTGCCCTTCCAGAGAACAGTGGGCATCTATTTGACAACAAGTTATAAATTTGTGCTCCAAGTTCTCTGAAGAAAGCATGAATCTTAGACAATGGCGCTGTGGCGCTATATTTCAGCGGGCGTGTAGAGCTGTCAGAAGTCCATAAAGTCCTCAGGCACCAGCTTGTACCCAGCCAGCATTTGTCAAGTGTTCTGCATGTACTTTTTTTAGGATTAGAAGGTAGATTACAGCGAGTTCTCCGTCGCTTTTCACTCTGCAACTTCCCAGTGCCCCAGAGCCTGTTGTAGTGCGAGGTCTGTTGGAGCCCCAGCCCCCTGGAATGAGTGCCCGCCCCACGGTGTCTCACGGCATCTCTCCCACTGAAGGGGAAGAGCCTCCAGGCCCCATTTACCAGGACCTGCTAGGTGCCCCATCAGGTGTGGGGCCGGGTGGTAGAGCACATAGAACGAAAGATGGGCCCCTGCCCTGGAGATGCTGCTGGGTGTGGCTGCTGCCCAGTCTTCCCTGCTGTCCGTGTCCCAGAACCTAGGAGACCCTGCCGGCTGTGCCTGTAGCCGGCTGTGCTCGTAGCTGGCTGTGCTTGCTCCTCTAGCTACTGCAGTTGTAGGCAGATCTTAAACACCAGTCCAGCACCCAGTGTCTTGCCTAAAGCCTTCCAAAGGCTCCCCTCTGTCTCCAGAATAGAGCCCAGATCCCTCAGTGTGCCTATGAGGTCTTCTGGGGCCCTCCTCTTCACCTCTTGTGCTTCATCTGAGTACTTCCTCCTCCTCCTTTTCCCAGGAAGCCCGCACCCCAACCCCCCAGGCTGGGTCAGGTGCCCCCTCCCACTGGCCCCTAATCTTCTCCCTCACAGCACTTATCTGTCTCCTCGCAGACTGCGTCCCATTTGTAAACCGTGGCACAGGGATGCATGGCTTTGCTTACTGTTGTATCCCCAGCATGATCACAGTGAGCAACACACAGTAGGTGCTTTGTAAACATTTGTGGAGTGACACACAGTGCCCTGGAGGAAGGAGCTGTCTCTGTGGGGCCGGCCTTCCACTGCGGTGCAGGTGACGGCCTTGGCAGCTGTCAGCGTGTGATTGGAGGTTGCCAAGGCACGGGCTGGAAGCGGCGTGTGGTGAGGGATGTGCGCTGGGGCCCCAGTCATCACTTTCTTTATTAAACTGGTCCTGTCACTTGACATCCTTCACCACTGAGGGAAAAATAGCCGGTTTCAATGTACAAGTTCAGGGGTGTCTGGGCTGCCGCTGCCCGTGAGAAAAATGACTTCTGGCCAGAGCACTGGGCCGGGCAGGGCTAACCATAGGCCCTCACTGAGGGGCCTCCTTCACTGCCCACGCACACCCCGTTGTAGGGACAGGGACCCCGAGGTTGGAGAGGAGGGGTGGGGCTGCAGCGCTGGCCTCCCAACCTCTAGTCTTGGCTCCTTCTTCATCCCTGCTAGTGCTCTGGGCAGGGAGAGGGAGGGCCAAGCAGGGGAGAGGTGCGGGGACGGGGGTGGGTTACGTTGCAGAACGGCCAGCTGGCTCTTGTGACTTGGCCGTTCCCTCACTCTGGTGCTCCTTCACCTGGAGCTGGAGACTGCATCCTTTCCTTTCTCAGGGAAGCCTGGGTCCCTGGGGAGTGCTCACCGAGGCCACTGTTCCCTTCCAAGGGACCATCTGTGGTGTGCTCTGACCAAGGCATAGCCACTGGTGCATGAGAGTGTGGCGTCCAGAACTCTGAGTGCGTGCAGTGCCCGCGATGAGACTTACGGCTGTGCGGTGGCCATCTCGGGTCCCCAGACACAGGCTAGGTGCATGTGTCTTCTGCCTCCAGACAGCGAGGGTGGCCTGGGAGGTGGGGGGCCCCAGAGGGGCAGGAGGACCTGAGCTCAGGCACCTTCCCCACTGCTCCGTGTGTGTGTGTGTGTGTGTGCGCGTGTCAAGGTGGGTCAGCACGGTGTCCAGGTTCAGGTGGCCCGGGCGCTGGGCCTGCCTCTGCCACTCACTGGCCATGTGTCTGGGCCACCGTCTCAGCCTTTCTGGGCCTCAGTTCCTCTGTCTGTGGACGGGGTAGTCCCTGAGCGGTGAGTGCTCAGCGCTGAGCTGGTCACTCGGGCCACTGACTGCAGGTCTGGCCTGTTAAGCCTCACCAGGCAAGCAGACCCTTCCCTGTTGCTTTTCCCTCGGAGATGCCCTACCTGGAGCTGCCCCTGTGAGGAGCCATCTCACTTCTCTAATGAAAGGGATATGCAGATCATTCTTCCTTTTTTTTTTTTATTCTGGTACCTCTTTCAAAAGTACAGTACCTTACTTAATTTTTATTCTACCTTGAATGTAACTTTAATTTAGTTGCACATTCATTTTTAAAATCTCATATGTATTAATTTCATGATATTGGTTTGTTTTTCTTCTTACCTTTCACGAAGCAATATTACTGAGCTTTCTCTGGCGTCTCTGGCAGTGGAGTCATCGTGGTCCCCCGGGCACTGTGAGTCATCTAATGTAGTTTTCCAGAGCGTGTCAGCTTCACTTCCGTCTCAGTCATTTCAGACCCGCGTTTCCTGAGTCAGTGTGTGGTGCGGCCACTGGAGACTTTGTACCTAGTGCGGGTGTTCATTTGTAAAACTTTGGAACATTTTGTTTTTCCATTTGTGTTTCCTTCCCCCGGCTTTGATCTGCGGCTGCAGAACAGGACCTGACCCCACCCTCTGCCCTCAGCTGTCTGCTCTATCAGAGGAGGTCCACCCCTTTCTAGAACTCTGACCCTCAGCTTGTCACGAGCAGCTTTTCTCCATGGGGACAGGGGGAGCTCTGGGGGCAAGACAGCATAGCAGGGGCCAGCTTGCCACGAGGAGGGGGGCACTTCAGGTGCTCCTCACTTGGGCTTGACGAGAGACTTCCCTTGCAGCAACTGAGTGGGACCTGGAGTGGAGGGAAAGAGAAGGAGCCATCTCTTCCAGTCTCAGGGGCTCAAACGGTTCAGGATATATGTCGCTCCCTCTTACAGGAGAATTCACTGTTTATCTGTCAAGATGCCTGTTATAAACAAGAGCCCAGTGGCTTGGGGGAGGCCTACGCTGTCCTATACATACAGCCTTTGAGAGCCTCAGAAAATCAAGGATTCAGTCCAGTAATATATATGAAATGCCATGTCTCAGTCTGCCTGGGCTGCCATAACAAAACACCACAGACTGTGTGGCTTACATAACAGAAATTTATTTTCTTGTGGTTCTGGAGACCGGAAGTCCAAGATCCAGGTGCCAGCAGGTGGCAGGAGCCTGGTGAGGTCTTTCCCCTTAGGGAGCGATGTCTCCCTTCCCACTGTATTTTCACATGGGCTTTTCTCCCGTGTGGAGCGAGGGAGTGAGCAAGCTCTCTAGTGTCTCTTACTGAGGACAGTAATATCAGATCAGGGCCCCACCCTTATGACGTCATGTAACTTTAATGACTTTCTTAGAGGTTCCATCTGAATACAGCCATACTGTGGGTTAAGCTTTCAGTATGTGAATTTTGGGGGGGATACAGTTCAGTCTATACCACATGTAGTACATTGCCTGACACATGGTGGGTACTGCTCAGTGAATGTTCATTGCATTTGAATCTGAAAGATTTTAGGGTCCAGGAAGAGAAAATGGAATTGGCCCTAAAGGTTCTGGCCAGATCCTAAAGACCAGGAGTCCCCAGGGAGCGGTGTCTGTTCTCAGGAAGGCAGGTCCTGAGGTCAACCTGCTGGCTCTGGCCAGTGGCGGGTGGCAGGCTGGAAATGAGGTCCACCTTTGCCCTTCCAGTCTGAGCCCCTCCATCTCCAGAACCCCTGGTCTCTGATGTCCCGACCCTCTCGGGGGAAACGGAAGAATTGTAACATTTGGTTAAGGTGAGGTGAAGGTATTATTGGAGTCATATACTGTGGAGCCTGAGTTCTTAATCTATTAATAATAATACTTGATTTTTGAGTAATTAGCTCCAGGAAAGCAGGAAATTTGACTGTTTTATCACCAGCATGGCAATAAGTAGGTGTTCTCTAAATGTGTGTTGACTTAATTAAAAGAACGGAGGGTCTCAATGGTGGGCAAAATGACTTCCTGCACTGGCAAACTTGCAGCTTAAGACAGGCAGATCTGCTTTTGCCATTGGCATGCAAGGGCACTGAGGCACAGAGGGGACTTGTGGCTTGTTCCGGGTGACCCAGTGAGGGAGCTTGTGCCCTGCTGGGCTCAGGGAGGGATGTAGGGTGAGCTTCGGGAGGACCAGGCTGGGTGGACCTTATGGATGGGGCTTACTCCTCATTCCCTGCACCTGGCGCCTGTGTCTTTCTGGCTAGTGGGGAGGGGCCCTGGAGGTGCCCACTCCAGAGGCACCCCCTAGCATCAACCTGCTTGGACAGACTGCTGGGGAAGGCCTTCTTTCTGGCCTGTCTAGGGTCTCCAGGTAGCAAGGATTTCGTAAATGAGTGAGTCAATAGAAGGAGACATTAACCACACTTACAGGTTTAAATCAATGCTATTTCGGCTCAGCTAGTTAACCTGTGACTCTCTCTGGCCCCTGACATTCATTCTCAGGTGCATTCTTATTTTATTAGTGTGGCTAATTAATGCATGACATTAAAATATTGACATGAATTGATTTGGTTATCTGTATCCTTGGAGCTTCAGTTAATAAAACAACTGTTGAGACTAGTGGTTTTAGAACATTTAGACTTAATTATATTTTCTAAAGGATTTTTCTAGAATTGCATAACTGCCTGGCAAGCTACTTCAATTCCCTAGTTAACTGAAAGAAATTGGTTTTTCATTTGGTTTTGCTTAATACAAATTAAAAATAATATACATTTGATAAAAGGAGTTAAAGGATTATTTATTAACGTCTCCCTCTTTATATATTGGGAAAAAAATCCATAAGTGCTGAATTAATTCTGAGGGCGGTGTGCAGAGAATCTAATGGTCGGAGAGCTATTTGACCTGGAGAAACAGGCGTGCGTTTCTGTTCAGAACTTCCTCCGTGACTGTCCCTCAAGGATGAGTGCTCTGCTCATGTGCGTCACTTCTGTGCGGTAGACATGTTACTCTTGCGCATCTCAATTCAGCAGCAGCCAGTGGTGAATTAGGACAGTGGTTGAAAGCAGAGAGCCAGGGAGAATTAAGCGGTTTATTCTCATCTCGCTTAGGTTAGGAGCTAAGAAGTCTGCCAGAGATAGCAGTTTGAAAATAAAGAATTGAAAAGAAAAGGAAACTATTTTGTAGAAACACTAACTGTAAAGAAAATGTAATAAGTCAGTGGTTGTTAGCCCACTTGTAAGACTCAATTCCTCTCAGTTACTAGTTATTTTTTGGAAAGCTTACTGTCACAATGCCAAAACTCTCCCAAAATTGTAGCCTGCCATAATGGACTTTACAAATAATTGCATCAAATTTACCAGCCTACACAAAAACAAAAGCAAAAACAGAAACCTCACAAAAAACTCACCCAAAAAAGAAAACTTGTCTCTTTTCTTCTTCTTTTAAAAAAATTTGGGGCGCCTGGGTGGCTCAGTCGGGTAAGCGTCTGCCTTCGGCTCAGGTCATGATCCCAGAGTCCCGGAATTGAGCCCTGCATCAGTCTCCCTGCTCAGTGGGGAGTCTGCTTCTCCCTCTGCCCCTCACCCTGCTCTCGTGCTCTCTTTCTCACTCTCTCTCTCTCAAATAAATAAAATCTTTAAAAAAATAAAAAATAAATAAGATTGTTAAAAAAATTTTTTGACATAATCTCAGATTTACAGAAGAGTTGTGAGAATAGTAGAAAGAATTCCCAGAAAACCTTTACCCAGAGTCCCCAAATGTTAATATTATTTTGTCTTTTGTCTCCATATATAAAGATGTATAGAGGTACAGATGTGTAGGTATATAGGTAGATACACATTCACATACCCACATACATTTTTTTTTCCTGAACCATTAAGAGTAAGTTGCAGACCGATGGCCCTTTACCCCAAATACTACAGTGTGTTTTTTCTAAAAACAAGGAATTGTCTGACATAACCACAGTGTAGTGATCCAAATCAGGAAAATAACATTGAAACAACATTATTGTCTAATCTACTGTGTGTACCTTACTTAGATTTTTTTCAACAGTGTCATAATAATGGCCTTTATAACAAAAGAAAATTCAAGATCATGCGTTACCATTATTGCCCTGTCTTCTTTAATTTAGAACAGTTAAATATGACATTCATATATTTGAAGAGTGCAAGCCAGTAATTCTGTAAACCGTCTTTGATTTTGGGTTTGTCTGGTGCTTCCTGATGATTAGATTCAGATTATGGACTTCCTGGCAGGAATATCCCGGGGGTGATGCTTTGTCTTCTTGGTGCATCATATCAGGAGGCACATGCTGTTAATTGGTCCGATTGCTGGAGATATTAATTTTGATCATTTGGTTAGGATGACATCTGCCAGGTTTCTCCAGTATAGTTACTGTTTTCCTTTTTGTAATTAAGAAGTATCATGTGGGGAGACACTTTGACACGACCTAAATAACCTGCTTTTCCTCAGACTTTTATCCAGTAATTGTGGCTTTCTTTGATGAGTCCTACCTGTATCAGTTCCTATGATGATGGTGGACAAATGGTGATTTTTAATTCTGTAATTTCTTCCTGTTATAAAGAGGAGTTGTCCCCCTACCCCCTCGATCAGTCTGTTTATTTATTTTGTTGTGGATTCATGGACTCTTACTTTAACAAATTCTAATCTGATTTTATAATTTGACCAATAGAAGCTCCTTCAGGCTGGCTCCTGACTCCATTTGAGATGTCTCCATCATTCTTTGAACATGTTCTTACTTTTTACACAGCAAGATGTTCCAGTTTCATCTTGTTCTGTTTCTGCTGCATCTCTAAAGAGTTCCAAGGAGCTCTGGTTCCTTTTAGTGGAGAAAGGCATTTAGAAACCAAGATTTGGGTGTTAGGTGTGCTCATTGCTACTGGGATGTCAGTACTTCTCAGAAGACAGATCTGGGCAAGAGGTGTGTGTATACACACACCCATACACACCTCTGTCCGCTTCCTTCTATTAAACCTGCAAGTTCACATGGATTTTTCATCTTTCTATCTAGTACTGTGGTGGTTCATTCTGCCTTTTTCCATTTTCACATTTGTAACTCCCTTCTCCAGTAGTGTGAAACTTGGCTTCCATTTTTACAACATATTTGCATACTTGCTCAATCCCAGGATGTCAAAAAGTTGTTTCAGGATTGCTGACCTCTGCAAAAAAGCTTACTAATTTGAATTTATTCTTAGAATTCTTTTGCCTTTAGCTTGAGGGTAGATAGTCCAAATGTGTTCAGATGTTCCTTGGCCTGGTTTTTTTTCTCTTTCCTCCTTTAGAGTGGTTTTTATTATTTGTTTGAAATACAGTTTGGTTCATTTGTTTTTCTTTGAATTCTTGTAGACTTCCTCCCTTTACCCTTTCCCTACTCTCCACCTCCTCCCCCACTTCCTTCCATCCATGCAAACCACTAACATATTTCCAAAAGTCAAGTCTATACAAAAAGTTCTGTTTATAGAGAGGTATCTGCTCCACCCCCACCCCATTCCCTTTATCCCATCTGCCCAGTTCTCAGCCCTGCCCTGTAGGTAGCCAGTCTCATTAATCTTTAGGTTTTCCTCCCATGTTTCTTTTTGCTCAAATGAGTTATTTCTTTTCTTTTTTTTTTTTTTAAAGATTTTATTTATTTATTTGACAGAGAGAGACACAGTGAGAGAGGGAACACAAGCAGGGGGAGAGGGAGAGGGAGAAGCAGACTTCCCGCTGAGCAGGGAGCCCGATGTGGGGCTCGATCCCAGGACCCTGGGATCATGACCTGAGCCGAAGGCAGACGCTTAACGACTGAGCCACCCAGGCACCCCATCAAATGAGTTATTTCTTACTTGCTCTTCTTCTTCATAAGAAGTAGCATATTCTAGATCCTTTTTTGAATTTTGCTTTTTTCCCCCCACTTACCCACGTGTTCCGTCAGGCCACACCAGTCTGTAGAGCTCCCCCGGTGCTTTGTCACAGCTGCAGAGTACTCCATTGTATTTCCCTTCTCTGTGGCTGTTATTTGGGTGCATGACAACGAACTGTACTCTGTGTATCTAAGTGCTGCTGATAGTATCCACCTTCCTGGACATCATCTCATTTCCACCTGATGTTAGAAGAGTGGCAGTGTGCTTGGAGGAGGAAACTGAGGTGTGACCGCATGTTACGCATGTGAGAGCTGGGTCCTGGGGTTTGAGGTCAGTTTGTGAGGTGCTGGAGCTGAGGATTTCACATGTCTCTAGAGCCTATCCTTGGTCAGAAGATGAGGATTATCCAGAGGATGCTCCTAAAAGCAGGGCTCACATCCCTGGTGCTGTGTAAACAGATCCAGGAGACAGCACTGGACATTTCACTTAGATGTTTTTCATATCATCTTTCTGAAATTTCTGTTTGTGTGTGTACATGTCTTATAATGTATGTAATATATCAGTGGAATAGAATTTATGTACTTAACGTTGTATGCTCAAAAAAATCTTTTTAAAATAATAGTGATAATGTGATTAAAAAAATTGGGGGGCCACTGAATGAATTGCTCTCCTAGCTGTCTTGGAGTGGAAAGAGCATGTCTGGGCCTCAGGTCCAGAGGTGGGGGGCAGGATTGGCAGGAGGCACATACTCATTGATTCATTCACTCTGCTCGGCCCTGGGCAGTGAGGTTACTGTGGTGAGGGGGAGGGTGTTGCCCAGACCTCAGGGAGCAGATTCTGTTCCAGATGGGGACTCCCGGGACCTGAAGGCAGCTGGGAAGAACTCCGTGTGTGGATCTCCTGGGAGAGCCGCCCACGCGGCATGACTGCCCGCAGTGTAGATGAGTGTCTTCAGATGAAGAAGGGCTGGCGGGTCCTCTGGGGGCCTGGAGGGGGGGAGAGCTGTGGCTGCTGACTGGGCACAGTCATTAATTTCATTCTTTGTGGGGAACTATCAGAGCACTAGCCCCTAGGGTGGGCCCTTCGAGCCTTCTCAGATTAGTGGAGAGGCTTGGGGCCCAGACTCAGACATTGGCACTCCTTGGCTCTTGGGACGTGTCAGGTCTGAGCCTCACCGTGTGCCTTTCTCTCTCTCATCTCATTTCATTTAATCCTCCCATCAGTTAATCAGTGCGGTATTTCTCATACAGGACCTTGAGGCTCTGAGAGATTAAATGCTTGTGGAGGGTCATACAGCTAGTTGGAGACTGTGGCAAGGTGGGAATGCAGGGCTGACTGCCGAGTCTGGGCTTGGCTTTTCACCATGGACTGCGTGCTTTTCTTACTTAGAATTCTCTTGTACTTGAAAAAGGGGTTCAGTTTGCTTTATGCTACTTTAATGCTTTTTGGAATCCATTTCCTTTGTTTATTTTACAGCAGTATAATTTGCAATGAAATAGTTTTACATTGAGCTCACATGTTTTCATGGTGTTTTAATGACATCTTAATGATGTCTCCATGGATATGCAGTCAGATACTTCTGTCCTCCTAACTTCCCATGTAATGGCACCGTGCGGTAGCATAGCCATGAAACTGTGGCCTGAGCTGCTCTTCAGGTTGCTCAAGGAGTTTCCGAGTCTGGTGTTCAGTGTCTCTTGGGGTGAGAAGGCCTCCGTGCACTGGGGAAAGGAGAAGAGAAAGTCTCTATGTAGTTCGGCTTCACTTCGCCAGGTCATTGGGTTGTCCCTGAGTTTGTTTCCTACCTAGTGACATCTGGCGAGGCATCATCTCTGTGGAAGAGAAAGTCTGAGTGTCTGCCTTCAAGCCGCTTGAGATGTGGCGGGCATGCACACACCCTGGAAGCTAGAACGCTGGTTCCAGAGGGCCTCAGTTTGCTAGGGTGCCCTGCTTTCGGTTGTTGTCCCTGTGCCATGCCATATGCTGAACCATCTGTTCTGCCTTTTTGTTTTGGAAAACGTGGCACAACAGTTAGAGTCTTGCCTGGTGGAGCACAGAAGGCCCTTTTAGGGCTGGGGCTGCTCCTTAGCCATTTGGGTCTCTCCAGTGCTTGGCACGGGGCTGGAGCTGGAGTAGGGACTCAGTGCTTGGTTGTTAAATAAATGAGTGAATGCATGATTGTTATGACTAAGGGCCGAAGGTGATGGTGAGAAAGGGGGAGGTGAAACCCGATCCCAGGGACTTCTGTTTAGGACTAGCCCGCTTATTAGCCTTGCTCCTGGGAAAGCATCTAGCTACAGAGAGCCGGCACCTCCCATCGCTGCCGCCATCCGGCCTTGGCCCCGCCTTCGCCTTTAGAGACCCCCACATCGAGGCACCAGCCAGTACCTATCGGGGCCGAGCCTCACTGCAGTTGTGGTTTTAGTACCCGGTACATGGTGCTGGTTTGCTGGAAAAAATCACCCAAAGCTGGGCTCTTACCCTGGCTCTTGCTCACTAGTTTTGTGGCCTTAGACAAGGTGGTTACTCAACTTCTGGCAGCCTTGGTTTCCTTATCTGTAGACGGGGATCCTACCTCTCAGTGAGCAGAGGGTGGTTGTGGGAATTTGGGATAATTTGGGTACTGCCCAGTGCCCAGACACAGGGACATTGGTTGCTATAGTCGTTGTCATTGCTATTACTGTTCCACCTGCACTGTCCCTCGCTAGCAGTTGCCATCCCTGTGCTCACCCACAGCCCTAGGGTGTTAGCGTGTCCTTCAGAGAGGGGAGAGGAGCACAGCCAGCTGGCCGCACTGCTCAGAGGCCTGAGCTCACAACTGAGGATCGAAGCTGCTCTCCTTTCCTCCTTGCTCTCTCATCCTCTTCTCTCCTGGAGCACCACTGTTTGCTTAAGGAAAAAAAAAGGAAAAGAAGATAAGAAAAAAAAGAAAAAGAAATGGTTTGAATCAGGGAGAGAAATCCCCAGGGCCCTGTTTCACACGATTGTCCCATTTCTAAACTTGAGTTAATAAGAATAAACAAAGTAGTAGGTGGATTTGCACAGAAGAATATTATTCTGACGATTATGTAAATATTTATATGTTCTGGTTTTCTCATTTTGTTACTGGTGTCTAATTTCCTAGTCTCATAATGAAGTGTAATTTGGAGAAGCTTTGCAAAGACAGGCACAGCCGTGAAATAATTTGATTTGTTCAGTAAACTTGGTTTCAGTTATTCCTTTTCATCAGTTCTTTTAGAACCCTTCAAGTTCTTTGTGATTTGACAACAGCTTTCAGCCCAGTGAAGATATGACTCTTACATTACCAGGAATTCAGAAGAGGTTTATGATATTGTCGCTTAATAAGAAAATGCATTCATCGGCAGGATACAAAATTTATGGGCTTCAAATGGATTTGGGTTTGTAGTTTTAGCCCTCTGTGCTCCTGCCATTCTCGAGGCTATGAGTAAGGTTTTTTAATTAAGTCAAATTGAATTGAATGAGCTTTTATTGAGCGCCCACTCCCTGACAGACATAGTCTCCTTAACCCTTGCACTGCCTGTATGGTGGCTGGGCGGGGAGGGCAGAGGAGCCCCAGCCGGGTTATACCCCATGTCCATGGTCATCCAGCTGGCAAATATGGGAGTTGGGATTTGATGTGAGGTCTGATTCTTACGCACTTTCATCCCCAGCTGATTATATGCAGGGCTGTTTAGGGAGATGAGACAGGTTGGGTGACTTTGTATATGTCATCTCATTGAATCTTGTTTAATCTTCTCAAACCCTCGTTCCTCTGTGAAGTTCAAGTTCAATGCATTTTCCCTATTTTACATCTAAGGAAACTAAGGTTCAGAATGGTGCAGTGATGTGCCAAGAGTCACACAGCTGGTAGGAGACAGAACTGGGATTTGAACACAGAACCCTCTGGCTCCAAAGCCAGAGTTCCTTCTGGAAACCCTCTGGGGTTCTGCATGTCCTCCAGCACATGACTAACCACCTGCCTGTGAAAATGGCCTGGCTCTGGTGGCAGGGGCGCCTTCCTGTAAGCAGAGGCAAGGGGTGGTGTGGAGATGACCAAGGGCTTCAGTTTCCTGGGCACTTTCTAACTCCAGGGCCCCTGGTAAGGGGCCTCTCTTCCCTCTGACCCTCTCTTTCTGCACTGGTGTATGAAAGGGTGTCATGTTGTCATCCTGGGTTGTGTCTGGCACCTGGTGGGTCCTGCAGCGAGGAGCCCTGCCCTCTGGAATTGTTGCCTGTTGCCAGCACCAGTCTTGGCCAGGAAGCTGCTGTTGCTTCAGCCCCCAGACTCCTGGGCATCACAGAGCTGATTGCCAGTGGAGACTGGTGACTCATTTGATGGCATTTTGTGTGGCATTGTGCGGTTCAGCCTGGCACAGCACGCCACACCCACAGCAGGTATTCAAGAGCTATTAGTGTTTATGAAGGTGATAAAATTGCCAAAATGGAGGGAAGCCATCAAAGTAAGAGCCTTTGCCTGTCTCGTGAAAGTTAACTTGCAAACCTAATGACTGTTAGGCTGTCGAAAAAGTGTCATCTGGATTTCTCACTGGGGACAGAACTCTCTGGAAGGGCAGTCGGGCAGCCCCTGATTGCTGTGTGGGGGCGGAGGCTTTTTATATGACAGTGAGTTGCAGAAATTAACAGTGGTCTCAGAGGACCTGTGCTCAGCTTAACCCTTCAAACTGCAAAAGCTTTAAAACAAATCCAGGAAATACTTGTATATTCTTCATACTCTCTGTGTTTTCTCTGAAAATAAAAGCGATTTTGAATATTTGAGGTTCATGTAACAAAAACTCCTCCCACTTGTAAAGCACGTTGTGGTAGACGGAGCAGCACCAGTGTGCCCCATTCCCATGTGCTATGGGGGCACCTGAGAGGTCTGCCCCAGCCTCACCTAGAGTTGGGGAAGGCAGGGATCCTGACTTTTGGTCCATGGCCAAATCTACATATCAAGGAAAAGATTCATTGTTTAAAAACAAATGTGGGAAACTGTCACTCGAGAGCCCTTGGATAGTCATTTTCACGTCATTCTCCGATAAAGATAGAATGCTTAATTTAGGCAAATTTAATGATTTCAGAGCATTTCAAGTGGTCCTGGGGTGGAAAGCAGTGTTTCCGTTTTTCCAATTTCAACCTGACTCCACTCCTATCTTTATGTGTTAAGTGTCAGTTACACAGGGGAGCATTTTCCTCTTGGATGCGTTTGCACCTGGCAGTTTGAATGTGCAGGAATTCCTTGATTGCAGAATAGCTACTCTCAAAATGTAGACAGGCAGCCACACTCAGGATCCCCTCGGCTGCGGGCAGCGGGGTGGCGCCAGACACCTGGGTTTGAGTCCCCGTTGTGGCATCTTAGTCTGTTCTCAGCTGCTGTTTGCTGGCTTCTAGAATGGGGGTAGAATGGGACCCCTCATAGGGTTACGGGGGGGGGAGCCTGGCCAGTGTGATGCAGACTGTTGGCTCTGTGGGGGTGTGCTTGGCACTGAGGGTCCTTGGGGTGGAAAGACAGGCCCCCCTGGGCTCCACCACACCCACCCCCAGGCAGTCTGCACCCTCAGGATATTTACAGTCTCATTCCTTGCTTTGTTCTCTTTTCTTGTTTAGGGAGAAGGAGAGCAGCAATTCTTAGGTCAGATTATTTGGAAGATCCATATTACTTCTGATTATTTACGAAGGGATAGGCCAGGGGGAGGTAACCAACTCGATTAATTTGTCAGCGAGGCAGCTGGAGGGATGTGTGACAAACAGACCAGGCTGTCATTTGGCCAGAGATTGTCTGTGCTGGGATTGTTCCCCCAGGATAGCCATGATGACAAATGTAATTGACATTTTTTATTAACCCTGAAATGATTAAAGATGCCCCTCCTGAATTTGTGTCAAAGTGCCCGGTCCCTGGCATTTTGAGTGAGGGTTCTGTGTGGAGCCAATAAACAGCCTTGTGTTTACTTCCTGCTAATCACTTTAATCAAACAAGGCACACACAGCCCTGCCTGATTTGGTCTTGAAACCAGGCCAGGGAGCCAAGGCTCCACTTCCTGGTTGAAGTTTTCAGAACATTCTGGTACCAGCATCATGGTGGACACTTAGGAGACACTCTGTTCATTTACCCACTTAGGCATCAAGCATTAGCTGAGCTGCTACTAAGTGCTGGGCCCTGATGTGCAGGGGTGTGGATTGAGGGTCCTCTCCTCAAGGGAGCCATCACTGCAGTGGGGGATGGATAGATGTCCATAGGAATAACTGTGTGACCTGAATCTTTGGCAGCAGGACTAAGGCTGTCTTCACTGCTGCAGGGAGGTGATTTGGATCTCAGGGGGGTGACCTCTCCCACCTTAGGGGTTTTCCAGGCAGAGGCTGGGGTGCTGGCACAGAGGGGCATTGGGGGTGGCAGGGTGAAGGGCATATAGGGCCACTGGCTAGAGTGTCCTGGGGAGCTCACCTTGGCCCTGTGGATAGGCTGGGAGCTTATTGGAGAACTTTTTTTTTTTTTTTTTTTTAATTTAATTTAATTTTTTTGTGTCAGTCCCCATACATTACATCATTAGTTTTTGATGTAGTATTCCATGATTCATTGTTTTCATATAACACCCAGTGCTCCATGCAGTACGTGCCCTCCTTAATACCCATCACCGGGCTAACCCATCCCCACCCCCAACCCTCAGTTTGTTTCTCGGAGTCCATAGCTTCTCATGGTTTTGTCTCCCCCTATGGTTCCCCCCCCATCATTTTTCCCTTCCTTCTCCTAATGCCCTCCATTCTATTCCTTAAGTTCCACTAATAAGTGAAACCGTATGATAATTGACTTTCTCTGCTTGACTTATTTCACTTAGCATAGTCTTCTCCAGTCCCATCCATGTTGATGTAAAAGTTGGGTATTCATCCTTTCTGATGGCTGAGTAATATTCCGTTGTATATATGGACCACATTTTCGTATGGACCACATCTTCCTGAGAACAGTTTTGCTGCTTCCTAGCCTGCCTCCAAAGTTACAGAAGTTCTCTGTGCTAAGTTTCCCCATCTGTGAAATGGGGGCAGTCATGCCCTCACATCTGTCAGGTCCTTTTAGGATGAAATGACAGTGGGAGTAAAACTCTGGACCAACCTGTGCTTGGCAGGGGAGCCTGGTCAAAGCAGTCCTGCAGGGATGCTGCTGGAGGAGGAGGAGGGAGCTTTGTAAAGATGTACAGTTGCTGCAGCGGCGGTCATGTATTGAGCACTTACTGCATGTGTGTGCTGGGCTCTGTTAGGTATTTTTGATTCTCATTTTATAGCTGAGAGACCTCTTAAGAGTTGAGCAGCTGCCCAGGGTCCCACAGGGCTGGAGAGAGGCTCTGATACAGGGCTGCTGCTTGCCCTTGAGTGCTTCCTTTTGGAAGAGAGACAGCTGTGTAGGCAGTGCAGGACTGGGGGTATGGGGGGCTCCTGTAAGGGGAGTAGGTGTGTGTAGCAGAGTGGGTTTAGATGTGGCCTGCCCCCGAATGGAGCGAGGAGTTTGACCTTTCCTGACTACCTGTTTTGTGGCCAGCCCTCTGCTGGGGGTATACACACTTACTCGGTCACTAAGCCAGTATTTAGTAAGTGCCCACGGCAGGCCAGGCATGCGGCCAGACCCTGCGTACCCTGGTGGGTACCCAGAGGGGAAAGAAGGAAAGAAAAAAAAATATCATGTGTCTAGCAGTGTGGATAAGTGACATTTCAATGTTGAAATAGTGGTATGTGTTATTAAAATTTTATATTAGAACCCCCCAAAAACCCCAACTAAATCCCCCTCCATTTCCCCACATGGTACAGACTTAGAAGGAGATTAATCACTTGTGACTTGGACCTGTTGCATGGAAGCCTTTCCCATCAGTTTAATTTCTTCTCCCTTTTAATCCTGTGGCTGGCAGGATGTTGCAGGGGCAGTAATTTAATAAAAGTATGCAGTTTGTAAAGCAGCTGCTATTCTGTGTACTAAGCACATTTGCCAACCTTTTCAGGGAAACCTCCAAGCTGTTCTTGGAACTTGGCGATATTGCAGGAAAAAAAAAGTTATATTTAATAACATTTCATCCTTTGGGTTCTGCAGCTAATAGAAGCATAAATGGAAGCCATGTCTGAAAGCCATTTCTTTCTGTGATTCAGAGAATCAGGACGCAGCAATTACAGTGTGTATGAGATTTATGAAAACATTAATGCCTAACGAGAAGAAAACATCTCAGTAAGTTATTTAATTTGAAGTTGCAGGCCTGGTTGCTGGCTCCTAATTCAGACCTCGTGTTCTGCTCGTCAGCCCCCAGGCGCTGATTCACCAGACACTCACTCGCTGCCCCTGTTTTGCCCAGAGGTGGGGGCCTGGATTGGCCGGGGGTGCGGATGGGGGGTCAGGGCACCGCAGAGCTGGGTTTGAATCCCATCCGTCCAACCGCAAGCCTGTCTCTCCCCACCCCTGCACAGGACAGCCTTGTTAGGTTCGTAACGTGTGGCAGCTGCATGATCTGCTGGGTAAGAGACACACATTTAAAAAAATTTACGTGCCACATGCTTTTCCTTTATTTCTCTTTCCCCTGAACTGACATAAAAAGGAGAGTCACACACAAGCAGATGTCAAAATGACTGCCGTGCTTTGCCTCATCAACTGGAAAAGCCACCGATTGAATTACTCCCGACACCGTTTCTGTTTCTGGCAGATGCGGAGCGGGAGTGCGGGGTGGGGGCCATATATTTTCCTGTTTTCTGTGATAGCTGAAGCCTTAATTCAAAAACAAATTAAGTCCTTCAGCTGTCACTTGATTGTTCCCTCTGATCTTTGGGGATAAATATCATGGCTCCTGCCTCGTATCTTCTTCTCGCCCCTTTTCCCCGAAGCCTTTCCCCCCTTATATTTTTCTCTCTGCCCAGAACTCAACATTTCTTTGACAAAAGCATGCATTATTTAGAGCCTGTCGCCTCTTGAAGTTCTTTAATTACAGAATTAAAGCAAAGTAATGACAGTTTAATTTGTTCTTTCATTAATTGGGAGCGCTTGGGGCTGATGTGAAATGAGTGCATTTGGAAAGCACGAAGAATATTTGTTGAGTGATTGGAGCATGAGTAAGAATAATCGCTGTTGTTAGTGCCTGGCGCTGTGCATATTCTCAGCCTCCCGGCAGCCTTGGCTGGGGGGATATTACCTTTTCGGTCCTACAGATTAGGGTCTTGAAGCTCAGAGAGGGGACGGAGGCAGGCCCCAACACGAGGTGTCTGGGCCCCGGGCCCCATTGGGTCCTCAGGCTGCCAACGGTGGCCTCAGTCCCGCAAGTGGCTGCCCAGGGGATGATAGATAGGATGGCAGGGATGCGCCTGAGAAGCATGCAGTCATGCCTGGCTGGGAGCTGAAGCTGGAAGAAACGCAGGAGGGGCTGGGGCTTCACTGGAGCCAGGGGTCATTTTTCTACTTTGAAAGAAGTGTATTATCTTTCTGAGAGATGTGGAAACACACAGAGGCGTGCTCTCAAGCACATCCCCTTCCCTTTAGATGTGGGTCAGGAAAGCTGCCACCGTGAACCACAGGGCTGACGTCTCTCTAAAGCCCGTGGTATAAGGGGGACCCCTTCAGGCCTGGTCTTCTGGGCTCCTGGGCTTCACTCCATCCAAGGCCTGGGCCAGCTCTGTCCTGGCTTAGGACGGGTCTCATTGCTCGCTGAGGCCAAGGCCAGGGCAGTTGCTGAAGGCCAAGACAGCGGGTGTCAGGACAGTTGTCATTCTGATGCCTGTGGCCCAGGCATCCTCCTCCTCACACTGGCTGCAGGGCCCGTCACACCTTCTTCTGTCGGGCCTCAGATGTCCCCCTCAGGTCTGCACCGGGCTGGGGCTTTGGGACTGCACTGAGGGTGGACAGTTGATACATTCACACATGCTCCTGACTCGTCTGGTTGGCCAGGGTCCTAAGGGAAGGCGCCCAAACAGCTCCTCTTCAGTCTTACTTTTTAGAGTCTTGAGCCCCGTGTGCATCATTGCTGGGTCACTTTGGTGGCAGGTGGTGAAGGGTAAGAAAGACGACGAATGGTGCATGGTGCCTTCAGTGGTGCTTCCTATTTTGTGCAACTTCCCCACGGCTCTGGTAAGTGGTCGTGTTGGCCTCGTTTTCTAGCTGTGTAAATGGCAGCTCAGAGACATGGTCCTCTGCTCAGGCCATGTTGCTCGGAAGGGGCACAGTGGGGTTAGGATTTGGGGTGTCTGATGTGCCCTGTGGAACCCAGGCCCCGATGTCCTTGTTGTCACCCTGTGTGTGTGGTCCCCCCCCCCGCCAGCCCCCTGCTTTCTCAGTGTTCCTGTGCCCTGGAGTCTCAGAGTCCTACACTGTGAGTTGTCACATGAACTCTGGAATTCATTATTAATGCATTTCTCTGCAGCAAAGTCTAGATGAATTTAGGATTAGAGGGTTCAGTTACACTTTATTATTGTTTGCCATTAAAAATCATGCAAATAAGCCATGGAATAAAGCAACTAGTATTGTTTTGGACATCGGATTTACATGTTTACTGGAAGAAAAATGACACTGAACTCCTTCAAGGTGGTAATAAGATTTTTGCCTCACAGCCTTTGCTTTGTTGGTCTTTATTTATAATTTATGCCACGACAACTTCTAAAAGAGATTTTCCACTAGTTTATCATAAAAACTTATACACAGCAAGAGGACTTTAAAGCTTACTTTTGTAAAGATGAGAAAGCTTAGAAACCATAGAGCACAGGGGTTGGGAGTGGTGGAGGAGAGATGAGCCCAGCCATTGGACCTAGGACCTGGGAAGTCAGCCAGAGCCAAAAGGGAGACCTACTGGGTCACAGGCTTATCAGTTATGGATTAATAGGAAGCTTCCACACACCTTTGTTCTGAAGCCCCTTGGTTGCTCCACTGAGCTTCTGACTTCCCTGTAGGAAGAAGGGCTGGGAGAGAAAGACAGCTCCATCCTAATCTGGAGTGTCAAATGTCAAGTGTAGGTGGCCCCCCCCAGGAGCCTGTTTCCACTGCTGTGGGGTTTAGGACCCTGTACTTGGACTCAGCGCTGCCTGCCAGGTGATACCGACCTTAAGGGGAAGGACTTTAGGTTAGCAGTCCTGGTAAAGGAAAAGAAGGCTCAATCTGTAATGATTCCAAGCCTTCAGCCTGTTAAGTTTGGCCCCTGCTGACATTGGGACCCCCTGTGCTGCATCCCCCCGCCGCCCCATGCCCATCTAGTTCAGCCCTGTGGCCCATCGTCTTCCTGGGAGGTGGGAAGAAGTGGCCGTGAGGTCCAGAGGAGAAGCGGGCCTGGCTTTGTACACACCTGCTCCTGGGGGCCTGAGGGGTGTTCACGAATGACACAGAGCCACAACCGGTACATTGCTGGTGATCAGCATCAGTAAAAATGTATAAATTGCAACATGGGGCACATAGCACAGTACTGATAATAACGAATTTAAAAACAACAGCTTAGAAGTTAAGCAGCAATTGTGCTGTTTTTCTGTTAAAAAAAAAATTGGAAGCCATGTGTCATGTCCAAAAGCTAGTGAACAAGAGTGCAGGAGAGACAGATAAACTAATAGATGAATGGGCTTTCCGTAGTCAGTACCGATGTTGCTGATCGCACCTGGCTCTTGGAGGAGCTGCTGTTCCCTGACATAGAGGTTCTTGTTGCTGTCAGCACAGCCACAGATAAAGGGATTTCGGACTGCCATGCTCACAGCCAGGCAGCTTCTGTAAATTATAGGCTTTGTGACCACAAAAGTCGTTGACTTGAGTGCTACAGACTTATTACTGTTATCCCATTATGTAACTCTTTTTAATCCTTTAGAATCACTTGTTAAACTTTTATAGGTAAAATAATTTCATGCTCATTGAAATAATGTAAGACTAATTCAAGACTATTAGAAATTTTGGGGGCTCCATTTATAATACCACTTAATGCATTCAAGGTATGGTTTGTTAGGGAGTGATAAATACTCAACCCCAAAGAACCCCAGGCCTGGCCTGAGCTTGGGGACTGAGGAATTTTGAGTGAACTGGCTAGTTCGTTCTTAGCTGGCCCCTTTTAGAAGTAATTAGACTTGAGGATTATTTCTGAGCATTGGACTTGAGACCCATAAATCTATGATTTTATTTTTGGACACCAACCTGGAGATCACAAAGATAATTTCTGGGGAGTTAACAGTGGTGCTGGGCTGTGCGCAGCAACTTCTGCTGAGGCGTGGGTGTGCGAACCTCTAGGTGGAGATAGGAGTTGTTCTTTGTCAAGTTTTAGCCCCCCCGCGGGCCCCCCCGCCCCCCCCCCCCCGCCTTACTGTCGCTGAATTGAGCAGATCAGGGTGGGCCAAGAGAATACTGTGCTTGTCTTTCAGGAGGGATTTGGGGTCCTCTGGGCCCAGGGGCTCAGCCTGCTCCCACCCCAGACTTGAGTGCTCTGAGTTTGTTGATGCCTGATGCGGGGACAGGGGGTGCTATTAGGCAGGTGGGGAGGCAGCAGAAGCCAGGCCTGCAGAATGACATTTCTGTGGCCTAATGATTTTCGAAAACCATTTGTGAGATTGAGGTAATGTATTTCCCAGACTCAAGCAATTTGCTCCTTCCCACCGTGCTGAATCAGGCTGTTAAATCCTCTTGCTGTGTGCCTGTAGCTTTTGGCACCAGGGGAAAATGGTCAAGTTCAAGGCCCCTGCTGTATCTGTGCTTGGCTTTTCTGGAATTGATGAGAAACTGTATTTCTGAAAATGAAGTTTTTAAGAACATTGGAAAATGTTAAGTGGAGAAAGCAGGATGTCAGATTTGTATATTCGGTAGGATCTCAGGAAAAACAAAGTGTGCATAGAAAAATACTGCAAAGACACTGGCAGCAGGTTCACAGCAGTGCCTTTGAGCACAAGGATTAGACTCAGTGTCACCCTCTGTTCCTTTTGGTGCCTTGCTCACTGCCCTTGGCCCAGGGTGGTGACCCTGGCACAGGGAGAAGCACATGGACTCTGGCCAGGAGTCCTGGGCCTGTGACTGGCTCATTGTGTAACTTTGGGTGGCTTCCTTTGTACCTGGAGCCTCGGGCTCCCCCTCTGTAAAATAGCCTGGGTACACCCACCAGAAAGGGGTGTGACCACTTCCTCACCTGTTGGTAATGAAGCACCTGGCAGTGTGGGGCATGTGGGGGTCTAAAGAAATGATAGCTCTTGTGGTGCTGATGGGGGTTATGAAAATATTATAAAAATGCATAGATTCCTTTCAAAATCAGAAGGACAGTATAAATAAGATAATGGGGAAAAGGAGTAATGACTAAAAATAGAAAAATCAAGCAGTCCTGCCAGCTGCACGACCCCCCAACCACCCTTTCCAAGCCACCATGACCACTCTTGACTTGTTTTCAGGACAGAGGAGGTCAGATGGCAACATGGTGCATCCAGCCCTGCCAGAGGGAAAGCATGGAGCACTGTGGGAACATCCGCTGGGACCTTACCTCAGCCTGGGGGATCAGGAGGGCTTCCTGGAAGAAGGAGCATCTTAACTGAGACTGGAAGGAAGAGTAGGGGCCAACCTGGTGGGGAGGAAAGAAACTGCTTCAAGTAGAGGGAAGGGCATGTGTAAAAACAGAGGTTGCCAAGAGTAGGGCACATTTGGGAAACGTGGCTGGAAGGTGACGTGTGAAGGAGAAAGCGGTGAGAGGTGGGGCTGGACAGGTGAGTAGGGCCTCCCATGTCAGCTGAAGGCTTTCCTGTTAGGCTGGTCTCATTTACAACCCCCCTCTGAGCCCCTGGGTGTGCCCAGCAGAAGCCTGTAGCCGGATAAGTCCCTACGACCAGAAAACTCCTAGAGTACCTCCTTATTGGGTTTCTGGATAGAGTTTTTGGAGTGGGGTTGGCATTCGTTTTTATGCGTATTGAGGAGTCTTGATGAAAACGACCACCCCTATCCCAACCCCATTATGGAGAGCTGGTGACAACCATGGCTTCGGCCAGCAGTGTGGGCCTGTCAGAGCTCAGTCTGGTGCTGAGTGGAGACAGCCTGGCGCTGTCCTGTGGCGGTTGCCATGGCAGCAGGACCTGAGTGACCTCACTTTCTGAGAGTGGTCATCTCTGTTATAGGGCCCTGCCCCGGCTGGCTGTTGGGTGCAGGTGGGAGAGACTGTCTCAGCTGGGTCTCTGGAAGAGGTTTCAGGAGGCCACCCCTTGGGACAAGGCTGTGTATGATAGCCAGGACACCAGGGTTCCCCCCCAGCCACCCCCACCTCCCACCCCCTGACTGGGCCTGTGGAAGGAGTTAGGTTGGAGGCCATTAGGACTAAATAAGACCGTGCTCTAAGGAGCCCCTACTAAGTAACTGCCAAGAGGAGCCCCTGTCTCTACATGTGGAAGAAGCAGACACAGTGACTTTGAGCCGGCTCCTTGTCCTGGCTCAGGTGGGGGTGTGTCCCCACTCCCTGCTACTGTCATCACTTGTAAAGGTGGCAGTGTGATGAGAAGGAGAAGTCCCAGGTTCTGTTCTCCCTGCCGCAATCACAGTGTGATCGGGAGCACATGCGCCCACACGGTGTCCCCACAGCCCCAGCACCCCGCCTCTCAGCTCCTCTCCTTCCATTTCACTGCCCACTCTGATCCACTCCCAAGTCCTGGTGACCCTTCTCCAGAATGGATGTCCAGTGTGTCCTCTGTTCTCTGGCTTGCCCGTTGTCCCTTGGGACCCGGCCTGTTCTGTCCCTCTGGACACCCTCTTCACTGGTTCCCCATATTATTCTGGCCTCTTATAGAGCAGCATGAGTTTTCTAAAAAGGAAAATCTGATTAGTGCTTTGCTCTGGTGCCTTGAACCCTTCAGCCACGTGCTCTTGTACACAGAGGGAGATAGGCCTGCCCCCTCCCATCCCTGAAGGCTTCCTCCCACTGGCCTCATTCCTTCCTCAGAAGCCTGCCCACCTCCCCAGGTGAAGTTACATTTCACTTGCTGTTACTACCTCCCAGAGCCCTGTTCTTTCCTTCCATGGCATTTCTCTCCAGGGGTATCTTTATGCATTTGCTCAATGTCTGTCTTTTTCACTGGGCTCTCGTGAGCGGCTCTGTTCCCCTGGGGTTCTTGCAGTGAGCAACGTGCCTGGCACATACTGGGCCCTGAATAATTCTCTGTTGAATAAAACCAGTGAATGAGAGTGGTCCACCCTTTCTTTTTCTTTTCTTTTTTTTGATTTATTTATTTATTTGGGGGGGGAGGGACAGAGGGAGGGGGAGGGAGAATCTTAAACAGACTCCCCACTGAGCACAGAGCCTGAGGTGGGGCTCGGTCTGATGACCCTGCAGTCATGACTGGAGCTGAAAGCAAGAGTCAGATGCTCAATGGACTGAGCCACCCAGGTGCTCCTGGTCCACCCTTTCTAAGTCTCCCTTACAGGATTTACCCACCTGTAAAATGGAGGTAACTTCCCTGCTGACTTGCGAGTCCATGTCATTTGGGAAGTGCTGTGGGATGTGGTGCACAAAAGTTAAAGTATGATATCATTACTGCTTCTAACCAGGTCAGGCGCTCCTCTTTTCCCCTCCCGTTTTTGAAGGAGAGAGTACTTCTTAGCATAAAAGAGTAGAGAGCAGGGAGTTATTTCTTAGTTCAGGATGGGAGAGAGGTGTGGCTGAAGGATGATGTGACAGGCAGCCTGGAAAGTTCCCCCCATGCTTTTCCCAGCCCCCAGCAGGCGAG
This sequence comes from Callorhinus ursinus, assembly GCF_003265705.2. Lineage (NCBI taxonomy): Eukaryota > Metazoa > Chordata > Mammalia > Carnivora > Otariidae > Callorhinus > Callorhinus ursinus. Next base: position 68,954,974 of record NW_027397070.1, read on the forward strand.
GCTGGAGTGCAGGAGCATCTGGCACTGCTGAGTGAGGCCCCGCAGGGCTTCCAGCTGTGGCCATGCTGAGAGCCGATGGGGAGTGGCAGAGCTGGGAAGACTGGAGGACGCAAGACCTTGCAGCCTGTCTTCTGAGAGAGAAGAAAGATGGTGTAAGAAGCTGTCAGTAACACTAGTGTTGACTCATGGCAAAATTCTAGAAGGATTAGAAGGATTTGTGTGAAAACTTTGGGTTGCAAGCAACAGAACACCCAGTTCCTAGTAGCTGAAGCAAAAAAGTGACTCTGTTGGCTCAGAGGTGACAAGGTCAAGGATTGTGTAGCTTCAGGCATGGCTGCCCTCGGGGGCCCAGGTGTCCTTGTGTCTTGGTCTCACCTTCTCTGTCTCTGGCATGCCCTGGTCCCAGGGACATGTCATGCCTCCGGTGGCCCCCTTTTGGCTTCAGGGCGACTCCTTTGCTACCCCAGTGGAGAGGAAATGCCTCTTCCCTTTTACTGCCCACGGAAGGCCTGGGCTTGTACCTCATTGCCTCCAGTTGGCCAGGCCTGGCTTACATGTCCTTTGTAGAAGTTAGGGTCAGTGCCTCATGTACCCCAGTGACTGAGTGGGGTTTGAATGGTTCTCCATGGAAGGGTGGGATGCTCATACCAGAAAAAGGGCAAATGGACATTGGGCTGGCAGTAGGATCCAGGGCATTGCAGGATTAAAGACAGATGTGCTTGCCAAAAGCCAGCATTCATTCACCAAAATCATTCATCCTTCTGTGAGTTCTTAGGCTCATAGGATCTGTATGTATTGAGGCCGGAGACCAAGTGAATCTTGATTTGGAGAGGCATGTGACTCTTAAAGAACCCAGGCCTTTAGAACCTTAGAGATTTCATCTCATCCTTCTTTTATAGAGGAGCAGGAACCAGCCCAAAGTCCCCGTGGTGCCAGAGTCCAGGCTATTCTTGTGAACATAGAGAGAGAGATGTTTACCAGGTGAATAATCACCTGGTGGCTGAGACCCCAGTTTTGAGGCTCTTGTGGGGGTGCAGGGGAGAGGTGTTGGTGTCTCAGATGAGGGTGGTAGCAGCAGAGCTGATGAGAAGTGGATACATTTGGGGTATATTTGGACGATGGAGCTGACAGGTGAGGGGGAAAGCACCTGAGGAGGACTATAGTACTTTGGAGCACCACATTAGGAGGCAGTGATTCCTTGGGGGACTTTATGTGAAACAGCTAAGGGGCTGTCATTGGGCGGAGGGGTCAGCCTGGCTTGGTGCTGTGTTCTGCACAGAGCAGGGTTAGGAGCAGTTGGCAGACCGTGGGGTATGTTGCAGGTGGAAGGTGGAAGAGTGTTGGTGTTAAGCCAGCAGGCTCTTGAGCCAGATTGCCTGGGCCCGATTCTCTGCTCTTCCTCTCACAGTGTGACCCTGGGGGAGATGACCTCTCTGTGCTTCTGTTCCTTCATCTGTCAGATAGCATTTATAATAATATCCACCTCCTCGATTGTGGTAAGGTTTGGGTAAATTCTTACAAAGTGCTTAAAAGCATGCCTGATGTGTATTAACTGCTGAATTCTTGATGACTGTTACCTGGAGGTGGGAGGTGAGATGGTATTTTGTCTCAGAATAATGTCCGGGATTGTGATGCTTTCAGAAGGGGCTCTGACTCCTCTTGGAGTCCTGCACTCATCACTGCTGGATGTGCTGCACCACCTGCTGGGGTCCCTGCAGGCTGCTGAGGGGTCACCCCACTCTACAAGGAGGGTGGACTTGATGACCTCCAGCTCCCCATGTGTTCTTTAGCAACCTCTGTTATGTGTCTTGCTCTTAATCCTTTCTACTCTAAGAAAACTCTTCTTTGCCCTTTTGCAGCTTCTTCTGACATTTAAAACTCCTTCCCTTTGTACTGACCTTATTGAACAGAGAGAATAATTTTTTGGAATTCTCTGTATAATGAATGTTCATGTACTTACAGATACTGATTGAGTTTCTCCTCATTCTTTCCTTTAAGGGATCTTGCACCATTTGGTATAGAAAACATTTTAGGAAGCACTTAGGAAGATGGTGTAAAATGAAAAGATTCTTTGGTTCTCACTATTTCTGCAAATGTGAGCCCCTTGTAACCCATCTATCAGCCGAGGTACCCTGCCCTTAGGGAATCAAGTGAAACTGGTTCAGACTTCTATGCCATGTATCCTAGGAACCCTGCAGGTTTCCCAGGCTCTCTACAAGCTTTCCTGAAGCTGGCAGGGCTGGGGGAGTAGTGTGGGTGGGATCATCTCCTCAAATCATTCCTGGCTCCTAGTTCCTGCCTGCAGTTTGTAGATCACTCCTGGCCTTCTTATCACCTCTGTGACACAGCAACGCACACACACAACAAATACTCCAATCTCCTCACTCTTCTAAATATTCCTACCAGAAGGCAGGGTGCAGGGAGATTGTTACTGAAGTACTGGGGTAGAGGGGTGTGTGTGTATGGCAGGCATGGGGGTGGAAGTGAGTGAGGTGGGGTGATGTGTTACTCTCCAGTACTGCAAAACAGATGCTTAAAACTGGGTATTAGATGTGGCTTCCAGTAATGAAGGAGCAGTTCCTATCAGAATAACTGTACAGCTGACAACCATAAACTCTGAACAACAACAACAACAACAAGCTACCTGAAGGTATTGGAGAGCAACAAAAAGCAGTCAGATACTGGAAGGGAGCTTTTAGAACAAGGAAATGGCACTGGGTGAGTCTCCTGCTTTTATGTTTTCCTGCCTGAGGGTGGGCTCCAGTCTGTGCCAAGCAGAGCCTCTAAAAGTTGGATAGAAAACCTGCAGTGTTACTGACTTGAAGAAGCAGAGGACAGACTTTGCGGCAACCACAGCAGCTGGAAAGTAAGGAGGGAAATCTTAGAAAGGAAAGAGAGAAGAGGAGTCATAAATTCTGTGTATAGGCTCTACCCAGATCTCTGGATGACTTCTGAACCCATGCATGGAGCAGATGTCCCGAGCAGCTCAGCTAAGACTAGGAGAACTGAATAGAAATTTCTGCTGCTGCATACAACAGAGGAGACAGTTTAAAATGTGAGTAGAGCCAAGTAAGCTGACTGTTTAAAAAAAAAAAATTGTTCTTCAGAGAAACATAACAATCCAGAGTTTATACAACATAAATTTGGTATATCTAGTATTCTACCCCAAATTACTCACTATAGGAAGAAACAGGAAGAGGGGACCCATAGTCAAGAGAAAGGCAATCAGTGGAGCTTGTCTGCAAGATATCCAGATGTTGAAATTAGCAAAGTATTTTAACACAGTTATTATAAAAGTGCTGAAGGACACAAAGGAAAATATATTCACAATGAATAAAAAAGATAGGAAATCTCTGTAGAGAAATAGCATCTATAAAGAAAAACAAATGGAAATCCTAGAACTGGAAAATACGGTATCTGAAATAAAGAATCCATCATTTGGACTCCATTGCAGAATGGAGATAACAGAAGAAAGAGCCAGTGAACTTGGAGATAGAACAAATAGATATTATTCAACCTGAAAACAGAGAAAAAGAATACGGGGAAAAGGGCGCCTGGGTGGCTCAGATGGTTAAGCGTCTGCCTTTGGCTCAGGTCATGATCCCAGGGTCCTGGGATCGAGTCCCGCATCGGGCTCCCTGCTCCTTGGGAGCCTGCTTCTCCCTCTGCCTCCCTCTCTCTATTTCTCTCATGAAAAAAAAAAAAAAAAAAAAAAAAAAAAAGAATATGGGGGAAAAAAGAACAGATACTCAGGGACCTCTGGACAGTATCCAAAGATATTTGAGTTCCAGAAGGAGATGAGAGAGAACGAGGAAGAAAAACTATTTGAATAACTAATGCCAGAAAACTCCCCCCATTTTTTTTTATGAAATATGTATATTTACAGATTCAAAGGAAAAAAAAAACTTTGCAAACTCCAAGCAGGACAAATACAAAGAGAATCACACCATGGCATATCATAGTCAAATGTGGAAACCAAAGGTAAAGAAATTTTTTTTTAAAGATTTTATTTATTTATTTGACAGAGACATAGCAAGAGAGGGAACACAAGCAGGGGAGTGGGAGAGGGAGAAGCAGGCTTCCAGCCGAGCAGGGAGCCCGACGCGGGGCTCGATCCCAGGACCCTGGGACCATGACCTGAGCCAAAGGCAGACGCTTAACAACTGAGCCACCCAGGGGCCCCAAAGAAAAAAATTTTAGAGTAGCCAGAGAAAAATGAATACCATGTGGAGGAGAATAATGATATGAAAATCACTGACTTCTCATCAGAATCCGTGGAGTTCGGAAGCAGTGGAATGGCATCTTTAAAGTGCTGATAAAAAAAACATAAAAACATGTCAACTCATTCTGTATCCTCTAAGAATGCAGATGAATTAAAGACATTTTCAGATAAATGACAACTAAGTGAGAATTCATTGACAGCAGACAGGCACTACAGAAATGTTAAAAGGAAGTTCTTTAGGATAAAGGAATATGATACCAGATAGGAACTCAGATCTTCAGGAAGGAGTGGAAATGGTAGATATGTGGGAAAATATAGAAGATTATTTTTTCCTCTTAAAAAAATACATATGGCTACTTAAAGCAAAAATGATCATATTACTTGTGGGGTTTATAACGTGGATGTGATACACGCGACAACTATAGACTAAAGAATGGGCTTGGATAAAAGACATGGTTTCAGTCTTCTTATATTTTCTGTAAACTGGTACAATATTAACTGTAAAAAGACTTTGAAATATTAAGAATGCATACTATAAGCCCCAGAGCAACCACTAAAAAAATAGCATTGAGGAATAGCTAACAAGCCAATAAGTAAAATGGAATTGTAAAAATAGTTATTTCAAAAGAAGACAGTAAAGGAAGAAGAGAGAAATAAAACAGAGGTAAAAACAGAAAATAGCAAAATGAGAGATGTAAATCTGATCATGTCAACAATCACATTAAATATAAATGGATTAAACACTACAGTTGAAAGAGATTGTCAGAATGGATACAAAAGTAAGACTAAATTATATGCTCTCAAAAAGAGGTGTACTTTAAGTAAAAAAAGAAATAGGCTAAAAGTAAGTAGCTGGAATAAAGAGATACCATCCAAATAGTAGGCATAAAAGAAAATTGACATTACCAGAGATAAGAGATAAGACATTTCATAGTGATTCAAGAATCAAGAACTTATCAGGAAGACATAACAATCACGTATGCACTGAATAACAGAGCTTCAAAATACATGAAAATTTTTTCATAGAATTAAAGGGAGAATAAAAAGATTCATACTTATACATGGAGATTTTAACACTCCTCTCTAAGTAATTGGTTGAACCACTAGACGGATCAATAAAGATGGAAGATCAACTACCTTCACTTAATTGACATTTATAGATGTTAGAGATATAGATAGAACAGGTGCAGGATACATTTGCTTTTCAAATTCAAATAGTACTTTACTAAGATAGGTCGTAAACAAAGGATTGAAGGTCATTTAAAAAGACTGAAACAACAGAGAGCCTAGTCTCTGTTTACAGTGGAATTAAATTAGTAATAAATAATGAGATACTGAACAATAAGAAAAACTATAAACATTTGCAGTTAAGCCACACACTTCTAAATAACTTATGGGGACTTACACTTTCAGCTAAGCTGGAGTAATCGGGACCAGATTTATGCTCTAATCTTAAATGATTTAAAAAGTCAGACAAAATGTAAGAAGCAGTGGTTTTTCAGACATTGAACACTAGGCAGTGTAGACAGTGATGCCTGAGAGAGGGGGAAGCAAAATGAAATGGGCCCTGTGACTGCTCCCGCTGACTGCCTGGTGAGAGTTTCCAGACTGCAGCACAGGGAGGAGAAACCCAGATGGGTCCCAGTGGTCATTCTGAGCCGAGGAGACAAAGCTGGGAGTCCAGGAAATTATGGCTACTAGAGTTCTCAGGACAGAGAAGCAGAGATCAGAGAGATGCACCAAGAGAAAGCTCCAGAGATCTGTAGGAGGCTCCTTCAGAGTCTTCAGTGGAGTACTTGATCAGCATGTGTGTGAGGAAGTTCCTTGAAGCGGGAGAACCACTCAGAAAGAATAGAGTGAATAATCCCCAGAGCTCACAAGGCCAAGAATAGTTCATAGTGCCACAAGCCAGAGTGGGAAGTCCTCATAAATCATTAGTGTTCTCTTGGTACCAGGGTAAAATAGCCCTAGACTAAATGGTGCTCTGGTCCCTCCTATCAGAGCTTCGAAACTATCCTGGCAAGGAGTATGAATGGTTTCCAAGTAATTTAACTATGCCCCAGAACAAACCTCAGGAATACATAAATATAAAACATCCACTAAAGTAAAATTCACTGTGTCTGGCATCCAAACAGGGATTACAAGGAAGGCAAAGAAGTAGAAAAATCCAACCTATGATTAGAAGAAAAGTCAATCAATAGAAGCAGACCCAGAAATGGCACAGATGGTGCAATTAGTCAATAAGAATATTAAGCCAACTATTATAAATATGCTCGATATATGCAAAAAAGGCAGAGAAAAGCATGAGCATGTTAAGGAGGGACAGGGAAGATAGAACAAAGATCAGAATTGAACTCTAGTACTGAAAAAATCTCAGGTGAAAAATGCACTAGGTAGGATTAACAGCAAATCAGAAACAATAAAACGTTAGCACATTTGAAGACATAGTCATAGATACATTTTAGAATGTAATACAGAGAGTAAAAAGCTTAGGGAAGAAATGAACAGAGTATCAATGAGCTGTGGGACAATTTCAAGCTCACCTGATATACATGAAATTGAAGTCCTCAAAGGAAGAGCAGAAGAAAATAAATAACAGCTGAAAGTTTTCCAAACTTGATGAAAATTAGAAATAAGAATAGAACCAAGAACCGCAGTGAACCTTAAGCACAAGAAACATGAAGAAAAAAGTTCACCAAGGTACGTCTTAATGGAATTTCTTATAACCAATGATAAAGAAAAACGTTTTGCAAACAGCCAGATGGGGAGAAAAAGGCAAGTTACATACTGAGGTATGAAGATAAGGGTGACAGCAGACTTCTTATTGGAAATAATGCCAGAAGCCAGTGGATCAACATAAAGTACTGAAAGAAGAAAGAACAAACCAAACCATTGTCAGTCTAAAATTTAATACCCAGCAAAATATGTGTTTAAAAGAAAGGCAAAATGCTTTTTTAGACATTTATAAGCTGAAGTAATTCATCAGCAGACTTTCATTATGGGAAATGTTAAATAAATTTCTCAAAGCAGAAGGAAAATGATGCCAGATAGAAATCTACATTTACACAGGGGGAATGCTGAGCACCAGAAATGGTAAATATGTGGGTAAATGTAAATAATTTTTGTTCTTATTTAAAAATAACTTTAAATGATTGTTTAAAATAAAAACAACCATTTTTTATGGGGTTTGTATAAAATGTATGATAATGCATACAAGCTGAGATGGGGAAATAGTATGCATTATTATTATGGTTCTTATAAAACAAGCACTAATATTACTTGAAGGTAGACTGTTGTAAGTTACAGATGAATGCTATAAACCTTAAGATACCTAGTAATAAAACAAAACAAAGATTTATGGCTAGTAATCTAACAATGGGAGATAAAATGAAACAAAAAATATTCAATTCAAAAGAACGCAAAAAAGGGAAAGAGGGAACAAAGGATAGATGAGATGAATGGACAATAAATAGCATGGGGTGTCTGGGTGACTCAGTTGGTTAAGCACCCCACTTTTGATTTTGGCTCAGGTCATGATCTCAGGTTCGTGGGATCAAGCCCCGAGTGAGGCTCTGTGCTCAGTGAGGAGTCTGCTTGTCCTCCCTCTGCTCCTCTCTGGCTCCCACTCCTTCTCTCTCTCTGTCTCTCAAATAAATAAATAAATAGCATCCTTAAAAAAACCACAAGAAAATAAATAGCAAATTTAAACCCAGACTGTATCAATAATAAATGAAATGGTCTAAATACCTATCTATGTATTATATGTATGTATGTATATATGTAGAGAGTATGCACAAGTGGGGGCAGGGGGAAGTGCAGAGGGAGAGAGAGAATCTTAAGCAGGCTCCACACCCAGCATGGAGCCCGACTTGGGGCCTGGTCTCAACGACCCTGAGATCATGACCTGAGCCAAAATCAAGAGTTGGACACTTAACCGACTGAGCCACCCAAGCACCCCAGTCTAAATACCCATTTATTTATTTATTAGATTTTATTTATTAATCTGACAGAGACACAGTGAGAGAGGGAACATAAGCAGGGGGAGTGGGAGAGGGAGAAGTAGGCTTCCTGCAGAGCAGGGAGCCTGATGCAGGGCTCGATCCCAGCACCCTGGGACCATGACCTGAGCTGAAGGCAGACGCCTAATGACTGAGCCAACCAGGCGCCCCTAAATACCCATTTAAAAAGACAAAGATTGTTAGATTGGATAAAAAGTCAACTATACAATGCCTACAAGAAACTGACTTTAAATATCAAGATGCAAGGAGTTAAATGTCAAAGGATAGGGTAAGATATACCACACTAATACTAATTTAAAAAAGTTAGAGTGGCCATATTAATATCAGACAATAGATTTCAGAGCAAAGAATATTAGCAGAAATAGAGTTATCTTATAATGATGAAGCGGTCAATTCATCAGAAGACATACCATTAGGTGCATAAATATTTATACACCTAATAAGAGCTTTAAAATACATGAAGCAAAACTTGTAGAACTGAATGAAGAAATAATCAAATCCACAATTATAGTTGCAAGTTTCAACACCCTTTTCTCAATAATCAATAGATCAAGTAGACAGAAAATCAGTAAAGATATAGAATATTTGAATAACACTATCATGCAATTTGGCCTAATTCACATTTATAAAACACTCTATGTAACAACAGCAGAATGTACATTCTTTTGAAGTGTACATAGAATGTTTACCAGGGTACACCAAATTCTAGGTCATAAAACAAGTCTCAGTAAATTTTAAAGGATTGAAATCATTCAGAGTATTTTCTCTAATGATCATGGGATTAAATAAAAAATCAAAACAGGTATCTGGAAAATTTCCAAATATTTGGAAACTAAAAACACACTTCTAAATAATCCCTGGGTCAAGGAAGAAACTGTTAGGGATATTAGAAAATATTTTGAACTGAACGCAAATGACAGCACAACATATGAAAATTTGTGGAATGTAGTTAGAGCAGTTCTCAGCTGGTAATTTATAGCACTAAATGCCTATATTAATAAAAGAAAAAAAAGAAAATTTCAAATCCATGATCTCAGCTTCCACTTTAAGACATGAGGAACAAAAAGAGCAAATTCAACCCAATGTAAGCAAAAGAAAGGAGATTAAGATAAGAGCAGACATAATTGAAATAGAAAACAGATAAACAGTAGAGAAAAATCAGTAAAGCCAAAAGCTGGTTCTTTGAGATCATTGAAACTGATAAACCTGCAGCCACATGTCAGGAATAAAATAGAAAAGACAAAAATTACTAACATAATGTGAGAAGTGACTTAATTACAAATTCTGAGGATATTAAAAGGCTACTAAGGTAATGTTATGATCAACTTTTTGCCAGTGAATTCTGCAACTTAGATGACATGGATAAATCCCTTGAAAGACCCAAACAGGAAAAGCTCACCCCTGAAGAAATTGATAACCCCCAAAGCCCCGTATCTATTAAAGAAGTTGAATTCATAGTTAAAAACCTTCCCACAAAGAAAACTCCAGGCCCAAATGACTTCACTAGTGAATCTTAACCAAATATTTAAGAGAAATAATACCAGTTTTGTGTCTCTCTTAAAATTTATATTTTGAAGTCCTAATCCCCAGTGCCTCAGAATGTGACCTTATTTGGAGATGAGGTCTTTACAGAGATGAATCAAGTTAAAATGAGGTCATTAAGATGGGCCCTAATCCAGTATAATTGGTGTCCAAATGAAAAGGAGAGATTTGGAGACAGACAAGCATACAGAGAGAACACCATGTGAATGTGAAGACAGCCATATACAAGTGAAAAAGAAAGGTCTGGAACAGGTCCTTCCCTCACGGCCCTCAGAAAGGGCCAACCCTGCTAAGACCTTGATTTCTGACTTTTAGTTTCTTTAATCATGAGATATAATACAATTCTGTTGTTTAAGCCACTCAGTTTATGGTACTTTGTTATGGCAGCCCTAGGAAACTACTACACAATTCTATTCAAACTCTTCTAGAAAATCATAGAGAAGGAAAGTTTTTTCAGCTCATTCTGTGAGACCATCATTACCTTATACCCAACAAGAAAAAGACATTGTAAGAGAAGAAAGTGATAGATCAGTAACTTTCATGAACATAGGTACAAAATTTTTAAATAAAATTTTAGCAGATTAATCCACCTGTGTGTGTGTGTGTGTATGTGTATGTACATACATACTTATTTCTACATGTTTATAATATCATGACCAAGTAAAATCTGTCTCAGGAATGCAAGGTTCACTTGATATTTGGAAATCAATCAGTGCATTTCAGCATATTAATGAACTGTAAAAGAAGAACTGAATGATCATGTGAAGAGATACAGAAGGAGCATTTGACAATATACAGTATTCATGTCTGATAAAAACTTTTGCAAACTAGAAATAGAAGAGAATTTTCTCAAACCGATAAGGGGCATTTATGAAAACATTAACTTTCACATTGTACTTAACTGTGTAAAAAACTGCTTTCTCCATCAGATCAGGAACAAAACAAGGGTGTCCACTCTCACCATGTCTGTTCAGCATTGTACTGGAGATTCTAGCCAGTGCAATAAGGCAAGAAAAAGAAACAAAATATATCCATATTGGAAAGGAGAAAATAAAACTGTCTTTTATTTGCTGAGAACCCAATTATCTATGTAGAAAATTCTACTGAATCTACAAAAAAAACTTCTAGAATTGAAAAGTTGGTTTAGCAATTGGAGAATTCAAGGTCAATATGCAAAAAGTAACTGTATTTCTATGTACTGGAAATGAAGAACCAGAAATTAAAAATCAAAAATAGCATTTATAATACCATCAAAACATGAAGTAATTAGGGATAAGTTGTGCGTATTTTCTCATTAAAAAACTACAAACCATTGCTTAGAGAAATTAAGGACGGCCTAAGTAAAAGGAGAGACATATCCTATTCATGCATTGAAAAACTCAGTGTTGTTAAGACATCCCCCCCAGATTGGAATGCAGATTCAGTGCAGTTCTAGCCCTTGACACACACACTGTAAAGGAATCCCAAAGCTTTTGCAGGCAGGTGGCTTGGTGAAGGTTTGGGCCCTGGTTGCACAGGCTTGCTGAGCTAATGAGTCTGATAGTGGTCTCTAGAATGATACCCTGGGGCAGCAGGGGCTGTCAAGGGGTGGAGAAGAAGCTGAGAAGTGCAGCTGAACTAGGAAGGTCTGCAGGGTAGGAGCTCTCAGGGAGGAGCCAAATGGGAGGCAAGGTTCACCCAGAAGTTTGATAGCCATTATGTCCAAGTGGTAGAATTATGGATGATTCTCGTTTTCTTCTTTGTGTTTCTCTGTCCGCCCACCCCCCCGGCCCCTCACCGAGCAGACTTCTAATATAATCAGAGAAACCACAGTCTCGTAGTTGATTCCTATGGGATATTATTTTTTTGCATACCTATATAATTTGAATATTTTACAAGGAGATTGTTTTTGTTTTGTAATCAAAAACAGAAGGTGGACAGGTAGGCAGGAAGAACATTGCTAAAGGAGTAGGTCTTAAGAGACTGTGAGGAACTCCTGGTGGGCCCATGTATCAGTAACCAGGACATGGAAACCACAGTAAATATGGGACAACCAAGCAAATGTACATTTTACTTGTCATGTTCTTTCCGAATCTGACTTCTGTTGGACACATAGAATGTCTCTCTCTAGTTAATGCATCAAGTCATCTTAGAACATTTGACAGAAGACTTAACTCCTTAATTCCATGGAGGCAGATTGGGATCTCTAATTACTTAATTGAAAAAAGGTACACACTTCAGCCTGCCACAGTGTTTGGGAATTAATCTTTAAAACCTGACAGTGAACATTAAATTCAATTAGGGAGAGCGATTAGCAGAGATTCTTCTCTCCTTCACCCTGGGTAGCTTTGAGAAGTGGCTGACTGGTCTGCATTGATTCTGACGCTATCCTTGTGTATATATCAACCAGGAGAGCCAAGTATGCATTTTTCACTCCAAAGGAGAGTTATCAGACAATTTACAGATTGATGGATTTCCTTACACATGTCTCCGTGGCTGATTCAGAAGGCCCCCTGGCCATGAATTCAGACTCACCAGTTTGCTGCTTTGGGCCTTGGTGTTTTCTCCTGCTCTTCTCTTTTCTTCCCCTGTTCCTCCTCCTCATTTTGTTGGTTCTACCTTCTAAGCAAGGCCACTTTTCCACTGCCTCCAACTGGTTCCAGCCGTGCGGCTCTCTCCCCTGGATTCTTGCAGAAGCTCCACACTGTCTTCCCATGTCTCCCTTGCCCCGCACGCTCCTCCTGGCACAGCAGCCAGAGGGGTCCTGTTTCTGCCTGCAGGATTCTTCCCCAATTTCTGTACAGCTCCTTTCCTCACCCCTTCAGGTCTTCCTTCAAAGCCACCTTCTCTGAGAGGCTCTTCCTGGCCACCATTTCAACTCCTTCTCCTGACCTTAGAGCTCCTTTCCTGCTCACTTATGCCCTCAGTCTTTACCATTACCTTGTATGCTACATAGATTCTGCTTGTTTGTCTTGTTTAGTATCTGTCTCGTTGAAGGCAGAGGTTTTTGTCTTAGTTGTCTACTGCTGAACAATGCCTGGCTAATGCAGGTACTCAGGAAGTGTTTGTTGAATGAATGAAAAAATGAGTTTTTAAAAAATTTTTATTTATATTTTCAGAGTTGGGGAGGGGCAGAGGGAGAGAGAGACTCTTAAGTAGGCTCAATGTCCAACACGAAGCCCAGTGCAGGGCTTGATCTCACAACCCTGAGATCATGACCTGAGCCGAAATCAAGAGTTGGATGCTTAACTGAGCCACCCAGGGGTCCCAAAAATGAATAGTTTAATAGATGAAAACATTTTGGAATATTTGCTTCAGAGCATAGTCAGTCTCTCTCTCTCTCTTTCTTTCTCAGAAATACAGCATAGTGTTCACAGTACCCTTCTGTCAGCCCCATCCCTCCCCGCCACTCCCTGGGGTAACCCTCATCTTCATACACACTGTTATAGTCTTACTGCAAATGCACAAATAAGCATGATAGAATTTTGCATCATGTGTTTTTTTTTTTTCTTTTTTAAGATTTTATTTATTTATTTATGTGACAGAGAGAGAGAGACAGCATGAGAGAGGGCACACAAGCAGGGGCAGTGGGAGAGGGAGAAGCCGGCTTCCTGCAGAGCAGGGAGCCCCATGTGGGACTTGATTCCAGGGCCCTTGGGATCATGACCTGAGCCGAAAGCAGACACTTAACGACTGAGCCACCCTGGCGCCCCCCATCATGTGTGGTTTTAAGATTGTGTAAAATGCATACAGCACAGGATTTACTGTTTTAACCATTTTCAAGTGCACAGTTCAGTGGCGTTGAGCACGTTCACATTGCTGTGCAACCATCAGCACCAGCCGTCTCTAGAACTCATTTTGTCTCCCCTCCCCCAGCCCCTACCCCCCATTCTCCTGTCTATAGCTATGATTTTGACTATTCTAGGAACCTCATGTAAGTGGAATGATACAGTATTTGCCCTTCTGTGTCTGGCTTATGTCAGAGGACACTCAGCACAGTGTCCTCAGGGTCCATCCATGTTGGGGCAGGTGTCAGAATCTTCTTCCTTTTCAAGGCTGAATAGTATATGGATGGACCACGTGTTGTTGATCAGTTCATCTGTTGGGGTTGTTTCCGCCTTTTGACTCCTGTGAATAATGCTGCTATGAACTTTGGTGTGCAGGTGTCTCTGAGACCCTGCTTTCAGTTTTTTGGGTATATACACACAAGTGGAATTGCTGGATCCTGTGGTGACTCTATGCATAATTTTTAAAAAAGATTTTATTTATTTGAGAGAGTGCGAGAGGGCGCATGAGCAGGGGGGAGGGGCAGAGGGAGAGGGAGAAACAGACTCCCCGCTGAGCGGGGAGCCCGAGGATGACGATGACGTGGGACTGGATCCCAGGACCCTGGGACCATGACCTGAGCCGAAGGCAGATGCTTAACTGACTGAGCCACCCAGGCACCTCTTTGCGTAATTTTTAAAGAAACTGTTGCACTGTGGTCCACACAGGCTGCACCTTTTCACATTCCCCCCAACAGTGCACAGAGGTTCTAGTTTCTCCACATTCTCCCCAACACTTGTTCTTTCCTTTCTTCTTTTTCTTCTTTTTTTTTTTTTTTGATAGAAGCAATGTTTCCTGTTTTTATAACTTAGATGGTATCTTGCTGCATATATGCAGCTTGTCTTATGTAATCAATGTTATATTTTTTATTGTTCAGCCATGTTAACCCTGTAGGTGTAATTCATTAATTTTACTTTTTTTTTTCTATTAAAGTCATACTTGTACATAGTTTTGAAAAAACTGCACTCTGTTCTACCACAAAATCCCACTCCACTTTGAAGGCTTCTGGCTGTTTCTTCCATTATTTCTGTCCATATTTCTAACTTTTTTTTTTTTTTAAGTAGGCTCCACGCCCAATGTGGGGCCAGAACTCATCCTAAGAGTTGCATGCTGTATCAATTGAGCTAGCCAGGCACCCCTCTGTCCATATTTCAAATGTAGATGCTGCTCTTTCTTCATTTTTCTGTTCCAGACCCCAGCTATTAACCCCTAAGAAGAAAAAAAGGATCTGAGCTCTATTAGCATTCTTTGATGGCTGCTATTGACCTCTTGTTTTCTTAAGCTCAGACATTTACATATGCCCAGGAAACATACTTTCAGAGCTCTGATCCTTTGCATTTTGAGGAACTTCTGGATGCAGCAGGGTGAATTTTCCCATCTTGAAAGGGAAGTCTGTCTCTGGATCGGGTCTGTGGATGTGTGGGTACACTTTGGGTTATTAGGGAAATGAAGGACATGAAGCTTAGGTTCTCTGATGTAACTGAGAGAGGGCCAGAGAGCACTGCTGGTAAGAGCTGCGTGTGTGGCAAGCCCCAAGGAACACGCCCACCAGCCCCACTCATTCCTCACCACAGTCCTTGGGATGGGGCTCTTCTTATCCCCACTTCATGGAGGAGGAGACTGAGGCCCAGGGAGGCCAAGCTGCTTGGCCAAGTCACATGACCTGCAAGCAGAAGCATCACATGGGAGGCACTTGGCTCCGATGCCCATGTTCTGGCTGCTGGTGCTCTCCCCGCTTCTCATGTTCGATCCTCTAAGCCACCTCAGATGATGGGTGGGAGCATCCCCTGCTTCCTGTAGTGACAGTGAAGGTAGGAGCCTAGCCCTGCTGAGTGTGTATGTGTGCCAGGCCCAGAGCCAGCCGTGTCAGGCTCCATGCTAACCAACCTTTCCCTGGGGTTCCTGGGAGAGGTGGTGAAGGGCTCTCTCATGTGTGGAGTGGCCCTGGCTCTTAGAATGTGCAGTTTATACTTGAGGGTTTAAGAATGTATTTCAGAAGTCATTGAATGTACATGGGGCTTTCTGCCACAGGCCTCATCACCATGGAAAGCCAGGGTGGGAATGAGGGAGCATACCTTCTCCCTAGAAAAAAGAACAGCTGGCCCTTTGGGCAGATACTGGCTCTTTACCCCACTGTAAGCACAGGTGTGGCAAGGCTGTTTTGGATCTTACTCTTGAAGCGGGACCCTGAAGATAGCCTGACCTGGTGCAGTGTCCACTCCAGGGTTCACAAAGCCCCGTCTCAGAGGACGGATGTCAGAGATGCAGGCAAGACTGGGCTACAAGACGGTGAGCAGAACAGGATGTTTGGTGGTGAGCAGCTGCAAAGTGGATGGGAAGGGCTGGGTGGTTGAGTGGCAGAACTTGGGCATGCTGTTTTCTTGGGGGTTCCCTTAACCCCAGGAAAGGTTTTGGGAAAAGCTCCCCCTCACCTTGCCAGCCCCAAGCCTTTACACTTCAGCAAGGAAAAGTCTAACAGTATTGTTTGGTTGGTAAAATAGCAGGCATCTAGTTCCACTATGAGACCCTCTCCTCCTGTGGAGTGGCCAGGCTGAGCCCTGGAGGTCAGGCCCCTGTGTTTGACATCTGGCACTGTGTTTGCCTTGTAGGTGTGGAATGCCGTGGACTCGGGCCGCTGCTTGCAGACCTACTCCCTGCACAGCGAGGCGGTGCGGGCTGCCCGCTGGTCTCCCTGTGGCCGGCGCATCCTCAGCGGTGGCTTCGACTTCGCCCTACACCTAACAGACCTTGAAACAGGTGTGTTTCATGGCATTGTTACCCCGAGGCACCCCTTCCTCACCCAGAAGCTTCTCTGGACGGTCAGCAGCCACAAGCTGCACACGGTTTCAGGGCAGTAGGAGATAGCCCTCAGGAGAGGCTCACACTTGGTGAGCAGGTTTCCAGGGCGTTTGCCCAGAACCAGGACTCTCCACAGGGGGTTTGAGAGACAGAGGACAGAGCTGCAAGGTTGTCTCAGCCCCAAACTGTGGGCCTGGATAAAGAGGTGGCTTTTTAATCAACTTCTGACATGTAATTTGTACCAAAATAGATTTAGCTTTATCACGGTGTCCTTTGGTTGAAATCAGTTTAGAATTCCTGTCAATTCATTATCGTTGAAAGGCTGTAAGGAATGATTCCAGCTCATAAGGAAAGTCTGCAAATGAGTTCTGCTTTAGTGCCTACACTGAAAAGGCATTTGGGTAAGATGGATTTGTGCTGGGTAAATCCTAAGGGGGCTCTTGACAAGCAGGGTGAGAAGGAGAGATAAGGCAGCGGAAGGAACTTGACATTACCAGCGGCTCCTGTGCAACAGGCACTCTCCGCCCCTAATCCAGCCATAGCCCCCTGAGTGGGGTCCTGTCCATGCTTCTCAGGTGAGGCCAGAGCTGATTTGAAACCTCTGCCCCTGACTCAGGCTGGCTGGTCTCAGCACCCATGTTGCCTTTGCCTCCCTGGGCTTCTTCTGGTCACTTTTCTCCTGGACAGAGTTCCCACCCTTCCCTAGGGTGTTCCCTTCGGTCTTCAGAGAGGCCTCCCCCGCTCAGCAGTCTCCCAGGGCGTGGCAAGCAGGAGATGACAGTTCTGGGCCCAACCACACAGCTCCTCCCCAGCAGCATGGAGGGGGTCCAGGGAAGGAGCGCAGTGGATGGATTGGGGTAACTGTGGGGGTTGTGTCTCGATCCGAGCACCCTCATCTCCTCTGGCCTGCTGAGGGGCGGTCCTGCAGCTCCTCTGACTGAGCCCCATGCGCCCTCAGTGGGGATGATGAAAAGACCGATGGCTGTGTCAGTGGCCAGTACTGTGCCACAGGCTTTATACATAACATGTCAGTCCCCACCACAGCCTGCCACTCGTGATTCTTTCCCCTGTTTTATAGGTGAGAAGCCTGAGGCTCACTGCAGCGAGTAGCTTGCTCAGATCCTCCCAGTGGTGCGTGGCAAGTGGGGGTTTAGAGCCATGCCTGCAAGTGCAAATCCTGTGCCCTTTCTACATCTTTATGGTGTTTTTCTTCTCAACAGTGTGTCCCCAACCGTTTGTGGTCATACCCTGAGCCCCGCAGGGCCGATGAGGGGACCATGGCTCAGGGGTTTGGTGCCACTTAGTTGGTGATGATTGCAGCAGGTAATGTTCTCCTACAGCCTTACAGACAGGGTCTCGTTTAGGCCCTACTCACCCTTCAGGGCCGGCACCACCAGACTCCTTTTCACACACAGGTCTGCTCGGCTCACTGTGTTGTCTATGTGCCCAGTGAGCCATGCTCAGCATTGGAGACACAGAGGTGAACAAGACCCAAAATCCACCCCAGAAGCTCTTGTTTGCTGGGGGAGACAGAAGTGCAGAGAGAATCCCAGATTACAGTGAGGGAGTAAGATACAGGAAGTGCAAGAACATCTAGCCTAGAAGATCAAGAAAGACTTCTGGGAGGAAGCAGAACCTACCCTGAGGCAGGAACGAGGGGGACTCCCCAGAGGATCCAGGTGAAGGGGGCACGGTTGAGGGGGAGAGAAATGAGTTCTCAGTAGACAGGACAGTGAGGACAGAGTTGGTACAGGAACATGAACTGAATGGTGTGTGTGGAAATGTGGGGTGCAGGGATCTGGGGCAGCAAGTCTGGAGGTGCAGGAACAGGAGCTTGAGCTTCATGCAGTTCCTGGCCTATGAGGTATGCATTCTCCAGGCACTGTTCCCCATTCCAGGGTCACTGAGCACCCCTGGGTACCTGCACTGCCCACCCATGGAGCGAAGGATTGATGCATACTGGGGGGGGGGGATGTTGGATTAATCAAGTACAAGTTCATTTGATAACATTAATGGATTCCTAGTGGCCCTTTGTCCTATTGGATCTTCTCAATCAACAGATGTTAAAGAGACAGTGCCATTGTGTGTGTGGGTGTGTGTGTGTGTGGGGGGGTGGTTTGAAATTTTTAGATGTTAAAAGAGTCTTCCTGCCTGACAAGTTAGGGACTGCCACAGCAGATGGCGGTAGGGGGCCATTGTTGAGTTTGGAGCAGGAGAGAATCATGGCTTGATTTGTACTCTGGGCAGTTCTCCCTAGTGTCTGCAGTTGGTTGGGTATGACCCGAGGCAGGGTGGAGAGCAGGAGGAAGGGAGAAGGCATGCCTTGCCCAGTTGGCGGCAGAACTTCAGGGAGAGAAGCTTGTCTGGCCCCAGGCCCAGCGTGCTCCTCCAGCTGTGGTGTGTTGGGTGGTATAGGGAAGGCACAGCCCCTGTCCTCAGGGCTTTGCCTGAGATGGAGGACTTTTCCAGTCTACCCATCTCCCGGGAATAGCACTCTTCACCTGGTTCATCTGTTGAGAGCTCAGTTCCAGTCATTCAGTAGGTACTTACTGAGTACCTACTATGTACAAGATCTGGTCGGGGCTTGTAGTGGTAAGCTTGTTGGATGTTCTTTGTCCCTTGGGGACAAGGGTCTCAGGGTTTGGACCTTACCCTTGGGGAAGCCCCCCAGCCCCTAGATGGGGCCTCCCTTGCCAAGGGGGTTGCTGGTTTCTGTGTCTGTCCCCCTGACTGGTGTGGGCGCTCCTTGAGAATGGGGCCTGTCCTGGGAGTCTTGGTGTCTCCATCATCTGGCCGGGGCTGGCTCAGAGCAGCTGCTCAGTGTGTGAGTGGAGGCTGGCCCTTGCTGGGCAGTGAAACCCATCAGTGGCTGCCAGGGTAGGCGAGTAGGCACCCCCCGGGTCTCCCACCTCAGCTCTGCATCCCCACCCCAGGTTGTACTAGGTGCTTTCTTTAGCAGAGGTCGGTGGGCTTGGGCAGCCCCTATGGCTCTCGACCTGGTTTGACTTATCTCATCCTTTCTCATCACTGAGTCTGATTTTCCTTTTTACTTGATCTACCTCTTTCCGCCCTTGGCGATTTGGCTTTTTCATTTCAATCTAATTAGAACTCCCTGCCAGGAGAAGGCAATGCAGGGCATTCTCACCGCAGTGCTTTGGGAATTAGTCACTCGGTGCCCATTGTCGTTAATGGGAATTTGGCGCCAAGGCCATTTATCCTGGTGTCTTCAATCAATACAGTTAAAAATCTGTGGATTCTAAAATGTCAATACCCAACCTGAAATATGGAGGGCCAGCAACATTTTATCTCGTTAATTTATAGTTCTGACGGGCTGTTGGCTTATAAGACAACCATGAATCAACACCTAAATAAAATCCTCTCACAGATTCATTATTTTTGGTGCTCCCGCTTCAGTCTGTAATCTTCCTAACAAAATGTCTCTAGTGCATTAGGCTGAGGTGGCCTCAGGGAACCCTGGCCGACTCCACCAGGGCCCAAATGTCACCTGGCTTATGAGTCAGCTGTCCTGCACATCACATCGGCCAGTCTCCTCAGCATCCCCCCGAAGATACTGTTCCGTTCAGTTCTGCTGGCACTGGTCTCTTGCAGCTTCCAGCCCCTCGGGCAGCTGCCCGCAGCCTGGCTGTTAAGGCCTCAGAGGTATGCAGGGCCTCGTACTTTGCATTTGTTGGCTGCAAAGGAGATTTTCTTCTCCTGGAATCCCAGGGCCCTGGCTGGAGAGGGCACCCTGTCCTCCTTCCTTTGGCCTGGTCAGCTCTCTTGATGTGCATCCAGCCTGTCCCGGACATCTGTGCAATGCCACCTGGTCCCAGGTACCTGATGCTGGAGGCAGCGCAGTGGGATAGAAGGAGCATGGATGGGGTGCAGGTGTGTTCTTCCACTTACCTGAGCTGGGTATCCTCGGGGAGAGTCCCTTCACCTCCGTTGCCGCATCTGTGGAAGGGGGTAACAGGACCTGTCTGGTGGTGGGGTGGTTGAGGGGAATAGCCGAGATAATGTTTGTGGGTGCTTTACAGAATGGCCCAAGGTAGGTACTCAGCAAAAGATGTCCCTTCCCCTCCTCCACCACTGCCCCATGAGACCCTTCAGATGGTGGGAAAGAATGACCTTGTTCCTGCTGAGTGTCCAGAGAACCCCAGTTGCTGGGCCATTTCTTCATATGGAGTGGCTTTGGTGGCTCGGCTTCAAAAGCCCCCAGTCTGATGATCCCCCAGCCAGCTTCCTAGTGTGGCCCTTGGTCCCCTGTGTGGGTCTGGGGGGCAGGCTGGGAAGAAAACAGGCCTTCCTGGGTTCTCCCAGCTTCTCCTCCATGTTTTGCTTCTCCGTGACAAAATAGTATTGGTGGTACGCTAGCCACTTCCTCCTGGCATTGGGATGGCAGCTGCCCTTTATTTCGCGTGGGCTTGCAGACCTCCCACAGCCCAGCCTGACCCTCTCTCCAGAGCTCCAGGCACCCAGTGCAGGAGAAGTCCATGGCCTTCTTTACTCAGATACCCACGGCCCTCAGCTTTGCCATCCCCAGCCCCTGGTTATCTCCTCCTGCTCTGGGGGTCCCTGTGTCTTTCAGTGGGGGGTTATGGGGCATGAAAATGAGCAGCCAGCTGGGACTGGACCCATACATGACCATTTCTCTTGTTTTCCAAGAAGTGTGTTCTAGTCATCATGATTGGGGCCTCCATCATGGAAGCACTCCAGGAAAGGGGACTATCCTGTTGACTGAGTGTGCACCGTGGGCCAGGCCATGGGTGATGTAGCCCCAGTTCCTAGCACTCTGCTTGGCCTGTATCAAGCTGAGATGAATAAAGAGATGTTAGTCCCCTTGCTTATTATGTATTTAGTCCCTACTCTAACCTGTGAAGACAGTGTTTTTATCCCCATTTCATTGATCTAGACACTGAGGCCGGGAACATTCAGTGACTTGCTCGAGGCCTCACAGCCAGCAGTGACAGAGCTGGGATCCACCTCTGGCCTGTGTGACTGGCAGAGGCTGCCACGTCTGTTTCCCTGCCACGGACGAACTGTTTGCTTAAGGGAGCCTGCTTGGCTCTCCCCTGGTCAGCTGGCTTGCCACCTGTGGAGGGTAACTTAGGGCCTCCAGGAAGAAGGCGACTGAGGTGGGTCTTGCCTGGGCCTTCTGAAGGAGGCTTCTCTGGCTGTTGACAGCTGCCGCTGCAGTGGGAGAAATGTTAGCCCTGACAATTTGAGTACCCTTGGCATGGGAAGGGTGAGAAGCATCCAAATTCTAACTCTGCCGAAGAGGACCAGGAGCTCATGGCTTTAGAGAAGAGGCTGCAGATGGGGCTCCTTTTGGGCTAAGTGGTGCCACCCACCAGGTCTTGGAGGAGGTGCCTGCAGAGAGGCCTGGGCTTCTCCATTCTTCGGCTTTTGAGCACCATGACTGCAGAGGGACTCAGTTAGGCATCCTTCAGGTGCCTGTGGAGGCCAGGAGGGCAGACACCTAGCTACATCATGAGACCCCAGCCAGCGGGCACACACGCAGCTCCTGGTGGTACTGGCACGTTTTCTGCCGTCAGTCCTTTGGGCTCAGGGATTTTGCCACCGGATCCAGATACGGAGGGGCTCTGCAGCCCAGTGAGGTCTGAGCTGACGTTGGTCCTGGTGCTGTCCTTTCAGTGCCTTCTTGCCCAGAGCAGCTGCGCACACTCCCTCCCGCTGATGCAGGCGCCCCCCCGCCCCCACCCCCGCTGACTCCTCTGCTTTTCCCTTGTCCTCAACCACCCCTCTTTCTTCTAAGCTCATTCCTTCACTGGTGCCCCGTTCCTGGCCCACTTTTAAACGAGCTTATTCTCAGGGCTGTGCCCTCCTCGGCCCTGGGCACCCCGCCCCATTCCCATGCACACCCTTTCTCTTTCACTCTGAAGAGTTTTTCTCTCCAGTCTCAGCCTTGTTTTCTCCCCTCTTTCCGTACAGCTTTGGGGTGAGAAGCCGGCCCTAGTTACGGATATTAAATCCCATGTTATTCAACATCAGTGAAACACCCTGCCAGCCCGTATCTCACACTGTGGGAGGTGCCTGCAGGTCCTGCCACATGTCCGTACACATCCGTGCCGTCACCTTCTGGGTGGATAAAAGGCAGGTTTTCCTCGACGGTGCTAGTTCACTGGCTACCATCACGGCCCGGGTGGCACGTCGGCTCTGTGCGTGCTCAGTGGCAGCTGTGCGGCCGTGTGGCTGTCCCTACAGGTCAGGCAGCCTCTGGGGACTGACCAGAGCCTGACCGGAGCCTGAACACAGGAGGCTGCGGGGCCCCAGAAAGCCAACTTGAGGCAAAACTTTTGACACACCTTGTTTGCAAGTTGAGAACTCGCTTTTTTTTTTTTTTTTAATTTTTAGAAAATTTAGTCCTTGTCCAGATAATTGAGAGCAGTGGGCGGACTTGACATAAAAGAGAGCTCACCGCCACAGCTGCTGTTTCTTTGCTGCTGCTGCTGGGCAGCCGCCGTCTGTGGGCCTGTCATCGGTCTGGGGCCTGCGGCTGCCATGCCTCTTTCTGATTCAGGACAGCTTCTTCAGCTACACTTCATTCTGCTGGTTTTGCGGATTGGAGAGGCCCACTTGGGCTGACCTGGAGACCCCCACTCATCCACGGGGGACGTGCAGACACAGGCCTGTCTGCCACTCACCCAGACCCTTCCCAGGACTCCACCAGGCATGCCGAGATGGCCCCTGTTTCTGATTCATAAAGTTTGATTTGAAAGTTAGTAAGCTCCTTTTCTCGTTAGCTTTGAGTCAGGATGGTTAGATTTACAGCTGGCCAAGTACTTCCCAGAGGATGAGTGTAACGATATTGATTTTAGCGAAATGAGTCATACGTCGCCTGCCTGGGAACACAAGCTCAATCACCACGAGCCGACAGCATCAGCTTTCCCTTGTCAACGTCTCCCCTACATGTTCGTGAGTCCGTGGATGTGAACAAAGAGCTAAGGAGAAGGAAAGGTCACGGATAGCTTGCAGGCGGGTGGCGAAGGGCGCAGAGAGCAGGACTCTGGTGTTAGACGGGTCTTGCCTCTCTCCCAGCATGGCTGACTTGTGTGGCCCTGGACAAGGCATCACCTCCCTGAGCTTTCTTTCTTTCTTTTTTTTTTTTTTCCTCCCTGAGCTTTCATTTCTCCTGCTGTGAAAGGGGCTAATTACACCTACCACAGAGGGTTGTGGCATGACACGTGCAAGCCGCACACAAGCCTGCAGGTAACAGGTGCCATTTCCCTGCAGAGGAGGGCATGAACTTCCCCTCTCTTTCTTGGGGACCCATACTTGGCTTTCATCTGACCTGGATCAAATGTCTGTTGTGTGCTAGGAGCTAGGCTGGGGGCCAGACATGCTGAGTGGAAGAGGAGGACCCTTTGGGGACCCAGAGCCTTGCATACGATAGGGTTCCCCAAGGTAGGTGTTAGGGTGGACAGGCAGTGTTGCCCCAGCCACGTGTGTGGTCACCTGGGTTTCCACCTGAGAAAGGAAGAGGGGCAACTGTGAGGAATTCCCTGGCTAGTGTTACCAGCTGCCTTATCTTAGCATCATTGGTGATGGAAGCACGGGTAGTTATAATAGTGTCAAGAGAACAAATTAAATTTCTGCAATCTGTTTTAAACATATTTTTGCTCTAATGACGATTTGTAGTTTATTTGTATCGTTATTGATTCAAGGAGGAAAAGAAGTGATTTTTCCTAACCAAGAGGATCTGAACCGTTCTTATACTGGTTGAGTTCATTATAACCAGATCAATAAAGCCAGTGTTAGTGGATTAAATATTTAAAAACTCAATTTCCTATAAGCAGCATACAGTGAATAAATAGAACTTTCTATAACAAACATGTAAACAAGCAAAGATAGTCTCGGTTAAAGGTTACGTAGCAACTAACCATTGTGCTTAAAGTAGCATCGCCAGAGGACGTGATAAACAAGGTACTCGATGTATGAGAAGGTAGAGTGGGAACAAATCTGACGAGAAAGGACCTTCACCTTCACCGTGGCTAGTGTTTACGTTGGAGATAGTCTCCGATAATATTTCCAGCCTTTGTCCCTGTCTCTTCAACAAAATGTAAAGGCTAGCCCAGGGCATCATGTTCTCATAGCCTCAAGATAGAAACTCCAGATCATTCCTCTCTCAAGGTTCCTGCTGTTAAAAACTTATAGCCTTTGGTTTTAGCTTTTTTCTTTTCTTTCTTTCTTTTTTTTAAATTTTATTTATTCATTTGAGAGAGAGAGAGAGCACAAACAGGGGGAGAGGCAGAGGCAGAGGGAGAGGGGGAAGCAGGCTTCCCACGGAGCAGGGAGCCCAATGCGGGGCTCGATCCCAGGACCCTGGGATCATGACCTGAGCCAAAGGCAGATGCTTAACCATCTGAGCCACCCAGGAGCCCCCTGGTTTTAGCTTTTAATTTAACCAAGGATGAATTCAGTAATTTGGGGTTTAATTTTTTTCAGTCAAAGGCTCCCTTTTGTTGTTTGCTCTTTGCCATGTCCTCCAGAACACTTTATGTTATATGTAGTATGTATGTTGTGTGTCGCCCTCCGGACAGCCTTGTGTGGCCCCGGACACACCACAGTGAGGGACCCGCCCAAGGGACCTTTCCAAGGTCCCTCCCCTGGAAGTGTTGGGGCTGGGATGGCACCTGGGTCTGTGTGGCTTTCAGCCCCTCTGAGACTGCGTCACCTCCTGTTCCAAGCACAGTGCTGGACAATGGTGGCTGGGGTCCTAACTTCTGACCCACAGTATTGTGCTCGACCTCCTTCCCTTCGTATTTCCCATTATGTATCTGGAAGCTTATTAGAAACTTTAAAATCTTTTAGTTTCGAATCCTCTTAACAAACAAATACAGCAAAGACCTAGTTCTTATAAACAAAACTAGGAGGAAAGACATAAAGCTTGTCTTCTAAGAAGAACATTTTAGTACTTAAGAGACATAGATTCTCTTCTCAATCTCTTTAGGAGGTTGAAGAATAACACGCAGAAATACATGGGTTTTTTTTAGCAGAAAAAGCTCAGTCCTCATCTTTTAGCAACTCAGCTTTCGCTTTCCTCCCATCTTTTCCCCATTGTTGGCAAGACTATCACCGCACTTTTTGAAAAAATATGGCTAATTCACTGCCGTCTCTGAAATAAGCATATGGTTATATGCCGTGGTCCAAGAAACAAGGAACATTTTTCTCTAGGCAGATCGTTTGTTTTTCCTTTTGGGCTTAAGGACTGGCAGTGAATCTGAACGAGCAAGAGGTCAGCAGTGGGCACAGTTGCCTCTGTCAGGAGGACAGATTTCAGGCCTGCTGGGGCCTTCTCAGTGATGTGGGGGCCACAGTGGCATCTATGTGCCCCTTTTCCATCTGGGGGACATGATGGTCATGCCTTCCCTCATCCCGTGGACGGATCCCCTAGCTGCTTGGCTGGAGCAAGCATCCTGGGCCTGAGCTGCATTCTGATGCCCATCCTGAGGTCCCCACAAGTGCTGCTCCGTGTCCTGGCCCGGGTGTATGGAGACCGCGGTGGGCAGCCCTCTGCCCCATCCTCCCTAGGAGGGGGCATCTATTAACTGGGCACATCATGGGTGGTTTCTGACCACGAACTGTAGCCTGAATGAGTTTCAGGATAGAAGAGGAAGCTCAAGGAATACCAGGTTTCCAGTTAGGTTAATTCCTGGGGAGGGGAGTTTTTGTTTGTTAGAGAGAGAGTTGCTTGTCTGTTGACCTAATGAGAGAGACACATAGGTCCCAGACTAAGTCTGTTCATTTTTCCGATGCCTTTTTGGAAGAATTCTTTATTTATTAAAAAAAAAAGCATTATGACAACAATATTAGTATAATTTAAGAAGTTATCTCACTACCCGTAGAACAGTTCACTTCAAGTTGGTGTATCTCTTCCCAGTCTCTGTCCATACCAATCCCTACCTAATTCTTCTATAATTCCAAGAATAGGTATCAGGTACTATCCGTCTTGCCAAAGAGCACTGTTTGTGATTCCAGTTTTAAACAGCTTTTCAACATTCCACCAGGCAGACACCCATATTTGCCTTACTGCTCCCCTTCGTTTAGACAGTGTTGTTTTATAGTCCCTTCATCATTAAGGATGATAGGACCCGAGGTGGCCAGCTCTTGACGCCATTGCAGTGACATAGGATGACCATGAAAATCTTTGTGCACTGCGTGTTTCAGCAACAGTTAGGGGCTTGTTGAGCTTAAAGAAGTGTAGAATCCTCATTTACAAAACCTCAAGTGTTTCCCAAATTTTCTCTGATGATAAATAACTGCAAATTGTGGGCCCCTGGAAGATGTTAGAAAAAAAATCACAATCATCCATCATGGGAAAGGTGACATTTTAATAAAGAACAAGAGAGTAACTGCTTTCCAAGAAGTTTGTACTATGAGAAGAATATTTTGAAAACAGATGTTTTTGTTTCCATCATTCTGTAAGTTTTGTTGCCAAAAACTACATGAATGTGTCACCTATTAAAAATGCTAATATCTGCACTCTTAACTTGGGAGCAGTTTTTCTAGTCTGCTTTAAAATCCTTTAAATGAAAATTTTAGTGGATTTTGAATTTGCTTGTTAAAAATGTGAGAATGCAGTACTACCCTCTGATTAGTCGCAGGAACCATTCTTTGACCTGAGGGGAAATGGAGCTTTCCTAGCAAAATGTTCACACGCTCCTTTGGATCAGTGGCAGATGGGAGTAGACAACATCTCCCTTGATGCCGGTGGTGAATGTCTTCTGTCCAGGTCTGTGCATCTCTGGGAGAAGTCTTTGCTACCTCTGACAGGCCTCGATGAGTAAACTGAAGCCGTAACTGGGCTACTTTCAAATCACTGAGTCACAGAAAGTTCCCTACATTTGAAAAAAAAGCGGAAGTGGAGCCAGTTCGGTAGCTCTCACTAAAAATGTTGTTAACTCATTTGGTTTAATGATTTCAAAGGGCTTTGTTGATGCATTTAGTAAATGGCATGTTAAAATATACTTGAAAATACTGGTTATTTTGTCCTTGTCTCATCCTTTAAAATGGTTTATTTTTGGTGTTTTAATGCTCATAATTTATTGGCATGATAGCACACTGTGTAACTTACAAACAAACACACATCTCGGAGATACGTGCTTAAGGGCTTGTCCTTGATGGGGCATGCTGTCAGAAGAGTGCAGAGACCACGGATCTAGGCAAATTGGATTTATAAAGGCTCCTGCTGTAACTCGAGAGTACCAGTCGATGACTTTGATTTCCTTACCTGGTGAGCTGGTAGAGCACTGTGTGGGGGTCCTGAACACAAAGCAGGACAGCTGGGAGTGCTTTCTGAAATGAATGAGCGAACATGGTTTCTGGGTTCCTAGAAGAGGAAGTGGTGCTTGAGATCTTGGTGTCACATTGGTCTCCTTCTTGGGTGCTGGCTTCTTGTGTCCCTAACTGCCCACTGCCTCTCCAGTGGAGGAGTTTCTGTGAGCCAAGGGCAGTCAAGGTGGTCCTTCTTGGGCTGTGGGAGCCCTTGCCAACATCTCTGAGGGCTGCCACCTTCAAGTTCCTGGTGGGTGTGGTGCATAGCAGGTACCATGCCTGGGATGTGCGGAATGGCCTGGCCCCTGGGGATATGTTCAGAGGCAGCACTGAGACTGCCGGTGGTGAGAATGGCTTCCAAGGCCAGTCTGGTTTCTGGATGCATTTTCAGTGGTGTTGAATTGAACACGTGAGAACTACAGCCAGTGCTCTGGGATATAAGGTGGTACCACATACAGGAAGGAGGACTGGCTTTGGAACCCCACAGACCTGAGCTCAGGGTCAGAGATCTGTTCCCCACATTCCCTGAGTTCAACCTATTTATATAGCTTACCTCTAAAAGATCCCAATGACAAAACAGACATTTTCCACACTGTATGTGTATATGTACACACACACATTTGCACGTGCACGAGTGCCTGACAGCAGTTTCATGAAAGATAGGACTGTCTTGAATTCTGAGACCCCCAGTTGGCCACACCACCTGTCCATACTGGCGCTCAGGCCCCCGTGGTGTCATGTTCTCATTTGTTGCCCAGAGTGTCATGTCACCCCTGCCTGCCACACCCTGTAGCAAGCCATTCATGGGTTGTTGTAAGGTCATGATTGTAAGATGGCTGATCCTAAAAAGACCAGTTTGGAGCATCCTGCGTTTTTGTTTTTAGACTCCTAGGTAAATAATCTCTGTACTAATCGTGCAGCTCTGGTAATGTTACTTAATCTCCCCGAGCCTTGGCTTTTTCCAGTTGTGGAGCAGGTGTAGGGCATTGTGTGGTTTAGATGAGTTGAATCGCAGTATTTACGGAACACAGGAAAGGTGGCGGTATTCATGGGTCCGGCCATTAGCTTAGCTCTAGGGGAGTTCAGCTAATCAAGGCGGAGGGAGGGGGGCTGGCTAGATCGTGAGGCAGAAGGTGCTGCTGCCCCTGTTGTGCTTCCAGGAAGTCTCATGGCTCCCTCAGGCCCAGATGGGCTGCGTCTGCCTATAGCTCTGCACGAGATGGCATCTGAGTTTTAAGGTATATATTTTGTGACCCGAGTATTTTTTAACTCATTCTTCTCTGTTTGGTGTTGCAGGAACCCAGCTCTTCAGTGGTCAGAGTGACTTCAGGATCACTACCTTGAAATTTCATCCAAAAGACCATAGCCTTTTTGTGTGTGGAGGCTTCCACCCTGAAGTCAAAGCTTGGGATATAAGGACCGGCAAGGTGATGCCTATCTTCCTCCTGTGGCCTCTCCATAGGGGAGCTTGCCGCGGCGCTGTGAATGCCTGGGGGTGGGCCAGCATCTAGGTGCAGGACCCTGGAGATGGGATAATTACCATTCATGTTTCATCAGTGCTCAGGGTAATGTGCAGTTGTTTTTAAAGAACATTCTTGAGTTGTTAGAATATTGAAACATCAGAGGTGTGATTCTATGTAGCCTGTTACTGAACATATTTACTGAGCATCTACTGTATGCAAATGTTTCCAGATGGTATAGAATGAATCGGCTTTTGGGTTACTCAAGGGAATAATGTGTGGATGCAGATAACTGGCATGGAGAGGCTCTGTATGTGTATGTGTGCATGCGTGCGTGTACATGTGTGTGCATTCATGTGTGTGCGTTCACGTGCACGCATGTGTGTATGTGTGCATGTGTGTGAGGGAGAAAGAGAGAGATTTGCAGGGGAGTGAGGGAAGGGCGGCCAGCATTCAGGGGGTGAGCACTCTCAGCTTGGTGTGAGGAAGGCTTCTTAGAGACTACGTTCCTTCTGGAGCTAAAAGGCTGGTCATGAACAGTCCCACAGAGAAGTGGTTTCCACCCCAGCCAACCCCCACTCCCCCTTCACCAAGGCGCTGCTCTTTTTACCTTCACCCACATAATAAATGGCAGCTCCACCTGTCTAGGTATTCAGGCCGGAACCATCAGAATTGTCCCTGTCTCTGCTCTTGCTCTCACCCCCACATCCAAACCATGAGCAAATCCTGTGCTAACTCTGGTTGAAGCTGCCATTGACTCTCGCTGGAATAATTGCAGTAGTTTCCAGTGTGGTATCTCTCTTTCCCCGCTCCTTACAGTTTTTCTCAACACAGCAGCCAGAGTGACCTGTCACAACGCAAGTCAGGTGTGCCTCTCCCCTGGTCAGAACCTTCCAGGCTCTGATTTCGCTCCCAATAAAGGCCAGTGTCCCTACAGTGGCCCACAAGGCCCACATGATCTTCCCTCATGCCCTTCTTACCACCAGCGTCCTTGCCTTTCCTAAAACACATCAGCACATTCCTGCCTCAGGGCCTTTGCACCTGCTGCACCTACCACCTGGAATGCTCTTTTCCCATTTTCTCTGTAGAGGCTCTCTCCCTCTCTCCTGCAGGGTTCTGTTCAAATGCCACCTCTCCAATAAGGCATTCTCTGACTTCTCTGACCACCTTGATGGTCACCCCCTGGCATTCATTAGTTCCCTTTGCTACCTCACTGTTCTCCCTATCATTTATCATCACCTGGCATATGTGGATTTTACATGTTTATTTATTTGCCTGTCTGCCTTTACTTGAATATAAGCTCTGCCAGAGGAGGGATTTTTGTCTGTTTTGTTTGCTGTTGACTTCTAGCTCCTAGAATCGTGCTTGGCAAATAGTAGGTACTTGGCAAGCCTTGGTTGACTGAGTGAGGGAATAAAGGAGGAAGACAGCCATGCAGAATGCGTACGTACAGAAGGTAGGAGTATGAAGTGTATATGGGGACCAGTGACCAACTTGACCTGGCAGGGTGTGGGCTCCAGGCAAGGGGACTGGCCCTGGGCAGAGAGGCACTCAGTCATTGTGAGTCTTGGTTTGGGTGAGCAGTGAGAAGCCAGGGCTTGAGGATGATAGGTTCATGGAGGAGTAATGAGGAAGAGCCATGTCCAGGCTGCCTCTAGGGGTGCTCCATGACTTTAGGATGACTTATTTTCAAGATCTGAGAAGCACTGCCCTGATCTAAAGGAGGCACCCAGCCAGGGTAGTTGATAATAAAGCCCATGTTAAGCTTAACTTTGAAAGAAGAAGGTACAGACTGTCAGAGTATCCTCCTGCATTTGGGATTCAGGATGTTCTGAGGTCCCACCCTGAAGGCTTCCAGCCTGCTGCAGGACCAAAAGTTCTTCCTTGAAGGCTTCCTCTCCACGTCTGCCTCCTGCCCCACCTTGGACTTCCCAGATTTGAAGGTTCAGTTAGCCACTGCAGGAAGGTGCTTTCCAAATGTTGGAAGGGGCTGCTGGTGTTTTGAGAACCTAAGAACAGAAACACTGTCTTTAAAAGAAAATTCTTTAAAAGTTTTGTCTATAGGTATCTTGTGGGAAAATTAAAACACAGAGAGGTGTACTCTTTAAAAAATCTCATATTTTTCTTTCATAAACTTCTTTTTACAAAAATATTTGGAAAAGAGAAAAGTTACCCATAAAGAAGTGGACACAGTGGAATTAAAAAAAAACAACAACAACACTGGAACACTTATATTTGGGCTGCGTGTGTTGGAAACTCTTAGTCATGCTGCTTGAAGAGGGACTTTCTATTACCCAGCCCCTGCTGATGGCCACGTCCCTTAAAGGTGTGCTTACTGTTTTTAGCCTCAAAGACCAAACACGTAAGAGATTACTCACCAAGGACACCATCTGATTTAAGAGTTTGTTAAAAATATTGGATTTTCTCCTAGGGCCGACGCCATCTGACAAGCTCTGAAAATGCTGGGGGAGAAGCAATTAGAAGCAGATGTTGCTGTGACTGGTATTGGCATGTTTGCGAGTCTCTCCCAAGCTAATAATGTGGGTAAAGGGATCTGTGCAGTGTTTGTTTTTACTTCCTTTTTACCAACAATCCGACTGCTACTCCTCCCCGTCTGGGTCACAGGGCTAGTTCCATTTGCATCAGCACTCAGAGACAGTTCTGTCTCCCGCTTCAGTTATGTTTCCTCTGACAGGTGTTGCCTGAGTGTCTCAAGTGGGCGCAGCCAGAGGACCAGAGAGGAAAGGCACAGGCTTCCTGACCTTCTGGCTCCCACCTGGGGTGGCTCATTTTTGAGCCTGGTGGGTTGCCAGGGTGCATGGCGCTGTCCCGGGTGCTGAACTCTCCAGCCCTCTCCTCTGTGGTTGAACATCTAGGGCTGAGCAGCTTGGCTTTTTTGGACTACCCTCAGAGACAGTGGTGAAAACTGCAGGTGGAGGCAGGAGGCACACAGACTTCAGATTAAAATCAAAACCAGCTTCCCCTTTTAAATACGACAGGGGGGACTGTTTTATTGTAAAAGTAATATGTGATCACATGAAAAATTCAAAGACAGAGGGGAAGTAGAGAGAAGGGGTAGTGGAGCCAGCCAAAGGTAGACATTAGTAACATTGTAGTATTTTTCTTTTTTTGTTCTTTTCCTGTGTGTGTGTGTGTGTGTGTGTGTGTGTGTTTTAAATGTGTGTGTCTTTTTTTAAACATTGTTTGGTCTTATTTTTATACACGATTTTATATTTTGCTTTTCACATAGCACTATAATGTAAGGGTTTTCCTTGTTATCACAAACTCTTGAAGAATTTTCAGTCCATCCCTTTGATGTAGAGTGCTTAGCTGACTTGCTTCTTGCCTTATCCCTGGTGCTCAGAGCAGAATCTGACATAAACCAGCACTTGATAAATATGGATCGAATGAGTTGTTTTCCAACGGTTTAACTTATTAAACCATTTCCCTAGGTTGGACATTGAGGATACTTCCTTTTTTCTTTCTCTTTTTTTTCTTTTTGCCACTTAAATAGGTGTGAAGGTGGAGATCAGGGTCAGCAAACTACAGCCCAGGGCTAAATCTGGCTTCTGTTTGCTTTTGTAAAGTTTTATTGGAACACAGCCACATGCACTCATTCGTGTATCATCTGGAGCTGCTTTCACACTACAGTGGCAGAGCTGAGTAGTTACAACAGACCACATGGGCTGCAGAACCTGGCTGGGCCCTGCTGTGGCTAGGTCTGGCTGTGACATCTGTCACTCTATTGATTGTCGAGACTCAGCCTACCAATCTGGCTAAGAAGGTGGGTGCCCCTGTGCTCACTGTATTAGAGGCCTCCTTACAGAGACCTTATGCTCAGAGAATGTCTTTTCCAGAGAACTGTGTTCTTCAGTCAAGTTTCTCTCTGTCGTTATAATCTCCAAACAGACCACCCAGTTCTGTAAGACACACATCTTTGCATCTAGTGCTCTCCATATTTGATGTTTATTTCCTTAAGCTTGGGTCCCAGAACTCAAATCATTGGGTCACTGTGAATCAGCATTTTGAAGGCAAGGGGTAGGTTTCCAAGGACAGAGCTGGGGCATGCTGTGCTGGGATAGAACCCATCACTGGAGCTCGACTGCAGGGCCAGACAACCTCTTGCCGCCATCTGAGAGAATGGAGTCTGAAGAGTAGTTGGAACAGATAACTTTTAAGCTACTTTCCAGTCATATGATTTTATGACCCTTAAGCTGAGCCAAATGATGAATGTTGGGATTCCGGACTTTTCGGGGCCAGCCCAATTCATTAGAGCAAATGGGCTGTTTGGCTTCCCTCTCTTCTTTTCTTGGCTGATCTCTCTCTGCCTCGGGTTTGAATATTGGAGCACATCTCTCATCACTACAAAGTGCCTTGACTTCATTTCCAGCAGGTCAGCAGTATGCGTTCTGTGTGAGTCGGCTGAGCACGCAGGCTCAAGCTGGTGTAATACCACCAGCAGGATCTGACTTCTTCCTCCCAGCAGTGTGCTTGAACATGGGTGTGGCCTGGAGTCCAGGAGACCTGTGGGCTGGCCTTCATGTCACTGTGGGGTCCCTCTCTCCAGAAGCCCCTCCCACCTTCCAGTGCTGCTGGCCTCAGCTACAGGAGACCTGGGCTCACGGCCTTCTTGTACCGCGCATGCAGCTGGGTGATTGTAGGCAAACCCCTCAGACTACAGTCTCTCTCAGCCGTGGTTTCTCCATGGGTATGGCCGGGGGGGGGCAGGAGAAGGCCATCCATAAAGCATGGCTTTGCACATTACCTGTGTGCTGGCGAGCGCCTGGGGCTCTTGTAAGGATGCAGATTCTGTGTCAGCCATCTGCGGTGAGGATGACGTCTTAGTCTGTTGGGGCTGCTAGAACAAAGTACCATAGGGGCTTAAACAACAGGACATTTATTTTGCAAAGTTCTGGAGGCTGGGAGCCCAAGATCGGGGTGCCAGCCTGGTCGGGTTCTGGTGAGGACTGTCCTCCTGGCTTGCAGAGGGCTCCTTTCTTGCTGTGTCCTCACATAATGGAGGGAGAGAGCTCCAATCTTTTCATCCCCTTAAAAAGATGCCAGTCCCATCATGGGGGCCACATCCTCATGACCTCATCTAAACCTTATCACCTTCCAAAGGCCTCTCCTCCAGACCATCACATTGAGGATTAGGGCTTCAACATATAGATTTGGGGGGACACATCCAGTCCATTGCAGATGAGGTCTTGCATTTTTAACAAGCTCCCAGGAGATGCAGAGGCAAATGGTCCGTGGACCACACTTTGAGAAGCCGGGGCCCAGAGGGCCTCTGAACATACGAGGTTACTTGCTTCTGTCATGTGAGCTCCGTTGGCTTTCATCCTTGATTGGTCTGCACTGTCTGTGACCTATTTCAGTGATAGCTCCTTGCCTTCTTACTTGACTGTGAGTTCCTTCAGCTGACAGGTATTTATGGCTGCCCGTGGGGGGCTGAGTTGAGTCATGCCTGGGCCCCGGGATCTCTCACAGGGCCTGGACCAGACAGGTGCTCATGGAGTAACCTGGGTCTGCTATCCCTCTGATCGTGATGGAGCCCTGAAGCAGCACCCGTCCCCCCCACCCCCCAGCTTGGGGGCAGTGGCTACCCTGGGATCTGTACAGATGGAATGGCCCTCCAACAAGTGGGATATAAGGGCTAGCTGCAGTTCAGCTGCAACTGGTCACTCGGGAAGTGAGGACAGAGGCAGAAGACTTGTGTGATCCTACATCAGATGAGGTGTGTTGTTATGGTCCTGACAGTGCACTGGTTGGCCGGCTCTGAGCTCTCATGCTCCCTGGTTTTTGGTAAATGACAGTAACTGGCCTCACTTATCTCCAGCCTCATAGGTCCTTGGCTCTGAGCGCAGCAAGGACTGGGGGTTGTAGGGTCACAGAGATATAAGAGGGTCCCAGCTCTCCAGGGCCTGCCAGCACTGTGGGGAATGCTCAGGGTAGTTACTTTGCAGTTACTTTAAAGTTCACTTTAAGATGACTGTGTAGTTTGAGCCAAGTTAACATAGGTTTTAAATTCACCCTTGTATCATGAATCAAATCATAATGCACAGTTAGTGAATCACCCTTTTTGTAAGATTAAATTATGGAACCCCAGCCTCAGCAAATTACCTCTCAGTTGAGCAGGATTGAGCATTGGAAATTAGAAAAGCTCTGGCAAATCTAGGACATGTGGCTCCTGACCTGGGATCTTGGCTTTTGCCCTGGTTCCTCTTCTCTCCTGTGGGCAGAGCTGGGGCTCTTCTGGGCTGCCGAGAGAGTTGCGGATGCATTCAGACCCCTGTTTGGGCCTCCAGATCAC
The DNA here is from genome assembly GCF_003265705.2 of Callorhinus ursinus. Lineage (NCBI taxonomy): Eukaryota > Metazoa > Chordata > Mammalia > Carnivora > Otariidae > Callorhinus > Callorhinus ursinus. The sequence goes on from NW_027397070.1 coordinate 68,990,428, forward strand.
TGGCCTCCACCGGTTCTAGGCTAAATTCTCATGATAATGTGGCTCTGACAGGCCAGCTCACTTTTGCTCTAGTATTGGTTTGACATTAATCATCGATATTTCATGCTTGTTCTACATCTTTTTCTTTCTCTTTTTATAAAGGTTGTAAAGGGCTGTCTTGACTTCCAGATTTTGTGTTAGTTTCTTGACCTCCTTCTGGAGCTTTGTCCCAGCCCCTCTGCCAGTGTGTGTCCTGACATGCAGGTGACAGTGGGGGAGGCTGCTGGCTCTACTGACTGCTTCAACCCTTACCTCAGCCTCTTATCACAGCCTCTCCCTCATGTGTGTAGTTTCCCTGCAGAACGGAAACTCCCTGAGGACAGTGATTTTGCTTCATTTGCTGCTCTATTCCTAGCACCTAGCAAAGTGTTGACCTGATAGTAGGCCCTGGGTGGGAAGGTGGGGGTACTAGTGCATGAATGACTAACAGCCCTGATCAAGACGAAGTTTTAAAAATCCCATCTAGTGAGTCCATCCAGGACTCAGAAGCTGAGCCACCATTCATCAATTTGCTCATTTGTCGCTTCTGCCGTAGGCATCCTTCCCCTGAGTGGGAATGCTGTGAGCCGGCTAAGCAGCCAGGGGCTGCTGACCTGGCCTGATGCAGTGGCCAGAAGCACCTTGAGAGCGTCAGCGAACATGGTTGGCCCAGCCCCGACCCTGTCCAGAGGCAGCCAGGGCATGAGGTTTGGAAACTCTCCCGGTGATTCTAATATTGAGTCAGAGCTGTGAACCACAGCCCTGGGGGCCACGGTCTGGGGGCCTGGGCGAGCATCCCGAGTGGCATTTTGTGGGGTTTCTGTCCTGGAATGTGCACTCCTGTGATGGCAGCTGCCTGAGAGACTCCGTGCCATTAGTTTTCGTGTGTTGCAGGTGGGTTGCTTATTTGCCCTAATGAGGTTTTGATTACTTTCCATTTGTATCTTTCATCAGCTTTATATTAAAAAGACTTTTTATTTGGACTCTTTATATTTTCTGCAGTTCTAAGTTTTGCCTTGAACCAAACTTTGTGTGCATATGAGAATAGGAGGCTAACAGAGACGAAGAGACGGGGAAGGGGCTGGAGAGCCTGGTGCAGAGAGGAGTGTGGCCACTGTACTCCTTGTGACTTTGGCTGATTCCCACTCTTTCTGAACTACTGGTGCCCCATCTGTTGAGCAGGAGTGGGGCTGGGGTGCTCTCTGGCCACTGTCAGCAGTTGGTACTGATCCTTGCCACCTGCCGGCCCCCATACTGAGCACTCTCTGTATGACAGCTCAGCCAGTGCACAGCAGTCTGGGGCAGCTGTTTCCCCATTCCACTGGCAGGGCATCCAGGTTCGGGAGGGTTCAGTCCAGCATTCAGCTAGCATGCGGCCCGCTGATAGTGGGGTAAGACCTTGAACCAGGTGGCTTGACTCCCACACCCTTGCAGGGCTTCCTGTTCACAGCATGAATGAAACTTGAGTCTTGTGTGTAAGGAAAGCACTTTGTCAGTGAGTGCTGTGTGCTTTGTTCAGATGTTCACTCAGCCGGGCCACATGCAGCTCTGGGCCTGGTGTCAGGGCTCTGGTGGGCCTCAGGCCTGAAAACATAGTCCCAGCAAGTCTGTGAGTTATAGCCTTTCTGCCCCCAAGGTGTAGGCGAGGAAGCTGTTCTGAAGTGGGTAGCTGTCGGCACAGGGGGTGGCAGCCGTGTGGGGCGTGGATCTGAACCCAGGGCTTATTCTAAATTCCCCCCCCCAATTGCACATTTCATTTATTGATGTCATAATAATGTTATGAGCCCCCAGCAGACACCAGGCATGTGGTGTGACAAAATCCAGTTAGTCCCTGTCCTCTAGGAGGAACCAGTCTAGAAGAAGGTACTGTGGAAACCCCCACTGAGGATGTACGTTTCTTCGATGTGTGATGGATCTATCTGCCTCACTGGCTGCCTTCACAGGCAGCTAGGGCGTCCCTGTGTGTCTCCTGGGTCCTCCAAAGTTTTGGGTAGAGCTGGGGGAATGGTTCCCAGAATCCAGAGCCTCAGAGACCTGTCGCCCAGTCTGCCCTCTCTCTTCAGCTCCACTCTGTTGCCCTTTCTTGGGGCTGCCAGTCCGACATGTGACTGGAGCTCGGTGGGTGACAACAGGAGACCCATGGTACTCAGGAGGGATGGCCTGAGACTTTTAACACCCCTTTGATGACTTCTGCCCTTAAAAATGCAATAAGGTATATCAGAAAATATAAAGCATTGATTCTGGACCTGTAATGACTATGTAAATATAATATTTATATAATTCTAACCTATGAGTTCTTTATTTTTTTTATTTATTTTATTTTTTAAAGATTTTTTATTTTTTATTAGAGAGAGAGGGAGAGTACAAGCAGGGGGAGCGGCAGGTAGAGGGAGAGGGAGAAGCAGGCGCCCCGCTCAGCAGGGAGCCCGACACGGGGCTCGATCCCAGGACCCTGGAGTCATGACCGGGGCCGAAGGCAGCCGCTTAACTGACTGAGCCACCCAGGCGCCCCCCTATGAGTCCTTTATAATGCATTTTGTCACTAAAATAATCTGTGTTACACTGAGCACCTGTTCTTGAGATTTTTGAGATCTTCATATTTTTATTGAAATTGACTCATAATTTGTTTTACTTGAAACCGTTTTTTAGTTTGCTGTAACTAATGGCATCCAAAGAAATCATGGGTTTGGTGTCCTAGCTATTTTTATCTTACTATGCTTTGAGTACTTATTATGTTTTTTGGTAACAGCTTCATTGGGATGTAGTTCACATACCATACAACCCACTCATTTAAAGTATACAAATCATTAGTTTTTAGTATATTCATTGGAGTTCTATAGCCGTCATCCACAGTCAATTTAGAATGCTTTCATCACGTCAGAAAGAAACCCTGTGCCCTTTAGAGGTCACCTCTCACCCCCTGACCCCTCCCTCTCATGCACCCCCTGCCCTGGGCAACCACTGCTCTTCCTGTCTCTGTGCATTTGCCTATTCTGGACATTTTGTATAAACAGAATCCAAAAATGTGTGGTCTTTTGTGACCAGCTTCTTTTGTTTAGCATCATGTCTTCAAGGGTCATCCATGTTGTCACAGAAGCCAGAATTCCATTCCTTTTTCATGGCTGCGTATTATTCCATCATCTGCATCCCCACAATTGTGTTCACCCATTCCCAAGACGGTGGACATTTGTGGTGTTGCCATGTTTGGGCTGTTATGAGTGTCGTTACGGACGTTCATTCACAAGTTTTTGTGTGTGGACATATGTTTGCGTTTCTCTTGCGTCTCACCGAGGACTGAGATCGCTGGGTCATGGCGTAGCTCTGCTGGTGACCTTCCGAGAATCTGCCAGACTGTTTCCAAAGTGGTTACACCTTTATTATCCTTCAGATTTTGTCTTTTATTATTAGATTCTGTCTCTTCTTTCATTCCTCATATTGGCATTTGTGTTTTCTTTTTTCTCCTTTTTTCTTAATCAGTATAACTAGAGATTTATTGATCATTTCAATGAAACATTGATTTTCTGTGCTATTTTTCTACTTTCAACTTCATTAATTTCTGCTCTTATTTTTCTTTTCTTCTCCTTGCTTTGGGTTTAATATTCTCTCTCCCTGATTTCTTAAGGTGGCAAATTAGATGACTGATACGAAGTTTTTTTAATAGAATAAGCATTTTAATGCTACCCATTTCCCTCTAAGCACACATCCCACAAATCTCAATATGCTGTATTTAATTTCTGTTTGATTCAAAATATTTTCTAAGTTTATTTTTACTTCTCTTTGACCTGCGGGGTATTTAAAAGTATATTGTTTAATTTCCAAATGTGTAAGATTTTCCAGTTATCTTTCTGGTATTAATTTCTAGAATAACTGTGTTATGATCACAAAACATAACTGGCATGAGTTCGGTCCTTTAACATTTGTTAAGATTCATTTATGGCCCAGGATACGGTCTGTTTTGTTGTGTTCCATGTGCTCTGGGGAAGAATGTGTATTTTGCTGTTATTAGGTGGAGAGTTCTCTAAATGACAGTGTGTTCACGTTAGTTGATGGTGTTGCTCAGTTAGTTCTTCTATCCTTGCTGATTTTTTGTCTCTTTATTGTTTCAGTTATTGAGAGGTCCCTACCAGTATTGTGGATTTGTGTATTTCTCTTTTTGGTTCTATCTTTTTTTTTTTTTTTTTTTTTGCTTTTTGCTTTTTGCTTTTTGTATTTTGAAGCTGCCACCAGGTCTCCACCAGGGGCCTGATCTCAGGTCAAAGCTGTTAGAGAAAATAAGAGAAAGAGACAGAAAATAGCAGCTTATGTCTGAGCTGGCCACTTCACATCCTTACCTCTCTTCTTGTCTCTGTGAGAATCTTCAGGGAGTTGCTTTTTGTATTTTGCCCAGGGTTTCAGTTGTAATCAGTGGGGAAACAGGCTGCAGTGGGCTTACTCTTCAATTTGACCCCACATGGATTTTGAGCCTATTTCTCTCTTGGCCTTGAATTTCCCCTCTTTTACTGGCTAGATGCCGCCTGTCCTGCAGTCTCCACCACATCTCCTCTCTAGGAGCTGATCCCGAACCCCACTGGTCTGGCCGCCTCCCTCCCTCCCTCCGTCTGGGTTCTAGTTGCCTGTCAGTGTTGTTCCCTGACTGGGCTGTGAGCCACGTGAGGGCTGGGGGACATGATGGGCTTGTCCAGCTTGGCACCCCCAGAACTTCTGTGCATTGGCACAGGGTCAGTGGTTCAGGTGGTATTTCTTGAGCAAATTACTGTGAATCTGCCACTTAACTCCACCAAGATTTTTTGACTTTAGGAAGGTTCGTGTAACCCAAATCCATGCCCCAGCAAATAGATCCCCAGGTATGGGGTGGTGTGTTGATGGCTGTGCAGTTTTAATAAGCACTGGATCTTCTTTGTGCCCCGTCAGTGGACAGACTGTCTTGGCAGCCACAGCCTTGCCAAACTGCCCTGAAGGAAGATTGCCTGGTACTTGTTAGCAGGTCTGGCGTGAAGGCTGAGGAAGGAGGTAGGATGTGCTGAGAGGAGGCTGCCGTGCATCCTGTGATTAGGCTGTGCCGAGAGGTCCACTCATTATGTTGTGTTCAGAGAGGAAAGGCAGGGCGGACGCCCCTTCTCACCTTCTGTGTGCCCTTTCTACATCAAGCAAATTTCTCAGTTTTTAATTACAGTCTTTGACTTAAATGTTTTCTTTAAAAAGGTCTGGTTATCTGTCTCGCCTCATTCATTTATTCATTGAACATTTGCTGAGCACCTGCCATGTGTAGGACATCTTCTTAATTTACAGGATTCAGAGAAGCTACAGGAAACACCTCACGCCCGGCTGTTGGCACCTCGATCCACCCAGTGGCTAGACCAAGCCAGAAACCTCAGTGGCAGCTTTAGGATTGTCCTCCTCCCACCACCTTGATCCCCCGTGCTTTCCTCTTCTGGGGCTGACATGTGAGGTTGTGTAGGTTGTTCACTACACACAGGCTCCTGGCTGAGGAGTGGCTTGGGCTGGAATCCAGCCCATGCTCTGCTGGCCAAGTCATGCCCTGGGTGTGGGGTGGTCTCCACCTAATGGGGTGTCTTTTTCTAATATGCACCAGGGTGCCACACGGGCCAGGGGTGGCCCTGTCCCTTCCCCTCCGTCTGCTGCCCAGCCCGATGAAATCCACTCCCTCTCCATCCCCATAGCCTTGCCCCAGGACTGCTCCTCACTCTCTCCTGGGGCCATCAGTGCCGCTCACTACCCACCCTTTTCTGTCTTCCACCCTGCAGCAAGTGTCATCTTCTGGCAGCGCAAATCGGAATGCATTCCTCTTTTACTTGGAGCTCCTCCTGACCTTGCAGTGCCCACTAGGGCAGGTCCAAGCCTCCTCTGCAGCGCGGGTGGCTCTGCACTGCCCGGCCTGTCTCCCTCAGCCTGGGTCCCAGCACGGGGCCTGCTCCATGCCCTCCCTGCAGCTGCCAGCTCCCAGCACTGGCCTGGGCATGGTGGTGGTGGGGGAGGACTTCACACCTTCCCGGACTGGTATGACTTGTTTGCTAGGAGCTGGTCTCACTCTTGGTAAAAAGAGTAGGTAAATTATTTTCCAAAGAAGATGGAGGAGAGGAATTGACAAAGGAGCAGCCCGAGATCTCGGCTGAGAGCTGGATCCTGGGCTGCAAGGTCGGGGGAAGGGCTGTCTCAGCTGGGGGAGGGTCCATGTGACCTGGAGACACACGTGTGCCCGTGCTCGAGAGCGGAAGGGGACTTGTTCTCCAGACACTCTTCCTGACTGCACAAGCGACGTGCTCTTCGTTGGCTCCTTGGGAAACGGAAAACTGTGATGGGGAGAATCACTCACTCACTCCCAACCCAGCCACAACCACTGCTGACGGCTGGTCTCCCTCCTTCAGGGCTTTTATGTGCACATTTACATTTTTATGTAATTTTCTCCCAACTTGATATGATAGCATTAGTGCTTCCCATATTGTTAAAAAGTTTTTGGATGATATAATTTTTAATAATTACTCAATATACTATAATGTATTTAACCAGTCCTTCATTTATTTATCATACCAGTGTTTCCTTTATTACAACACTAAGGCAAACATCTCTGTGTGTAAATCCCTAGATACAGAATGGATTAAGAGGTATGCGTGGTTTTAGGTCCTGGGTATTGCTGCCCACTCCCTTCCGGGAGGGATTACCTGTTCACCCTGAAGGACGGGGTTGGTGTGTTGGTTTGTTGGTTTTCAGCATAGGTGCAGCTTATGCACGCTCACCTCCATCCTGAGGCAGAGCCGGTGCAGAGGGATGGATGGGCTGGGGGTGGGAGAAAGTGGGGTGGCTGAGGGAGCAGGGGGTGCTAGAGGAGGGACTGCCACCTACATGAGGCAGAAGGAAGTGGGGCTGAGGGCCAGTGCAGCGAGGCCTGCTTCTTTCTGGGGCCCCTGTCTTGGTCACGGACCTGGTCCCGGGGTGCAGAGTCCATTGTGCTCTGGTTCATCTTCCTCAGATCTTGACATCGGCCAGTCACCCCAGCCTCAGACCTCAGACGGGCGGCCAGCAGGGATTGCAGCCTGATGAGTGTAGAATTCAGGATTTGGAGTTAGGTGGGGTAGAAAGATTGGAAATCAGCGGGGGTGTCCTTGAGACGCCGGGGGAGGGGCCTGAGCAGGGCTCATGGACTACCAGCACTGGGGAATGGGGCCCCCACTGTGGGGGTGCGTGAGTGGTTCTGAGGGCAGACCAGGAGGGGCTTCTTAGAGAAGCTGCCTTTCCTTGTAGGGAGAGCTTGCTGGGCCCCAAGTCTCAGATAGCTGTCAGCATAGGACTCTCTCATGCACCCTCCCTAAGTGCAGCCATTTGGTTTGTGGGCCACGGGGACTTTAACAATAGTAATGAAGCAGAGTGTGCAGCCCTGTTAACGACACAGACAGGCAGCAGGATGCTTGTCCCTAGATGAGAGCCACGGACAAGGAGTGGCCTGCCCAGAGTTCCCCTGGCTCTGGGCCCAGTGCTCTCACCCTCCCCTGATGCTGCCGAGGCCCTGGCCCCACCCAGGGGATCCCTAAGACCCCACTGCTGTCCTCTGGGAGGATGCCATAGCCTCATGCTTCCCCCTCATCTCTTCTGTGTTCACTGAGGATCCTGATCAGATGGGTCAGCTCCTGCTGGTCTCCAGTGTGCTCATTGGTGTGGGGACACAGGAGGTGCCCTGGGAGAGGGGGGCGCTCACTCACTCTCCTCTCCATGTTACCGTGGTTCTATGTGCTTCCGGGCCTGCTTGCACCCAGGAAGAGGTCCTGCCCTTCCCCTCTTCCTCGTCGTCTTCTGCCCAGGGACTGGCTGCCTGGGAGGTAGGCCAGCTCCTCTCTTCTGCTCCTTCTTCCAGAGGCCTGGTGGTGTGAGATCCGCTCTGGCTTTGGACAGTGAGAAGTAGGGGCAGGGGTGATGGTCAGAAGGATGTGTGCTGGGCATGGGGCATTCTCTGTAGCCCAGCCCAAGGCCAGTGCACTGCTCAGTGGCCTTTGTTGGTTCCTATGACTTATCAGAGAGATAGATTCGCCCCCCCCCCCCCCCCCCCGCCCTGCAGTGTCCTGGTTGGAGTCATCAGGACTGGGCAGGACCTGGTGTTTGGGGCTAGACAGGGGATCTCCACAGCCTCCATCTCTTGTCCAGAGTAGGCCTGAGCCTCTGTTCACTGCCCCTCCTTGCTTCTTGAGTGTTGGGGATGCTGGGAAGAGGTGCTCATAGGCCATGCGTAGCACAGGGGCTCAGACTCTGCAGGGCTGGGCTGCCCTTGGGGGGGTGGCTGTATTGTTAGAACCCGATTTAATTTGTGGCTCCATTGTAAAGTGAGGAAAACCAATTTTTCACTTGAGAGGATCAGCAACATGGATACATATGTAATTGTCTCTTTCTGCTTTTCTTCCTTTCCCTAGTGTTCTGTATCCGTAATTTAAAATTTCACAGTCTCTGACGTGACGGCTTCTCTGTGGGTATGTTCAGATCCGTTTCAGATTCAGCAGGCACTAATTGAGCAGCTACTCTGTGCCTCTGGCGGGGCAGCCTGTGATGTGCAGTAGGGACGGGCCGGGCTCCAGTGTGGGCCACAGATTGGTGTCATGCTGGCCCTGCCTCCACCCCGCTGTGTGATCCTGGGCAGGCCACTTTATTTCTCTGAATCTGGGCATCCTCGGCAGCACAGTGGGGCCAGTGATCCTGGTTCTGAGGATTAAGTGAAGTCACATGTAAAGCACTTAGTAACGTGCATGGCACACAGTAGGTGTTCACTTAGTGCCACCTGCCATCCTGGTGTTCTCAGATGATGATCGCCACAGCCTGTGCCCCCACGAGATCTGGAAATCGGCATTCGTGAGCTGTCTTCAGTGTTGCTGAAAGCTGAGTGGGGATTGTGCCTTTGGCCTAGCCGGGCAGTGTGCCTGACCGCAATGTCGGGTGTCTGCACTTTTGGCTGAGGATGTTCTCGAGAGCCCAGTGTGAGAACATAAGTCCTCCAGGCTGATCAGAGACTCCCATATACACTCCCCCATGTCTTTGATTAATTTTTAAAAGAGAGATGAATTAATTATTGCCTAGGAAGTATGGATGCTCAGAACGTGGGGGAAGAACTGAAAGTAGGACCTTCGGAGTTGCTGCAGTGGGAACCCTGGCCCCAGGGACCCCAGCAGCTGTCTGAGGGTCTGTGATGCCCAGAAACCTGGCCAATAGATACCCCCAGAGACAACAGAAGGTGGCAGCTCAGGACCTGTCCAGGGGTAGTCGGTGGGGCTCCTGGAGAGTGAGACACAGATGGCTGTTTCTCTCCAGGGATCCTCTTCATGTCCCCCTCTCCCCAGGCCTGATGCCCATGGCCTGCCTCCCTGCAACCTGGTCAGCAATTCAGTCTGGATTGAGGGGTCACACCTAGGAAGGCTGCCCTTGGGTGTGTATTCTGCTTCTGCTTGGACGCAGAGAAGGTGCCCCACGCAGGGACCCCAGACAGTTCCAGGAGTTTCAGGAAGAGGTCTACCCCTTGCTCTCCTGGCCCTCGTTCTTACCCTCCCATGCAGCTCCGGACAGATGGTGCCATCTTCCTCTCTGAGTTGTCTGTGGAGCAGCTTCACAGACCTTCCCTCCACTCCCCCCACCCCATCCCTTTAAGGGGAAAAGGCCCAAGTGGCCCTTGTGAGTCCCCCATATTTGGGCCTCAGTTTTCCCATCTGTCTGGAAGGGGCTGAACTTTGTGATGTGGTCTGTATGGAGCAGCGCCCCCATCAGCGCTTAGGGTTTAGCTGGGAATGGCTCAGCTGAGGCTTCATGCGGTGAGTGTCTGCTCCCTCTCCCGGGGCAGGGGGGCTAGAGGCCCCAACATAACTCACTGTTCCTCATCCGCTCACTCCCACCAATGTCCTCGAGCTGCTTGGTTTAGATTGATTTATCAGGGAATCTTTCCAACACTTATTGAGTACCTGCTGGGTGGCAAGTGGCCGCGGGATGGTGGAGAATGAAGCTCACCCCTGCCCCAAACCCTGAGGTCACAGTGGAGGGGAGGGGACAGATACTATTGGGCAGTTAGGATGTAGAGTGATGAGAGCTGCCCTGGAGGGGTAATGAGAGGCCCACCGAAGGAGCTGATGAGTCTGCCTGGCACTTTTGGGAGGCTTGGTGGGCAGAGGGTTTTAAAGGATGCATAGGGGTTTTCTAGACAGCAGAGTCCGTGTAGGGTATTTTAGACGTAAAGAATACACAAAGGCATGAAGGTAAAGAGGCATAAAATATGGGCTTGACAGGTGAGGGAATGGTATGGAGTCTGAGTGGTTGGAGTGCACACAGGGAGGTGTGTGTGTGTATGTATGTATGTAGAGGGGGGTTAGGAAATAAGGTTAGCCTATCAATGCAGGGCCTTCATCCTGGCCATTTTTCAGTTGTGGCCCAGACCTGAACACCCCAAGGGAGACTTTAGAGACAGGGAGCCCTTCCCAGCTGTGTAGACACATAGTGCTCCCAACACTCCCTTTAAGGAAGGCTTGGAGCCCAGGCTGGTCCTCTGGGAGCTTGAGCCAGCTCATCAGTTATACCTAAATGTAAAAGGGAAAGGTGTCCTCCCTCAGCGTATGGTTATTAAAGCACGCCATCTTTAAGCCTCATTAAGGCGTGTTAAATGCTAATGAATTTAGAGAGGGGCATCTTGGGGCCTCTGTTTCCTTGGAAACGTTTGAGAGCAGGTGCTTTATAATGAGCTGTACCTATTATAAAAGTGAGCCATGAGGCCTGCTTTGATAGGCTGGATCTCAGATGCTGATGGGTAAGTGTGAACAAAGCCGGTGGAGGCCAGTAGAGATGCTTTGTGCTCTCTGAAATATCATTCTCTGGTGGTTTCTATAGAAACCACTGGCACCTAGGTAGGAGATTTGCCAAGCTCCAGAGTCTCATTACACAACATGTTGCCTCCAGCCTGGGTGACTCAGCCCCAGCTTCTGAAGACCACTGGGGTCCTGTTGGCAGGGTGGGACAGGGTTCTGGACAAAACAGGACACATGTGTATTGCTGTTGCTGTAATTCTACTTTAATTGTGTCTATTCCACACCTACTGCTTGATTTTAGCAAGTCCCCACTCTGCTTACTTCAGACCTTGCTGACACTAAGAAAAGCTAGCGTTAGTGGAGCTTACTGCTTGCTCCCCATGGAGCACTGTAAAGGGACCTTGTATTACTGAAAAATTTAAATATATATCAAAGTGGAGAGACTCTTGATGAATCTCCATGCAACCAGCATGCTGTCTCAACAATTATAAATTTACAGCCAAGCTTTTCTCTATAATCATACCCATTTTCCCAGCAATCTCCTCCCTCTAGCCCCCACTGTTGGATTATTTTGAAGCATATCCCAGAAACATGCTATTATTTCATTTGTACGTACTTTTGTTTCTTTAAGAGGTAAGGACTTAAAAGAAGTATTATTATAGCATTGTCACCTCAACAGTTTGGCAGTAATTCCTTAATATAGTCAGATGTCCAATTCATATTCAGATTTCCCTGATTACCTCATAATTTTAAACATTTTCAAGCAGTTGCTTTGTTTAAATCAGAATCCAAACATTTGGTTGCTAAATCTCTCAAATCTTGTTTAATATGTTTCCTTTTCTTTTTACCTTGTAACTTATTCATTGGGGAATACGTTGATTGGATGTTCCTTTTCCTTATTGCATCCCCTGTGGTGTCATTTATCACATTCCTCTGTTCCCTGTATGTCTTATAAACTGGTGTTTACAGCTGCAGCAGTGCTTCCTATGCTGTGGTGTGCACGCAACTCACCCAGGGTGCTTGCTGCTCTGCTTCTAATTCTGACTCAGTGGGTCTGGAGTAGGGCCAGAGAAGATACATTTCTTCTCTTTTCTTGTTTTTTAAATTTACCTACTTATTTGAGAGAGAGTGTGTGCACACACGTTAGCAGGGGGAGGGGCAGAGGGAGAGGGAAAGAGAGAAAGAATCCTCAAGGTGACTCCCCGCTGCCTGACTTGGGGCTCGATCCGAGGCCCTGACATCATGATCTGAGCTGAAGTCAAGAGTTGGCTGTTTAACCGACTTGAGCCACCCTGGTGCCCCTGTTTTGCTTTTTTGTAAAGTATCATTATGAACTCATGGATTTATAACATAAACATTTGATATGTTTCAATCAGTTGTGGCTATTATTCCAATACTCAGATTGCCCTATATTTGGTGAGTGAACCTCTTTAAAGTAGGCTTCTGTGCCTTTTTTTGTTTGTTTGTGTTTTATTTTTCCCCCACCCTTGCCCCCTGGGTCTTGTGTCTTTTTTTTTTCTTTTTTTTTTAAATCAACTTTACTGAGGTATCACTTACGTACAGTTAACTGCCATGCATTAGAGTGCACAATTCAGTTAGTTTTGACAGATGGATACAACCATGGAGCCACCACCACAGTCAAGATACAGAATATTTCTATCACCCAAAAGTTTTCTCCTGCCCTTTGGCAATAAATCCCTCCCTGTACTTCATCTCCAAGGCAACCACTGATCCACTTTCTGTCACTACAGAGCAGTTTGCATTTTTCTAGACTTTTATGTAAATGGAATCATACAGTAGGTACTCTTTTATATCTGGCTTTTCTCAGTTCACGTGTGTTTGGTGTCCTTCCGTGTTGTATGTATCAGGATTCCTTTTGATTGCCAAGTAGTGTTCCCATGGATGGATATATCAGTTTGTTTATACATTAACTGTTCAAGGACAATTTGGGTTGTTTCCAGTTTTTGGTTATCATAAATGAAGCTGCTGTGAATATCCATGAGCAAGTCTTTGTGTGGATATATATGTTCATTTCTCTTGGTAAATACCGAGAGTGTAATTGCTAAGTGGTATGCTATGTGTATGTGTAAATTATGATAAATTGGCAAACTATTTCTTATTAACAGCGTGGGAGAGTTTCCCTCCCTCCACACTCATCAGTCCCTGGCCTTGTCAGTCTTTTCCATTGTAGCCACTATAGTGGGTGTGCAGTGGTGTCTGGTTGTGGTTTCAGTTTTACATTCCTGATTCATGGGTTTGAATATTGAATATCTTCTTCTATGAAGGGTCTGTTCAAATCTCTGACCCACTTAAGATGATGATGATGATGATGAAGGAAAAGGAGAAGCAGCAGAAGTAGTAGTAGTTCTAGGAGTTCTTTGTATATTCTTCGATTGTTTTCTCCCCTTCCATGATTTCCTGTGTTCTAAGAGATTCTTGCCTACTCTAAGATTGCAAAAATTTTCTCTTATGTTTTCTTCTAAAAGTTTCACACTGTCAGGGCACCTGGCTGGCTCAGTCAGGGGAGCCTGTGACTCTTGATCTCAGGGTCATGAGTTGAAGCCCCATGTTGAATGTAGAGATTACTTAAAAAATAAATAAAATTTTCCACACTTTTGCTTATACTTTTAGGTCTGTGATCCCTTTTGAGTTAATTGTTGTGTACGGTATCAGGAAGGTTTCTTCCTGTATTTTTGTTGTGTGGAATACGCTGTTGTTTTAGCACCATTTTCTGAAAAGACACTCCTTTCCAATTAGATTGTTTTTGGACCTTTGGTTGATAATCAGCTGGCCATGTAAGCATGGGTGTCTTTCTGGATACTCAGTTCTGTTCCATTGATTGCTTGACCACATTCTCTTGGTTACCATGGCTTTGTAGCAGTGTGTGAATTTTGGTAGTGCAAGTCCTCTAACTTTTTCAAAATTGTTCTCGCTATTCTAGGTTCTTTATATTCCCATTTCAATTTTACAATCACCTTGTCACTTGCCACCAAAAAAAAAAAAAAGCCTGCTGGTATTTTGATTAGGATTGTGTCCAATTTACAGACCAGTTTTGGGAAGATTGACATCTTAACAGTATTGAGTCCCCTGATCGATGAGCGTACCATCTCTCTGTGTTTATTTAGGTCTTCTTTAGTTTCTTTCCCTGAGCAGTGTTTTGTAGTTTCCAATGTTTGGATGTTGGACATAATGTATTAAATTTATTTCTCAGTATTTCAGGGTTTTGGATACAATTGTGAATGGAATTTTATTTTAAATTTTATTTTCCAATGTTTATTGCTAATATATAGAAATACTACTAACTTTCTTAACCTTGTGTCCTGTGACATTACTAAATTTATGTCTTAGTCCTAATAGCTTTTTCATAGATTACTTAGGAATTTTCTGTGAATAATACAGTTTTAGCTTCCTTTCCAGTGTGTATGCTTTTATTTCTTTTTCTTAATGTATTGCAATCACTAGCATCTCCAGTACAATGTTGAATAAAAGTGGTGAGAATGAACATCCTTGTCTTTTTCCTGACTTTATGGGGAAAGCATTCAGCCTTTCACCATTAAGAATGATGTTAGATATGGGTTTTGGGTAAATTCCTAAATCAGTTTAAGGGAGTTACCTTCTATTCTTAGTTTTCTGAAGGTTTTTATCATATATTGGTGTTAAACTTTGTCAAATGATTTTACCACATCTGTATTTTTTCCTTTATTCAGTTAATATGGTGAATTACCTTGATTTTTAAAAGAAATGTTACATGAACCATGCATTTCTGGAATAAACCTTACTTGGTCATGATGTATTATTTTTTTATATATGGTTAATTCTATTTGCTAATAATTTGTTAAGGATTTTATATTTTTGTTTGGCTTATACTTTTTTCTTGTGTTGTCTTAGTCTTGTTTTGATGTAAGATTAATATTTGCCTCAAAAAAATGAGTGGAGAAATCTCTCATCATGTACTTCCTGAATGTTTGTGTAGAAGTGGTATTATTTCCTCTTTAATGTTTGACAGAATTCACCAGTGAAGACATCCGGACCCAAGGTTTTCTTTGTTGGAAGATTTTTGATTACAAAAATATTTTAAAGGTATATATAGGGCTATTCTGTTTCTTCTTCAGTCACTTTTGTAACTTTTTTCTTTCAAGAAATTTGTCCATTTCATCTAAGTTGTCAAATGTGTTGGCCTCAAATTGATCTTAACGTTATTTCATTACTTTTTTTTTTTTTAAGATTTTATTTATTTGGGGCATCTGGGTGGCTCAGGTGGTTAAACGTCTGCCTTCAGCTTGGATCATGATCCCAGCTGGGGTCCTGGAATCAAGCCTCACATTGGGCTCCCTGCTCAGTGGGGAGCCTGCTTCTCCCTCTCCCTCTGCTCTCTCTCTCAGGCTCTCTCTCTCTCAAATAAATAAATACAATCTTTAAAGAATAAAAGTCATCTTTAAAAATAAAAAGATTTTATTTATTTACTTGAGAGAGAGAAAGAGCAAGTGAAAGATTCAAGGCTCCATCCCAGGACCCCCGGGATCATGACCTGAGCCGAAGGCAGGCTGTTAACCAACTGAGCCACCCAGGTGCCCTTGTTTCATTACTTTTTATTATTATTTTCATTCATTCATTATATTTCATTTGTTTTTACTATTTATTATTTATTATTTTTCATTATTTTTCCTTCCTGTTGATCTCAGTACCAGTCTGGTGTCATTCCCCCAGTCTGAAGAACTTACTTTAACATTTCTTGTAGTACAGACTTCCTGGTGATGAATTATCTCAGTTTTTGTTTGTAAAAAAAAATCTTTATTTTGTCTTTGTTTTTTCCATGTCAGCCCTTTATGAAAATACCTTTATCGAAGTATAATTGACCTGCATTAAACTGCGTATTTGAAGTATACAGCTTAATAAATTTTGACATATGTGTACGTCCATGGAACCATCACCACAGTCAACTTAAGTGATATATCCATCATCTTCAAACGTTTTTGTGCTCCTTTGTAATTTCTTCTCCTGCCCCTCCATGCCTTACACTTGTCTTCAGGCATCCACTGATCTGTTTTGTCATTATAAATTAGTTCCCATTTTCTAGAATTTTTTTGTGTAAATATAGTCATAGGGTATGTACTCTTTTTTAATGTGGCTCTTTCCCCCATTCAGGATAATTATTTGAGATTGATCCATGTTATTGTATGTACAAATAATAGTTTATCCCATCATATTGATAAGTAGGATTGCACAGTAAGGATATACCATAGTTTATCTATTTACTATTGATGGGCATTGAGTTGTTTCCAGCTTTTGGTTATTATGAATAAAGTTACTATGAACATTCATGTGCAAGCCTTTTAGTGAGTACATGTTTTCATTTCTTTGGGTGTTACAGACTACGTTGTGCCCCTCTCCCATTTATATGTTGAAGCCCTACCCCCTAGTGTGACTGTATAGGTCCTTTAAAGAGATAATTCAGGTTAAATGTGGTCATAAAGGTGAGGCCCTAATCCAATAGGACAGGTGTTTTTAAAAGAAGAGGAAGTGACAACAGAGCTTTCTCTGTGCTGCAGAGAAAAGGCCACATGGGGACACAGCAAGAAGTCAGCAAGAAGTCGGAGTCTTCAAGCCAAGGAGAGAGGCCTCAGCAGAAAGCAGCCCTGCGGGCACCTTGATCTTAGACTCCCTGCCTCCAGGATTGTGAGATAATAAATGTCTGTTGTTTAAGCCCCAGACTGTGGTACCTTTTTATGGCAGCCTGAGCAGACTTAAGATATTGGGTAAATACCTAGGATTAGAATGTCTAGGTCATATGCTGGTATATGTTTAGCTTTTGAAGAAACTTCCAGTTTTCTAAATGGTTGCACTATTTTACAGTCCCACAAACATTGTGTGAGGGTCCAATTGCTCTGCATCATAGCCAACACTTGCTATGATAGGCCTTTTAAATTTTAGCCATTCTGAAATGAGCGTAGTGGCATCTCACTGTGGTTTTAATTTGCATTTCCCAAATGACTGATGATGTTGTGCATCTTTTCATGAGCTTCTTTGCCATCTGTATGTATATTTTTTGATGTCTGTTTAAGTTTCTTGTCCATTAAAAAAAAACAGACTGTTTCTGTGTCACAGTTTTGAGAGTTCTTTACATATATGTTTATTACATGTATGATTTGCAAATACTTCCTTCCAGTGCGTGGGTTGTATTTTCATTCTTATATTTTTGGAAGAGCAGAATTTAAAATTTTTGATGAAGTTTAATTTCCCAATGTTTTTCTTTTCTGATCATGCTGTTAGTGTTGCGTCTAAGCAAACTTTGCCTAACCTAAGGCCACAAAGATTTGCTTCTGTGTTTATTTTCAGAGGTTGTACAGTTTTGGGCTTTATATTAGTCTGTGGTCCATCTCATATTAATTTTTGCACATGGTGCAAGGTAATGGATGGAAATTCATGGTTTTGCATGTGGATATTCAGTATTCCTGCAACATTTGTTGAAAACAATACCCACACCTTTGTAACTATGGAAAATTAGTTGACTGAATATGTGTCGGTCTATTTTTGTAATCTCGTCTCTCCCATTGCTTTGTCTTTACACCAATACCGCATTGTTTTCTTGTTATCTTTCTCATTATTTTCATCTAATGAGTCTTGGAATCAGGTAGTATAAGTCTTCTAGTTTTTTCGTTTTTCAAAATTGTTTTGCCTATTCTAGGTTCTTTGCACTTATATTTTAATTTTATAATCACTTTGTCAGTTTTCTACCAAAAAAAGGCCTGCTTGAACTTTGAGTGATATTGTATGTAATGTACCAATCAGTTTTGGAGGAGAATTGAATTCTTAACAGTTTTGAGTCTTCCAATCCATAAACATAGTATACTTTTCCATTTATTTAAATCTAGTTTGGGGCGCCTGGGTGGCTCAGTTGGTTAAATGTCCGACTCTTGATTTTGGCTCAGGCCATGATCTCAGGGTCCTGGGATTGAGCCGTGCGTAGGGCTCTGTGCTCAGCAGGGAGTCTGCTTCTCTACCTCTCTCTCCCTCTGCCCCTACCCATCCTCCTCACATGTGCATGCTCTCTCTCTCTAAAATGAATAAATCTATAAAAAAATAAATCTAGTTTAATTTCTTTCACCAGTGTCTTATTGTAGTTTTTACTGTATAACTCACATTGTTGTTAGGTTTATCCCTAAGTATTTATATTTTTACACTATTGTAAGTAGTATTTTAAAATTCCAATTTCTGATTGTGTATTGTTGGTATATAGAAATACACTGATTTTTGTGTATTCACCTTGAATTCCATTACTCTAAGTCATTTATTAGTTCTAGTTGCTTTTTTGTAGATACTGTTGTATTTTCTGCAAAGATGATCATTTCATCTGTGAATAAAGGCAGCTTTAATTCTTTTTTTCCAATCTGGGTGCCATTTCTTCCTCCCTCCCATGCTGCATTCTATCCCTTCCTTCCAACTTATTGCATTGGCTTAAGCCTCTAGACCTGTGTTGAAATGAAGTGGCGAGGGTGGACATCCTTGCCTTGTTCCCAGTATTAGAGGGGAAGTGTTCATTCTTTTTCACAGTTACATATGTTAGCTATGTGTTTTTGTAGATGCCCCTATGAATTTGAGGACATTCCCTTTTATTCCTAGTTTGTTGAGTGTTGTTATCGTGAATTACTGCTGGATTTTGTCAGTTGCTTTTCTGACATCTTTTGAGGGATAATGTTTTTCCTATTTACTCAGTTAATATGGTAGATTTTGTCAATAGATTTTTTAGTTATTAAAACAACCTTGCATTCTTGGGATAAACTCCACTTGATCATGACTTATTATCCCCTTTATATAATTTGGGATTCTGTTGGCTAAAATGTGTTAAGAATTTTCACATCTGTATTCAAAGGGTTATTGATCTGTACTTCCCTGGTAATATCTTTGTCTCCTTTTGATATCAGGGCAATGCTGGCCTCATAGAATGACTTTGGGATTGTTCCTTTCTCCCCAGTTTGCTGGAAGAGTTTGTTTAGAGTTGCAATTATTTCTTCTGTAACATTTGCTGGAATTGACTAGTGAAGTTGTCTTAGCCTGAAATTTTCTTTTGGGGAAGATTTGAAATCTCAGATAAAATTTATTTAATAAATATAGGGTTATTCCAGTGTTCTCTTTCTCTTTGAGTGACCTTTGGTAGTTTGTGTCCTTCAAGAAACTTTTTTCTTTCATTCGTCAAAATTATCTAATTTTTTGGCATAAATTGTCTAGAGGCTTGTTAATTTTGTTGACCTTTTCGAAGTACCAGATTTTTGTTTCATTGATTTTATTTATTTCTTTCCCTTTTAAAAATTTAATGATTTCTTAACTATTTTCTTCTGCTTAAACCTTGGGTTTAACTTCATATTGTTTTTCTAGTTTCTTAAAGTAGAAGTTAAGACTTTTGTTCTTTTATAACCTAGATCAGTACCACAGGAGCTTCCCCTTATCCACGAGGGATATGTTCCAAGACCCCCAGTGGATGCCTGAAACCAGGGATGGGACTGAACCCTGTGTATATATACTATCTACTATGTTTTTTCCTATAAATCCATGCTTATGATAAAGTTTACTTTATAAATTAGGTACAGGAATACATTAGCAACAATACCTAATAAAATAGAACAATTATAACAACTTAGTATAACAATATAATATGAGTCATGTGAATGTGGTCTCTTTCTCAAAAGATCTTACTAAACTGTACTTACCCTTCCTTTTCTTGTGACGCTGTGAGATGATAAAATGCCTGTGTGATGAGGTGAAGTGACATGGGCACTGTGACATAGCGTTAGGCTACCACTGACCTGACAGTATGTCAGAAGGAGGATCATCTGCATCCAGACCACAGGTGACCTCGGTGACTGAAACTCTGGAAAGCAAAACTGTGGGAAAGGGGAGACTGTTGTGTTAATTTCCCTCTGGGTGTTGCAGCTACATTAACACAACTGTTGATATATTGTGCTTTCATTTTTATTCATGAAAAAATACTTTCTAATACATTTTTTATTTCTTCTTGGTCCATGGATTATTACAGGAGTGTGCTATTTAGATTCCAAATACTTGGGAATTTTCCAGATATCTTCTATTGATTTTTAATTCCGTTGTGGTACAGAACATACATTGTGTGTTTAAATCCTTTTAAGTTTATTGAGACTTGTTTGGCGTTCTAGAATATGGTCTACCTTAGTAAATGTTCTGTGTGTAATTGAAAATAATGTTTATTCTGTTGTTGAGAGTAGTGTTTATACGTCTCAATTAGATTGAGTTGGCAAATCGTGTTATTCAAGGCTTCTGTATCCTTTCTAATATTTCTGTCCATTTGTTCTCTTAGTTAAGAGCAGCTGGTTGAAATTTGTGACTAGAAGAGTGAATTTGTCTTATTTCCTTTTTAAGTTCTATTAGTTTTCCTTCATTTATTTTGAGGCTCTGTTATTAGGTACATAACCATTGAGGATTGTTGTTTCCCTGATGAATTGACTCTCTAATCATTATGAAAAGACTTTGTTTATCCCTGATAATATTCTTTATTCTGAAATCTCCTCTGTCTGTCATTAACCTCAGCGTTCCTGGTTTACTTTGATAACTGTCAGCATGATACATCTTTTGCCATGTTTTTACTTTTAACCTATTTCTGTCTTTATATTTAAAATGTGTTTCAGGGCACCTGGCTGGCTCAGTTGGAAGAGCATGCAACTCTTGATCTCAGGGTTTTGAGTTCAAGCCCCACGTTGGGTGTAGAGATTACTTAAAAATAAATAAACGGGGGGCCTGGGTGGCTCAGTCGGTTAAGCACCTGACTCTTGATTTCGGCTCAGGTCATGATCTCACGGTTGTGAGATTGAGCCCTGCATGGGGCTCTGTGCTCAGTGGGAAGTCTGCTTGTGGATTCTCTTTCCCTCTCTCTCTGCCCTCCCCACCTCTTGCTCTCTCTAAAATAAAAAAAATCTGGGGCGCCTGAGTGGCTCAGTCAGTTAAGCGTCTGCCTTCGGCTCAGGTCGTGATCCCAGGGTCCTGGGATCGAGCCCCGCATCGGGCTCCCTGCTCAGCGGGAAGCCTGCTTCTCCTTCTCCCACTCCCTCTGCTTGTGTTCCCTCTCTCGCTGTCTCTCTCTGTCAAATAAATAAAAATCTTTAAAAAATTAAATTAAATTTAAAAATCTTTAAAAATAATAAACTATTATTTATTTTATTATTATTTTTTAAGATTTTATTTATTTGAGAGAGTGCATGTGAGAGACCACTCATGAGCAGGGAGACGCAAAAGGAGACTCCCCGCTGAGCAGGGAGCCTTTTAAGGGACTTGATTCCAGGACCCCGGGATCATGACCTGACCTGCAGATGACGAACAAACTTTAAAAAAATAAGTAAAATGTGTTTCTTGTAGGCAGCACTTAGTTGGCTCTTGATCTTTGGTTGAGTTCTGTGTACCAGTCTTTTCCTTTGAGCCGGCGTCTTCGCCCGGTTTTCATTTAATGCAGTCATTGGTGTGTTTGGGTTCCAGCTCACCATCTTGTTTTCATTTGTTGCACCTGTTCTCCTCTGTCCTTTGTTTTTGTGTTTTGTTCCCCTTTTCTCTTGGATTAACTGGTATTTCTATGATTTCATCTTATCTATTTTGTTGCTTTTTTAATCCGTGGATTTGTGCTGTGGTTTACTTTTAGTGGTTGCTTTAGAGTTCATAGTGTATGTGTTTCCCTTACCAGCCCACCCTCAGACCCTGTTAGATCTCTTTACGTATTGTGTGAGCACCTTACAATGTACCGATCTTCAGTTTTCCCCTTAATAGTCTTTGTGCTGTTGTTGGCATACGTTTTATTTCTACGTATATTACAGTCCCCATAATACATTGTTATTTTTGCCGAAAATGGCAAATTATTTTTAAAATATTTTAATAATAGAAAAGTATGTTCTATTTCCCTGCATATTTGCTATTTCCATTGCTTTTCAGTCTTTTTAAAAAAGATTTTATTTGGGGCGCCTGGGTGGCTCAGTTGTTAAGTGTCTGCCTTCGGCTCAGGTCATGATCCCAGGGTCCTGGGATCGAGGCCTGCATTGGGTTATCTGCTCAGTGGGGAGCCTGCTCCTCCCTCTCCTGCTCCCCCTGCTCATGCACACACACTCTCTCTCTGTTAGATAAATAAATAATATATATTTTTTAAAAAGAGTGTTTATCTTTATGTCATTGAGGATTATTATAATTGCCATTTAACTGTGTCTGATAATTCCATCATCTGGGTCACTTCAGGGCTGACATCTATCATTTCTCTTTTGTGGTGGTTACTATTTACATTTTCCTGATTCTTTATATGTCAAGTAACTTCAGAATATATCCGGCACATTTTTAATATTGTATGGTAAAATCCTGGGTGCTATTAAAGTCCTATGGAGAATAGTGATTTGTTTGTCTTAACAGGCAAATGACCATGTTAAATTCAGATTCCAAATTCTTTCTCTCTTTCATTGGGCAGTGGTTCCATTTTCATTGCAGTGTTCAAACCGTTTGTGATGCTGGGCCACAAAGGGGTTAGTTTCAGACTTGGGCAGTGGTTATATGGTATTCTGCTTCTCCTAGTTTTGGCTGTGTTTCTGAGAGTGTGTTCCATGACTGTATTGCTTAGGGGTTGTTCTGGGGTGCCTGTCACTTCACACATAGAACTAGAGGATTCTCAGCTCTCTCCTCTTTGGAACTTCTCCCACACCACCTGGCCCCCCCAGGGCCTCCTTTCCTGGTCCTTCTTCCCAGAGAGATGGCATTGTCTCAGACTGTTAGCCTTCTGCTTCGTCACGGTATTTATAACTGGGATCCCTTTCAAGGCGAAGTAGCCAGAGAAAATAGAGGAAAAAAATAATGTGGCTTTTCCCCTTGCCATTGTTATAATAAAGGTCCTTTCCCTCAACTCTTCTATTCAGATGTTTTCCTTCCGGTTTTATGTATTTGTGCTGCACACCCAGAGCACTGCAGTCCCGTGGTTGGGGCTGACATTGGGTCAGGGCAGGAGAGCAAGAGGATATATTTTTAAATTTCCCCCATACTCTCTGGCTTACAGGGGCCCATTTTCTTATTCCTTTGACCAGAATGACAGATTTATTTCAGAATTTTTGCTGTCCATGCTCACTATGTAGTTCCTTAATTCAGTAAGTCCATTTGTCAAAGTCAGGAGTTAAAAGACAACAAACAAGCAACCCCCTCCCCCAAGCCCCACAAATCTAGGCCCTCACCTTGCAAATTTTTATTTCCCTCTCTAACCTACTTGCTATTATTTACTCTTTAAAGCCTTTAGGTAGTTGCTTCGTGAATTTTGTCCAGAGCTTTTAGTTGTAATTGGTAGGAGAGAATAAGAGGACATAGCAAGCTTATTCCATTTTGGGTTAAAACTAGATTTCATCTTTAAATCCAGTCTTTTTTTTCTCTTCAGTATGTTTTGAATAATTTCAATTGCTGTGTTTTCTTGTTCACTTTTTTTTTTTTTTTTTTTGCTGCAGGAGCACATCTGCTGTTAATCCCATCTAATGTATTTTTCATCTCAAACATTGTGTATTTCATCCCTAGAAGTTCAATGGGGGACTCCTACATCCTCCACGTCTCTGTCTACCATGGTCACTTTTGCCTCTACCCCCCCTTTTTTTAAGAGGGAGAGAGAGTGCATGTTGGGGTGGGGAAGGGCAGAGGGAGAGAACTTTGCGGGGCTCGATCTCACAACTCTGAGGTCATGACCTGAGCAGAAATCAAGAGTGGGACGCTTAACTGATTGAGCCACCCAGGCGCCCCGCTTTCTTTTACCTTCTTAAATGTATGCTAGACAATTACAATCACTGTTGTGGTGCCAAGGTCTGTCATCTAGCACTTCTGGGTTTAGCTGGGTTTAGAGACCGTAATCTGAGTGATGTGGTTGCTCCTTGTTTCTAGGCCTCTTCTGTGGACAGAGCTAGGAAATATTTTTGTTGTTAAGAAAAAAAATACATCGGGGACTCCTGCCTGGCTCAGTCGATGGAACGTGTGACTCTTGATCTCAGGCTTGTAAGTTTGAGCCCCTTGTAGGGTGTGGAGATTACTTAAAAATAAAATCTTAAAAAAGAAAAAATACTGATTTTTTCCCCCCAATTCAAATTTAGGATTATAGAATTTTTCTTTAACTTTTTTGGTTTTATATATTTTCTCTTTTTTATACTGGAAATTTTTATTTCTATCTGCCTTCGCACAATTTTTGGGTTGTATATATCAATACTAGCTATGCAATGACTGAAGACAGTTTAAGATTTCTTGTGGTTCTTTTGGTCCCCAGAGTATGTCCAGTTAGGATCTACCATCAAATTACTGATTTTCTGTTCAGAATGTATATTTAACTAAGGATGTGCCATTATGTTAGTGTCCTTTAGTGTCTCTCAAAATAAATCCCATTTGTGTGGCTAAGCTACCAGCTCAACACATGGTTAGTTTTATTTACTTAATTTTGCTTTCACATCTTAGAGCCTGTTTTATGTTAATTTGGTTGCATCATTTTATAAAATATATACATGACTCTAGAGAAGGAATTGGAAAACTATAGCTCATAGGCCCGATCTGGCCTGCCACCAGCTTGGTACGATCCTTGAGCTAAGAATGGATTCTAGGGGTGCCTGATGGTACAGTCGGTGAAGTGTCCCTATTCTTGATATCCGCTTAGGTCACGATCTCAGGGTTTTGAGATTGAGCCCTGCTCTCGGGCTCCACACTCAGCATGGCATCTGCTTGAGATTCTCTCTCTCCTCTGCCCCTCCCCCCACTTGCGCTTGCACGTGCTCTCTCACTTTCTCTCTCTCTAAAATAAATAAAATCTTAAGAATGGTTTCTACATTCTCAAATGGTTGTAACACACATCTGTGCACATGCCTTCACACATGTACATGTACACAGGAGAGTCCGCAGCAGTATCTGTACGTGTCCCCCAAACCCTAAACTGTTTACTGTCTGGCCCCTTACAGACAACTTCTCAGTACTGTCTCTAATCCTGTCTCCTCCTATCTCCTCCATTCTCTTTATTTATTTACTTCTTTCGTTTCTGGCTTATCTTTCTGTTGTTTTTAGTGGACGCAAGCCACACACACGTATTCCTGCCCCCTCTTCCATTCACCTTGTACACTGTTTCTCTGCCACCTGGGGCTTTTCTCACTGGACAGTATGTCTTGGAGGCTTCTCCGTAGCAGGGCAGGAGGGCAGGCCCCACTCTTTGCAGCTGCATCACCTTCTGGAATGTGGATGTACTAAGGTTTATTCATCCGGTCCTTTCTGGATGTACATTTGGGTTATTTCCAGTTTTTTATTTTTACAAGCATTGCTGCTTTCAGTGGTGTTGTACTTACATCTTTTTGGGGTTTTGCCAGTGTGCCTTTGGGATCGCTCCTACAGGTTGCTTTGTTGGGTCATGCAGATTGCTGAGAAACAAGGCATATGTTAGTTTGCTCGATGTTGCCCCAGTTCTCTCCGCAGGGACTGTATGGTTTTGTGTTCCTGTCAGCAGTGTGTACAGTTAGCTAAAGCCCCACAGCCACCTAATGGAGTGTGTTGTCAAAGTGGGATTTTGCTAATTTGATAGGTAAGAAATGGTATCTCTGTGTAATTTAAATTTGCATTTCTCTTGCTATGAGCAAATCAAAGGACCAGTTACATTTCCTTTTATGTGAACTCTGTTTACTTTTCTAGCATTTTTTTGTACAGGTGCTGGGTCTTTCTCACCTGTTTTGAGAAACTATGTATTAGGGTTAGTAACCTTTGCCTCTAATATAAGTTGCAAATATTTCTCCCATTTGTCATTTTTACTTAACTTTTTTTTGGTGCCGTGCAATGGTTTTTTTTAAATTATTATTATTTTCATGTAGCAAGGTTAACCCATTTTTTCTTGTCATTGCTTCTGGCCTCAGAGCCATGGCTAGGAAAGGTTCCCCCAGCTCCAGGTTGTAGAAAAACTCAGGTCCTCTTTTCTATTTTTTTTTTTTAACACAAGTTTCTGACCCATTTTGAATTTATTGACAGAGCGCTTTTGGTGTGCTCTGTGATTGGCTACTTGTGTGAATTTAAACTATAGAAACAGGCCCTTTGCTCTCTTCTCCAGCTTGCTTTTATGCATAGATTCCTGACATCTTAGCATTTGAAGAGACCCCAATGTTTATTTTTAGGGAGAAGGAATTGAACTCTGGGGAGAAGGAACTTGCCCAAGGACCCACAGCTCTGAGCTGGGGACTTTGGCTCTGGCTGGCCCCAGAAGAGAAGGTTTCTGAGCATCTGCCTCGTGTCAGCCGCTGAGCCAGGCACATTGCCTTTGTTTGCTCCCAAGCTGTAGGCCCCATTTCTCTCCCCACGTTACAGCTGTGGAGGCTGAAGCAGAGAGGCGTGGTTTGCCCAGGACCCAGAAGTTTAGCAACAGGCCCCCAGGGTGTCTGCCTGAGAGCTTGGGCCCTCCCGCGGAGGAGGGAGGCCTCCACCAGCCTCCCCAGGGCCAGTGATGATGTGACATTGAGTGAGGCGCTCTACTTCTGCCTCTCACTCCCCCCTCCCCCCACCGTGGCCTCAGAGTTCCTTGAGAGTCAGGTTTCCTTTGTCTCCATGTCCAGGACCACAGGAGGACCCTGTGACTGAGTGTCATCCCCCAGGGTGTCTCACGGGGCAGGGATGACGGCTCCCCAAGTGCTGGCTTAGTCCCAACTGCCAGGATGTTGCTGGGAGCTAGAGACCTCAAAGTCCCTGCTTTTCAAGCTGTCCTTTTGTTCACTGATCCATTTGTGTATCCACTCATTCACTGATCCAGCCATCGGTTCAGCACACCTTAGTAATGCCTGTGCTGTGCAGACCCAGTGTTGCCCAAGGGCGACCTGGAGATGTGACAGATGCCAGTCCCTAGGAACTCACGGTCCTGTGGGGTAGGCAGGTGACTGAGGGAGCATGGGGTCCCACGGGACCCAGAGCAGTGTCTCCCCTTGCCTTTCCTCAGGCTTGGGTGCAGAGGAGTGGTGGGGTGGGGTTAGGGGGCTAGGGCACCCCAGTCCTCCTCCTTTCTGGGGTCCAGCAGCACCCAGAGGCAGAGGTTTGCTTGTTGTCAGTCCAGGCCCTTTGTGGTGATGACTAAAAGGCCAGGCCTGGAGAGGGAAGGGACGCCCCCAGGCACACAATATGTCAGCAGCTGGGCCAGGACCGGAGCCCAGCCTGTGCCCCAACCCCGCACACTTTGGAAGTGGCAGGGATGCGAGGAAGGATGAATCAGAGTCAGCCCAGAGTTTCCCACGTTTGTCTGGAGGGCCGAGCAGTTGTCAGATTTCAGGGATGTTGAGTGATTTTCATACCTGAGTATGTCGTGGTGTGGAAGCCTTCAGCCAAGTATCTGCTTCCTGCCAGAAGAGTCCGAGGAGGGCTCCCTTCTGGATCCAGCTAGTTAGGCCCGCGCAGCGCCGCCATCCCATGCCCCTGGGATGGGACACACCAGCTGTCGGTGTAATTAAGGTTGCCATAAAACCCACCAGCTAGACACACAAATGGCACCTCTGCTCTTTCCCGGGGCAGGAGCAGTTGTGAAGGCAAGTAAATCACGTTCGGCGGCGATCACTTCAAAGGTCAGCTTTCCACTTACAGCACGTCATTGGCAGGGATCGCCCGTAACACGGCTTGTTTCCCGGCCATTCAATTTTATGGCGCCCTAATGAATTGGCCGTTTCCATCCGTTCTCAGGAACGTACAGAACAACGGTTTTCATTCTCCTGGAAAGTTTGTCTTGGGAGGCAGGTGTGTCGGGCTCGCGGGTAGTTCTGTCACGGACAGGCCGAGGGCCCCTGGCACCTTGCTCCTCTCTGGGCCTTCACGCCACCCTCTGGGAAAAGCTACCTCTGGGCTGTCCTCATGAGACCATTTATGTGGAACCCCTGCCCAGTGGCTGCCACTTACCGGGCACTCAGAAGCGGCAAGGGCGGGGCCCTCTTCTTCCTGTCTCCTTTCCTGGGTCAGTGATTTCCCAAGCCCCTGTGGGGATCAAGGTGCTGTGATTGGAGAGGGGTCTGTGGCACGTAGGCCAGAGCCTGCACCCAAGAGCTCCCGGTCCTCACTGCCAGGGAGCCAGGAAGTGCCTGGCGCATGTGGGGGCCCACCAGTGGCCATTCTGTGTGAGCTCCTGTTGCTCTGGGGGCTACCCTGTGCCTCCCCCGCCACCCACCAGGGAGGGCAAGCTGCTTAGTGTGCCGGCCGCAGCCAGGGGTGTGAGTCGGGCCAGACATACTCTTCTTTTGGTAGTTGCTACCCTGGCCATCTCTGGGTTCCTTGTCCCTCACCTGAACGGTGGTGATGGAGAGGGCTTTGGGAAAAGGGGAAGAAAGGCGTCGAGGCCCAGTGTGGCCTGGGCCAATGGAAGCCTGGGGTGGCTGAAGTGAGGGGTGACTGGAATGGCGCTGGGATGGGAGGAGTGGCAGGGAGACTGCTCCAGAGCCATGATAATGGGCATTGCTCCCGCCCCTCCCCTCCCCACCAAAGTGGATTCCAAACACAGCCTTGCGGTGGCACTGTTGTGAGTTGGACTGTCGTGCAAACTCAGGGGAGCTCATATTGGGGACTGTGAAGGCATGCAGCGCCGCGCCGCCGCCCCAGGCCCCAGCCTCAGACTCGGCAGGCAGAGCATTTGGCCAGCAGCCCCCCCGCTGGGCCCCTCTGGCTGGGGGCACGGAGCCACACTCTTTGAGGCTCAGGGCTAGGGAGCAGTCACAGGCTGCCTTTCTGCCCTGTATTCAGAGGCCTGCAGGGCTGCACTCTCTTTTCTGCCTCTGGACCACTCTTCAGGCTTCAGGGGGCTCACCCTGAAATCAACTTAGCTAGGGGCTGCTTCTGAAGAGGCTCAGAGAATAGCAGTCATTTGCCTCTATCCTCCCCCAGGAAATTGTCCCCAAATTTATGGAGGTAGGGAGTGGCCAGTAGGAGACTGGGTTGTGGGCCCCAGGGAAGCAGCAGGGATGGGGAGAAGCCTACCACCCTGGCGGTGGGACTTTGGGCAAATCCCTACATCTCTGAGCCTCAGTGTTCCTCATCTGGAGAATGGGTCTCAAAACTGCCTAAATTGACTTTACAGAGTGCTGCATGTAATGTGAATTTGACTTATATACATTTGAAAGAGGATGATAGGAAATATATCTGCAAAATTTTAGAGGTTGTGAACTCCAGTTTCTAAAAAAAATTTGTCAAGACTTCTTTTTCCCCAGTCAGCGGGTGAGGGACCAGAGAACTGTGTTTATGCTGTGGCCACATGGTGGCGCCCTGGGAGCTGGTAAACAGGCCAGGCAGGACCAGCCGGAAGGCCTGAGGCCGCCTTGTATTGGCCTCTTGTTGAATATTGCAGTCTAAAGCATGCTGTCTGTGAGTTTGTTAAGTGGAGATACTTATTAGTCCCGATACTGGGACCCTCCCCAAACCTAAACCAGTTGCTTTAGAATGGAAGGTGAATATGATAAAATGCTCTGGAGAAAAGAGAACTGCTTGATAGTTAATCACATTGGTTTACAAGACAGGCAGCTATGAAATATTGGCCATGATGCTAAGAAGTAAAAGTGTCTTTAAAGCTAATCTGTGTATTGTGGTTCTGCCTTTATGGTCTCCAAGGACTCTGGCTTTCTGCAGTACAGTTACTATTCCAGAGAGAATAGGCTGGGGTTTTGTGAGCTGTGAATTATGTGACGTCTTTAGAAGCAAGAGCCTCTCACAATATGTGGCCTGGTATTAGTGGGCATCACTGATGCCCTTTTGGTGCCCTTGGGCAATGGGCCCTTCCCAAAGCTCGCTTTTATCAGGCACCAGCTGCTGTCTAGAGGACTGGTGTCATTGGAGAGATCATCATGCCTCCCTGGGTGGCTAATGGATGGTGGTCATGTGTCAGTAGATGTGGGGTGGGCACGCGACAGGGAGGACTGTCTGTGGGGAGGGGCCATCAGGGAAGGCTGTATCTCCTAGCAGCCCAGCACTGCTCTCATTGGACCCACCTGCTGGCTGGGCTCTTGTTGGCCCTCCCCGTGGGTGCCTGCCCTGTACTCCTGGGGCCCACCAGCATGATAGGTGCCCACTCTTGCAGGTGGTGAGAAGCTACAAGGCGACCATCCAGCAGACCTTGGACATCCTCTTCCTCCAGGAAGGCTCTGAGTTTCTGAGCAGCACAGATGCTTCGAGCCGGGACTCTGCTGACCGCACCATTATTGCCTGGGATTTCCGGAGCTCTGCCAAAATCTCCAACCAGATTTTCCACGTGAGAAACCCTATTTGGCATTGCTTTTCAGTTTGTTTCAGCTGCAGGATGTAGCCATATAGCCCTAAGCTGCTGGGATCTTAGGTCACTTCCTGGTGGGGGTGGCTCAGCAGGCAGGATCTTTAGAGACCATTCAGGTGCCTGAAATCTCTTGGGTCGGGTAGACAAGCGCAGGTCCAGGCCTGCCTGGAAAGCCTTCCAGAGGTTCCAGATCACAGCACCTCCATGACTGTCCTACTCATCCTCTGCCTGGCATGGCCACTCTGCAGGGGAAGGGTGTGGAGGGGCCGTCCATCCAGATCAGTAGAAGATTGCCACACAACCCAAGACACTTCTGCCTTCCCTCTGCCACCCCAGCCAGCCCCTGGGTTTCTGTCCCACCCTTGCTCAGTGTGTTTGGCAGGAGCTGTGACTTGGAAGTTCAAGCAGGGACCCAAGGTTAGATCACCTCTGTTAAAGTCCTGGATTCACCACTTACAAGCCCATTATGTAGCCTCTTTGATTCTCATTTTCCTCTTAGGAAATTGAGGATGAGAATATTATTTACCTCATAGAGTGGTTCTAAGAATTGGAGATAATGCTCATAAAGGATCTAGCACAATGCCAGGCATGGGGTGCTCCATAAATGCATTATCTATCATCACCATCACCACCATCAAATCCAACATCTTCACCACTATTACCGTCACCATCACCTTCATATCACCACCATCACCACCACCACCACTATCACCACCACCATCACCACCACCACCACCATCATCCATCATCATCACCACCACCATCACCACCACTATCACCACCACCACCACCACCACTATCACCACCACCATCACCACCACTATCACCACCACCACCACCACCACCACCACCACCACCACCACCACCACCACCACCACCACCACCACCACCACCATCACCACCACCACCACCACCACCACCAACACCACCACCACCATCACCACCACCACCATCACCACCACCACCACCATCACTATCACCACCATCACCACCATCACCACCATCA
>NW_027397070.1:69021890-69184181 GCF_003265705.2 Callorhinus ursinus
CCACCACCATCACCACCACCACCACTGTCACCACCACCACCATCATCACCATCATCATCATCATCATCATCATCGTCACCACCATCTTCATCATCATCGTCTTATAAGATTTCAGTTAAGCCATGGCTAATCTGTTTGGTACTCCCCCTGCTGAATTTAAAAATATATATTAGGTGTACATATATACCTTCTCCCCTTCCCTGCCTTTCCTTTTCTCAGAGAGTTCTCTGTGACCCTGAGCAAACCAGCCTCTAGATCTTTATTGCAGGGAGCTAGTGAGCCTGCTGGGAAGGACAGGCTCTGGGAGGGGGCTGAATGGGCCTGCCTCCAACAGCCTGTGCAGAAACCAGGGCAAGTGGGTGAGGTGGATGAAAATGCTGAATGCCCTCTTAAAAATCACACCTCCTCCCTTTCCGTGCGGGTGAGCAGACGCTCTGCTTGGTAGCAGCATGCTGGGGAGCTTGTCAGCAGGTCACCGTGGCCCTGGCGCCTCCGACGGACATGGTAGTCTGCAGCTGTCTTCCACCTGCTCCCCACTTTGCTCTCTGAGTTTGGGCTCTTTTAGACAGTGTGGCTTCAGGACGACACTTAGAATAAAGGAAGGACAGGTGTAGTTGAGAAGGGAGTTTGTAGGGTTGTTTCCATGTGACCCAGCCTGTCAAAACAGTGACAATTCCTTGTTTTGTGCTTTGAACACTTTGTTCATGCCTTTCTCTTCTTGCCTGGCCGTTCACCTCCTCAGTTACTGTGTGTGTGGGCCGCGGGGAGCCTGGGCTGGGCTGGGGCTACCCTGAGGGCTCACTGTGGAGGCGGGAGGCGGGCGTGTAGACTTGTTTCCTGTCACTCTGTAGCAAAGTACCGCAAAGTTGGTGGCTTAAACTAACAAATTCACTCTCCGTTCTGGAGGCCAGATGCCTAATAGGTCTCACTGGGTTGAAATCAAGGTTTTGTCAGGGCCCATTCCTTCTGGAGGCTCTGGGGGAGAGTCTGCCCCTGCTCCTTCAGACCCTCTGCTCTGTCTCCATGTCTCCTTCTCTGTGTGTCTGATCTCCTGCCTTCCTTTTATAAGGACACACGTGAGTGCATTTAGGGCAGTAATAGGGGATAATATCCCCACCTCAAGAAGCTTAACTTAATTACATCTGCAAAGATACCCCCTCCACATTTTTGCCATGTAAGGTGACATTTACAGGTCCCAGGAATTAGGACATAGATGTAGTTTGGGGGACCATTTTTCAGTCCACCTCTAGGGCCATGAACCAAGGGGTATTAGGAAGGGCAAGAAAACAGATTACCCTCAGAACCTCCGGAAGGAACACGGGTCCGCTGACACTTTTGATTTTAGCGCAGTGAGACCTGTGTCAGACTTCCAACCTCCAGGACCCTAAGAGAATAGTTGTAGTTTTAAGCCACGAAGTCTGTGGCATTTTGTTACAGCAGCCCTGGGAAACAGACCCTTAAGCCCAGGTTTGGGGGTTGGACACAAGGATCCAGGAGTAGAGTGCTGGGTGGCATGTTTATTGGAGGCAGAGGCCCAGTTGGGAGCCTTTTCCACCCTCTCTGTGGCTTCACTGTTTCTCAGGAGAGATACACCTGCCCCAGTCTCACCTTACACCCCCGGGAGCCTGTGTTCCTGGCGCAGACCAATGGCAACTACCTGGCTCTCTTTTCCGCTGTGTGGCCCTACCGGATGAGCAGGAGGCGGCGTTACGAGGGGCACAAGGTACGTGATCCTGCCCCGCCCCCCAGGTTGGGAGTGCGGCCCTGGCCCCAGAGCCTCGGGCCGGCCGACATCAGCAGTGGACTTGGGGCCCCAGAATGTGCAGACCCTCTTTCTGGGTAGATTCCGTTTTCTGTTTCCCGGGTGACCACATGCCATGTGGCCTGGTATTCCCTGAAGGCCCTTGGCCACATCTGGTCCTCTCTCCAGGCCTTGGGTGCTAGACAGGAAAGGTTTTCCCTGACTTCATGGCTCACATGGACAGGTCATGGGGGTGGGGGGAGGGAAGACAGGACAGGGGTGGGGGCCATTTCTGCATCTGTCCCCTTTCCCCGCTGAGGCCTGCCTCCCTGGGGCAGAAGGGGCCAGGGACTCAGTGGCTGTTGGTGAGGCCAGACATGGTCAGTTATGCGAAAGCCGTTCCAGCTGCATTCCACTAAACTGGCTTCGTGAAACGGGATCCATCCTGGGACCCCAGCCTTATGGAGGGAGCTCGGGCCTTGGCTTTGGAGATGCTGGGTGGCTAGCCCTGAGCCTCAGGCTGCTCCTCTGTAGAATGGGTGTAATAGCCCCCCTCACGGGCTGCCTGGAGGAGTCATTGTTGTGTGGCCTGCTCACCTTCTGTGTTGCCCTCTGCAGGTGGAGGGCTACTCGGTGGGCTGCGAGTGCTCCCCGGACGGTGACCTGCTGGTGACGGGCAGTGCCGACGGCCGGGTCCTGCTGTACAGCTTCCGCACCGCCAGCCGGGCACGCACGCTGCCAGGGCATGCCCAGGCTTGTGTGGGCACCGCCTTCCACCCCGTGCTGCCCTCTGTCCTCGCCACCTGCTCCTGGGAGGGTGACATTAAGATCTGGCACTGAGCCTCCTCGTTCAGAGCCTCCAGATGCCGGCCGGCCCTGGGCTCCCATTCCTCCTTGGGGTGGGTGGGTGTGAGGAAGCACTGAGGTTGCCTCTGATAAAGCTGGGTGGAGGCTGCCTCCACCACACTCTGAGCCTCAGTTTCCACATCTGTAAAATGGGGACAGAGATCTGTTTGCCTCAGGGTGGTGAGGACCGCATTAGCGGAAGTGCCTGGCAGGTTGTTGGTGGTGCTCAATAAACATGAGTGTTTTGCTATTTCTTAGGTTATTTTAGCGACACATATGTGTTGGCAGCTTCCTTGCACCTGCCCCCTCCCAGGCCTTCTGGGGCTCCAAGACAGACCAGTGGGAGCTTGAGATGGGGCAGCCCCCCTCTGCTGATCCTGCCGATGGACCCGACTCCCGGGGCCGTGAGGGGCCTGTGGGGGCTCTGGGTCTGAGAGCTGCCCTCAGGAGCTCCATGTGGGAGCATGGCAGTCCCCACCAGTGTCGTGGAGCCCAGGCTGCCTCCCTTTCCCCACCAAGCATGGCCCAGGAAGTCCCACTGCCTATAGGGTGTGTGCACTGTCCCAGTGAAGAAGCGATGTGCAGAAGGCTCCTGAGGAGGCCTGAGGGGTTAGGCTGGCAGGAAGACCCAGCCCCCCCCCCCCCCCAGGGTCTGGGCAGGTAGGTGAGCTCTAGCACTAAGTCTCACCAGGACCATAATTGAGGGGCCACCCCAAGAGCCCAAGGATCCACTGTAGGTGAGGAACTGCAGGTACCACGGCTCAGGGCAGGGGTGTCCCTGTGGCCTTGGAAGGCTTCCTGGTGGAGGCAGACCGTGAGCTGGTGAGGAGGGCATCCCCAGCAGAGGAGTCAGCGAGGAAGCGCAGAGGACCCGAGGAGGGGGCCCATGGGCAGGGGAGCCGTGGGAGTAGAAGCCACGGGGTGCCCAGCCTTGCCTCTCCAGAACCTGGATTTTCGGCCCGCTCTGCGGTCAGCATAGCTGAGACCCTGTGAGTCATCTCTCCTCTGAGCCTCACTCTCCCCATCTCTGAGGCGGTGTCAGCACCCTCAGCCTGCAGGCTTGCTGTGTGGCTCCAGGGAGGTTGAGTCTGTGGGAGGTGTCGGCACGCCAGGCGTTCCATCCCTGGGAAGGGCATCTGGAGGTTGCAGAGGGCGGGTGCGTGAATACGTTTATTTCAGTATATCTGACTTGTTCAGGGGTTCACGGGTCAGGCGTTCCGGGCAGAGGGAAGGGCGGTGCAAAGGCCCTGTGGTGGGGCCTGTCCTAAGGGCCTCCTCCTTTTCTAGCCTTCATCCCTGCCCCCACACCCCGCCCCACCATCAGTGCAGAGCCTGGCAGGCAGTGGGTGTTGAGTGGATACAGCCCCTGCTGTGCCTGAACTGGGGTGGGGAGGCTGGAGCTGAGCACGTGGGTGGGGTGGGGGAGCACGTGCTCTTCAGGCTGGTGAGAGATGTGAACCCCCAGGCTCACGCAGGACGCAGGGTCCCAGTGGCTCTGTCTGCTGCCAGGCTGGGTGTTGGCGGAGCTCAGGCTGGGAGCACTTTTTCTTTTTAGGCTCAAGAATGGCAGATTTGGTGAAAAGAAAGAGAATCACATCCCATGCTCTGAGGGCCTGGTCCCCTATGGAGGTGGAGACCCCCATGAGGCACCGCCCCCAGCAGAGTGGCCAAGGAGCAGATTCGGAACGTGGTGCAGGTGATGGGCACTCCTCCCTCACTGCTCACGGGGCTGCCCTGCTGAGCCTCTCGCCCACACTCTTTCTCACCCCCCACCCTCTAAATGAGTTCCCTTGCTCTGTGTGGGAAGCTCAGTGATCTTAGGAGCCTGCTCTCAGGTCACTTTCTTTTTTTTTTTTTTAAAGATTTTATTTATTTATTCATGAAAGACAGACAGAGAGAGAGAGAGAGATGCAGAGGGAGAAGCAGGCTTCCAAGGAGCAGGGAGCCCGACGCAGGACTCGATCCCAGGACCCTGGGATCATGACCTGAGCCGAAGGCAGACGCTTAACCATCTGAGCCACCCAGGCACTCTCAGGTCACTTTCTCTGTGAAGTGGAGCCTTCCCATATCACCCGTATCCCTGATAGGCTAATGGCTCCCCCTCCCTCACTCCCCACCTTGCTCCCATGGCACGGTTCCTCAGGGCCTTTGCTCCCGCCATCCCCTCCACTGGGTCGTGATTTCCCCCAGTGCCCCCTGGCTCCCTGCCTGTCTCATGGGATGTGCAGACAGCGGACCTTCAGGGAGCCTCCCCTGATCTCTGTGCCTAACATGCTCCTGTCATTCTCGGTCTTTTTACCTAAAGTGCTTAGCTTTGCCTGAGGTTGTCCCCCCTCCCCGACACACAGGTGTGTGCATGGAGTGTGAGCTTCCCAGGATTCCAGGTGCCTGGTCCCTGCTGTATGCCTGGCCCCTGGCCCACAGTAGGCGGTTGATGAATAACTGCACGTGTGGCCCATCGGCAGGACACAGGCTCTGGCATCAGATAGACAAACTTAAACCCTGCCGTCACCTTTCATTGTGTGGCTGCAGGCAAGTGCTGAGCCACCCCGTGCCTCGGCTTCCCTTTCTATGAAATGAGAATCAGTAATACCCAGCTTGTGAGGATTGATGAGGTTGGGTCTGTACAGCTCTTGGCAGGACCTGTATACAGTAGGCGCTCAGGAAACAGCAGCTGGGAGTATTAGTAATAGTCCCACCACCAGTTGACGCAGGAGCTGAGCCAGTTTAGACCAGATGGTGCATTTTGGCCCCATTCTCAGGCCTCATCGTGGCAGGCCAAGGATGGATGAGACCCTCTTTCGCCCTTTGGGCCTCGGCCTGAGCCTGGTTCACTCTCATGGCAGAAGCTCCCAGAGAGGGGCTGCCTCCTTCCTCTGTTCCAAGGGCTGACAAGTCTCAAGGAAGGACTCTGATTGACTAGCTTCTGGTGCACTCCCACTCCGGACCAGGGGTCCTTGGCCAGGCATAGCTCTCACTACGTAGCTGGAGGAGAGAGTGGTGGGGCCCATGACAAGTGTTTTCATAAGGGTGTGTCTCCCTAGATCCAGCCTGAACAGGCCCTCGGCACACGCTTGTCAAGTGAATGAGTAGTGATGTGTGAATGAATCCGGACACAGGCCAGGAGGAAGGGCTGCCCTTGCTCTCGGTGCAGGGGTCCTGGCTTTCCCAGGGCACCTCTCATCTGCCTGTCCCATCCCCACTTTCACCGTCCAGCCCCAGATCCTAGAGTCCCGATGTCCTGCTGTCTAGCGCAGCCTGAACCGGGTGGCTTTCTGTCTTTCTTGTGTGGAGCATCTTCTGAGTGAGAATTTCAGCACATGGTTTTCTGATTGCTTTCCCCACTGTGACCTGTTATTATCACCACTTTTTTTTTTTTAAAGATTTATTTATTAGAGAGCACAAGCGGGAGGGGCAGAGGGAGAGGGAGAGAATCTGAAGCAGACTCTGTGGTGAGTGTGGAGCCTGGACGCGGGGCTTGATCCCACGACCCTGAGATTCCGACCTGAGCTGAAACCAAGAGTTGGACACTTAACCGACTATGCCCCCCAGGTGCCCCTATTACCACTTTTTTAATATGAGCACTGTTGACTATATTCAGTCAGGCTTTGGTGTGAGTGCTGGGTGTGGCCAGAGGATGACCTCCCTGTCCAGCAGCCGCCCACCCCCTCTGCTCTGCTGAGCACACACCCCGGCTGCCTGCAACCCTGTGGAGTTTGGAGCCAGGAGGCCGGCTCAGGCCCCAAGCCCATCACTCACTTGCTTGGGATGTTGGCAGGTGCTTCGCTTCTCTGAGCCTGCTTCCTCATCTATATAGACTGGGCCTGTGGGAACAAGCAGGGGAGAAGATGCAGAGGAAAGCGCTTGCGGGTTGCTACCCTCGCAGCTTCACTCGGGGCAAACACCATCCAAGTCTCTGTCCGAAGTCTGTTTCTTTTCCATGCAGGTCACCTTGAGCCAACCAAAGCTCTGATCCTCCCGGGGCAGGGGCACATCCAGGGCTCCCCACTCTGGCTGCTTCTTGGTGCTGTCCTCTGTGGACTTGATTCCTCAACTCCGGGCCCTGCAGGTGCCAGCTGGCTGCCAGCCCCCTCCCACTTTTGTAGGTTCTTTTATTGGGAAGAATGGCAGGCATACTCTGTGCCTTTATCGCTCTCTTTTTCCTAATGCTATCTTCCAAAGAGACTTCTTAAAGGCTCACTCTGATCTTCTGCAAGGTGTTGGGGAGTTCATCATTTGCAATCTTAAAACAAGGGAGCTAAATTTAGGAAGTGTGGAGCTGGAATGAAAAGAAGTGTGGGCTGTGCCTTCCACCCACCTTCC
The DNA here is from genome assembly GCF_003265705.2 of Callorhinus ursinus. NCBI lineage: Eukaryota > Metazoa > Chordata > Mammalia > Carnivora > Otariidae > Callorhinus > Callorhinus ursinus. Next base: position 69,028,801 of record NW_027397070.1, read on the forward strand.
CAGGGCTGAGTTCTTACCTTTACCCTCACCTGTGACTCCGGGAGACAGATCTGAAGCCTTCATGGGAGAAGAGCGGTTTCATGTCGAGGTGTCAGTGTGTGGCTGTGTGTGCTGCCAGGCGGAACTGACGCTCGAAGCCCCCCGCTAGGTGGCCACACCCTGCTGTCCAGTTGAGGAGACTGCTGCTTGGAAGACCGTCTGACTCTGAAGTGTGCTCTTCCCCCCTCGGAAGCTTCCTCCAGCCTCGCCTGTGGCTCCCCGTGCACTGGGACAGCCAACTGGCATGGGGACCCCTGGGAATCTCGTCAATGTCCCTAGGCTACAGAAGGGGAAACTGGCCCAAGGTCACGTGGCCAGGGAGTGGCAGAGCCAGTGGGCGTGGAGAAGTGTGCATGGGTTGGTAGGAGGGTGGTGGGGGCACAGGTGGGGGTGGGGCAGGGGCTGGAGGAGGGCACCCCACGCTGCGGCCTGGCAGGCTGCCTGGGTAGAGGGGGCTACGAAAGAGGGCAAGGCCTCACCATAGCCCGGAAGTTCCCATCTAGCACAACACCCAGGACAGATCCAGAGGGAAACGGTGGGCCCCCAGGCTGGACCCTCAGGCGGGCACACGGAAGCATAGAGCCATGTCTGGGACTCCCCAGCTATCACACATCTGTGCCTTTCCACAGGCTGTTCCCTTTGCCTGAAATGCCCAAGGAACTCTTATTCATCCTTCAACACCCAGCATGAGCCTCCTCCTGGAGGCTTGCTTTCTTCCCCCTGGAGCAGTAGGAACCTTGGCCTCACTGGATGGCCCTGTGCTTTTGAAGTCTTGAGCCTAAAGTCACACCATCTGCCTCCCCTCAGCCTCTGAACTTGTTGTGGGCAGAATAAGGGTTCCGTGGCCAGCACAGGGCTGGTGCCAGCCGGCCCCATTACCAGGAAGAGGAGGGAAGCACCAAGTCCCCACCCAGGGGGTTCTGAGAGAGTCACTGACCAGAGCCACCTACACTCGTGAGTCCCAAGGTCCTGCGGAGCTTGTTTTGAGCCAGGGGAATTGGGGAGAAAACCAAGGTTTTCCAGCTCAACCCCACAAGAAGTGGTTTGGGACTGCTTTCCATAGCATCTCCTGCCAGCCCCCACTCAAGGTGGTGTCAGCCTGACCCTGCTAGTCAAGTCATGTGATGGAACTCTAGACATCCCCCCCCCCCACTCTGTGTGGCCAGGCCATCCCATCTTTGTAGGCTACCTGGCTCTGTAGCCAAAGTCTGAGCAGGGCCCTCTGGGAACAAGACCCCCTCGGAGCCCTGACTGTGGCTGGTTTTGGAGGCCATGGCAGGGCAGCTCTGTGAGGTCTGGAGGCTGTCCTAGGGGCGCCGCAGGCTCTGAGGTGATGATGCGGGGGCTAAAGTCCCGAATCTGAGAGGGCCCTCAGGGTCCCCAACCCTGCTACCCAGGGCCCGGCACTTCTGATTCCATTGACCCCAAGGAGCTAGAGCCAGGCAGGACGAGGCCAGGACGAGGCACCCCCCACCCCCATTCACACAGCTGATGCGTGGGGCTCACGAGATTCGGGTTCCCCTCTGGGAACACCTCTGAGTGTCTGCTGGGTGCCAGGGGCCACATGTTTCTCCCTGCACCCTACCAGTTGCTCCCCAGCTCATTCAGGGTCGCTTCCTGTCTGGCCCGCGAGGACACGGCCCCCAGAGGGGAGCTGACTCCCAAGCCTCTCCCAGTTCCCTCTGCTTGAGGATAATGCTTCCTGGGGCACATTTCCTGGGGAGGGGGATTGGGCCGGCGCTGAGCTCTCCTGCAGAGGCAGGTCAAGTGCTGGGATGCTGGGAGCCCCTGCTGATGCCCACCCTCCTTGGGGTCCCCTGGCAAGAGGCAGACCCACCCTGGGTCTACAGGGAGCTGAGTGAGCCAGGCCACTTGAAGGCCTGAGCCCAGAACCGGCTAGTTTCCAGCAGGAAGGGCTTAGGACCTTGGAGGGAGCAGACATAAAGCCCCGTGAGGAGTGGCCTCCACCCTAGGCCTTGCAGAGCCCCACAAGTAGATTTTCAAGGACAGTGATGCTCGTGTGTCTGAGATAAGCAGGCTCCTGAAGAAAGGAGGCAGCAAGAGCAGGAACCAAGAGAAACACAAGAAGGAATGCCAGACCCTATCTGAACCGGCCGTGCCCATGTGTTGAGGGAAATAAAAGGCAAGCTAGAAAAGATCTCCAGGGAACAGGACACTATTGAAGTGGCAGCGTAGGTTTGCGAGACAAACAGAACATCCAGGAATGGACAAATGGAAAACTACAAACCCAGTGGCTGTGTTTGGTGGCCACGTGGACAAAGCAGAGAGAACTCATGAAATGGAAGGCGAGTCACGTGGGCTGAGCTCAGGACATGCAGGAGGGAGGGCAGCAGGCCCAGAGGGTGTGGTGAGAGGGGCTGCCAGGGGTCTAAGGCAGTCCCAGGAAGAGAGGAAACAAAACTAAAAAAAGTTGAGAATTTTCCAGAACTGATGAAATACACCAATCCACAGATACAAGACTCCCTTTGAATTCCCAGGAAGGATAAATGCACAACCAGACACGCCTCAGGGAAACTGCAGACAACCAGAGGGACGATCTGAAGGGGCCGGAGAGCGGAAGGGCAGATTACCATCGGAGGAACAGCTCCCTACGGACGGACGGACGGACGGGCATCCCCACACCAAGAGGTGGCCAGGGACAGCGCCAACAGCATCTCCATGTGTGTGTGTTGTGGGGGGGAAAGACCCCCCACTACCTCCCTTCCCCATGAGAACACCCTTCACAATGGGGCCAAAGACGTTTCAGAGAAATGAGAGCTGCTCTGAAGGAGAGCCTCAGGAATCTCTAGGCAGAAGCCAAGTCTGAGAGCCGAGAAAGCGTTTCCTCTTCCAGAAACAGGAAGGGGAGCGGAAGGCACATTCTAGAAAGGGCAAGAATGCCTAGTGGGTTGAAACAGTGGAAGTGCTTGGATGCTGCACAAGATGCTGGGGGGGGGGGGGACGGGAGGGGGCGGCAGCCAGGGCCACACGTCCTCGTGGTCAAAAGGCCGTGGGGAGAAGAAACAACCCGGAGCCAAGTTCTTTCCACCGATGTCTTTTATTAATGAACAGAAGTACAGTACTAACTGAGACAAGGCATGCATCGCAGACAACAGGAGAGCAAGCCACAGAAACCGGGAGTTGGAGGGCCTCATTACGTCTGAGGTAGAGCGAGGTGGTGCCGGGGAGCGGGACACTGGGGGACGAGCACCGGCCCCACTCGGGACAGTGGACCACAGGAGAGCTGGGGTGGTGTATCGGTCACACGGCGAAAACAGTTTAAAAACATTTCACATCCCTCCACCCATTCCAGTTCCCCTCTTCGTGGACAGAGTTTCGGGTTCCCTGGTCACCGGCCCACTGGGGGTGTCTCCACAAGACACCGTCCTTCCCCTCCCAGGGGCAGGCTCCACTTGTCCTCCCCCGAAAAATAAAGGAGCTTTGTGTTGAAAACGCCAAGGCTGCCATCCAGGGAGCTGGAGGCCAAGTGCGTTAAGAAAGACCCTTTTTCTCTATAAAAATAGTTTCACTTTATAAAAGGGGGGAAATGCTCATCTCAGGTGGGGAAGGATGTTGGGGTGTGAAAAACGTTCCACCGTGGTGGGGCTGGGATGGACAAGATGCTGTGGGGAGGGAGGGGACCTCCTCTCAGGCTCGACTGGGTTGGGTGGAAGAGAGGGTCCTGGTTGGTGGGGGGAGGCTGGGGAGGATGGGTGACTCGGGGAGAGGCGCGCTGTGCCCTCGGGGCCCAGGTGGGGTGGGTGGCTGCGGCCTGCAGGCAGGTGCTCAGTTGAGCAAGGTTCCGTAGAGCTGGGCTTTCGTGAGGCTGTCCTTGCGGCTGAGCCCCGAGCCACCAGTCCGCGGGAAGGCTGGCTGGGGGCTGAGGCGGGCAGCGGGGTGCATCTCCGGGGAGGCCTCCATGGAGCTGGGCTCCAGGGAGTCCCTGGAACTGTGGGGGCTGTGCTCGGGCTCAGGGCTGCCGCCCGCCCCGCACAACTGCACCCCGAGCCTCTCCGCGTCCCCCTGGCTGGGCGCGTAGCCGGGCAGTGGGTCGGCTGCGCGGCCGGGGCTCAGGCTCAGGTCGCCGCCGGCCCGGAGGAAGCGGGGCTCTGCCAGGTGGCCCTGGGAGAGGTCGTCACCCTCCGAGAAGCTGTCGGCCTTGTAGGTGGCATAGAGGGGGCTGGCGCGGCCCTCGGCCTTCTTGCCTGGGCTGCCCCCACTGCCATAGTAGCGTTCCGAGAAGCTGCAGGGTGAGGCGCGGCCGGCGGTGGTGGCTGGGTAGGAGTAGGCGCCAATGTCCTCCACGCTCAGGGGCCGCCACTGGCCCCGCACGTCCTCCCCAGGGAGCCGGGCCGCCCCCGGCTTGGCCCGCAGGCTCCACAGGTTTGGGGGCATCAGGGCCTGCTGGGGGCCCGGGGAAGCCGGGAAGCGGAAGGGCTCAGTGGGGTACGGAGACATGGTCCGCGCAAACCCCGGGGCCACCTCGGCCTCGAGCGGCGCTGCCACGCTGGCCGTGGCTTTGGCGAAGCGCGGGCTGCCCTCGTAGGCAGCGGCGGGCGGCTTGCGGTCGAAGAGCTCGTCGCGGCTGTTCAGGTAGATGGCCTGCTGCGAGGCAGTGAGCGTGCTGGCCTGGGCATGCTCCTTCTCCTCCGACGTGGCGCTGAAGCTGGAGTAGGAGCTGGACGTGGGCAGCGAGCCCGCATAGCCTGGGAAGGCCTCATGCTGGAAGCCTGCGGGGAAGGCGGCCGCCTCGGCCTCCTCCTCCTCCTCGGCTGCGCTGTCGGTGGAGTTGTGGGCCCGCAGGAAGCCCACGTCGGTCACGGGCGCGTCCACGCTGGGCCGCCGGGTGCGCCGCCGCTCCTCGGGGCAGTAGAGGGCCGTGTCGCTGCAGTAGATGTCCCCCTTGTAGGGGGGGCGTGGGCCCTGCTTCTCCATCCCATCCCGGAAGGCCAGGTCGCGGGCTGAGGCATCAGACAGGCGGGAGGACAGGGTGGTGGGGTCAGGCTTCTCCAGCACCTTGGCAATGACGCAGGTGGGGACACTGTCGGCATAGGCCGGACGGCAGAGCGGGGAGGGCAGGCTGCAGCCGTGCTTCTCCATGTGCAGGCTCACGCGCTCCTGGAAGTCGGAGGGCAGCTGGTCGGGTTGGGGGGGGACGGGAGGGCAGGGACAGGGGTAGCAGTCAGCCCAGCACCTGCCGCCCTGACCGTGACCAACAGATGCACACACGGAAGAAGAGGGACCTGCCCAGGGCTTCTCAAACTGCACCGGCGAGAGCCAGCACCCAGGACTCTATGTCACAAGCTCCTGAGACTCGCCTGAGGACCCTCGGTCACCTCTGTCTCCCCAGCCCACAACAACTGGGCCCGAAGAGCCCAGAGGGTGGAACCAGGGTCTGCCTTGGGCCCTTCTCGGGGCTGCAGCCCCCCTCATTTCCTCCCACCAAGAGGCTTACTTGCTCTCCCAGCCCCGAGGTCTGTCGGGGGCACCCCTGCTGGGTCATGAGGCCTGGATGCTCCTGAACAAGACAGACTCAGATGCAACACAGACTCAGGGCCAGGCGCCCAGCGGCTTCTGCACCAGCCCCTGGTGCCTCATGGGGCCGTCCCACTACTGTTTGATCTATTTTGTGAGTGTCTTAGGCATGGCCCAGGCCCAGGGGAGAGGGGACACGGAAGGCCAAGGTCTGGGTGAGGGCAGTGCGTGGAGCTGGGGCAGCCTGGCAGGGGTGGGGGGCCCTGGGGCCTTGGCTGAGTCACCCCCATGTTGGGCTCACTCTGCCCCATCAGTGCTCAGTGGACTGGGGGCTTGGAGCAGGGACAAGGAGCAGCCCCCAAAGGAAACCAAGGGGAATGGGCAGGGTGTCCCAGCTGGACGAGGAGGTGTGTGTGGGGGGGTGGCCCTCCACCATGTTCAGAAAAGCCAGGATACTTGCAGGAGTGAGGAGGGACGGGGGCTCCAGGCTCACCCAGCGCCTTCCCCTCAAAGGGGAGAAGTGGCCTTGGGGTGGGACCTGTAGAAAAGGAGCCCCGAGTAGTCCTGGGGTGAGGGCTGGCCTCCCTGGGGCGGGGCTGACGTTACCTCGGACACCTTATGGACCCTGCCGTAGGTCTGGCTGCACTGCAGCAGCTGGGCCGCTAGATTGCAGTCCTTCCTATAGAGCTCCTACAAGACAAGAGAAGGCGTTTGGTGCAGGCTCGCCCCTCGCCAAGGTCCCTGCTGCCCGGCGCCCAGGGGCCAACGCGGAGACCAGGTGTGGGGGGAGCTGGCTGGGCAGGACCCTGTCTGGGCCTCAGGCGCTCGCCTGCACACCGGGGGCCTCGGTTCTGACCTGGAGCCGCTGGGGCAGAGAGGGCCCTGCCAGGCACTTCTGCTGCCGCCCCAGACGGGAACCTCCCACAAGGTGGGGGCGGTGGTGGAAGAAGGGCCTCCAGTGGCCCCTGAAGTCCCGGAGGCCCCAGGCGTGGAGACCATGCCTGGTCTGCCTGTCCCCCCCCCAAAGCTGAGAGTACCGGCACCAGCCAGTGATAAGGAACATGCCCGCGGCCCCTGCCTCCCCGTGTCTCAGACTTGCTCCGCACACCCCCCCCTTCCTAAAGTGTGGCCTGCTTATGGGGGTGGTTGCAGGGCTGGGGGAGGGGCAGGGCGGGGAGGGGCAGAGGGCCTGTGTGACCCAAGGTCCAGGCAGGGACGGGCTCAGCCTCCTGAGCCGAAAACAGATGCAAACAGTAGGACTTGAGAGGATTTGCTTTCATCTTTGGAAAATCTCTGTTGCATGTGCCTGTGGTTGGGCCTTTCACTCCTGCCCTCCAGCTGGGGGTCCTCCGCCGTGAGGGCTCTGACAGTGAGGAATCTGGGGTCCACCAACGGGCCCCGAGACCCGCCTGCTCCCCCCAGTCTCAGCTCAACCAGGACCAGGTGTTCTGCAATGGAGACGGGCTATGGAAGGCATGGGCACTGCTGCCCCCTGCCCCACCCCGTTCCTGGAGGCTCCCCGACCTCCACCATCTGTGCTGAAAGCTCGTGCCCCCAGCTTGGCCTGCCAAGTGGAGAGACACTGGGTCCCCAGCCTCCTCAATGTCTCGAGTGCCCTGGGAAGGGCACAGTTGGCCGAAAGCTGAGAATGGACCACCCGTGAGGTCCCAGACCCGCTGCCCCTGGCCTCAAGGGGCTGTGAGCACTGGCTGGCCAGCTCAGAGCCGCCACCACATCCCTCGCAGACCTCCAGCGCGGCCCCGGGCCCTGTGCGGGGCCTCCCCCTCCTCTGCCTGCACTTCTCTCCCTCCTCACTGCACCTGCACGCTGATCTCCGCCCTCAACTCCAGACCCTGCCGTCTGGGCACGCCCTGCAGCTGTCCGGTGCCCGGTCCAGCCCCACTCCTGCTCCTTCCCAGGCACACAGCCCCCGGCCCAGGAGACGGCAGGTCGCTTCTTTCCTTTGGGCTCTGAACCCTGCAGTTGGGTTGGACCCTTCTCTTCTCCCACACCCCATGTCCAAAATCCCCGTTAATGCCGTGGGTTCTATCTTCGAACCCAAACCTGAGCCCTTGTCCTCACTGTCTGTTCTCGGTGAGCCCAGAAAAGCGTAGCTCCAGTCATGTTACTCCTCTCTCCAGGAACCTTCCGTAGCTCCCTACTTCATTCAGAATAAAACCCAGATTCCTAGAGGATCCTGCACCGCGTGGTCTCTTGCTCTGTTTCTGACCTCAGACCTTGCCCTGCCCCGCCCCCCGCCCCCAGGAGGCCCCTCTGCTGTTCTTGCAGGCCCTCCTCTGCCACTCCGGTTCTTTCCATCAGAAGGAAGGCTCTTCCCCAGGTGCCTGTGGCCACCTCTCTGGCCACTTTCAGGTCTTGATCTAGCAGTCTCTTCCAGAAGCACCCGAGTGACTCCCCAGCACCGTTTGCCGTGTTGTTTCCCCTGCAGCACTCAGCACTTCTAACGTGCTGTGCGGGTTGCGTATCTATCTTGTTTGCTGTCTTCCCCGCTCAGGCGTAAACTCCACGTGGGCGGGGAGGGGTTTTGCCCGTCCACACCATAATCTCACAGCCTCAGTGGGCCTGGCAAGAAGCAGACACTCCTTAGTGAATGTGTGGTCAGCTGTCAGGGGTCCTTGAGTGGGGCTGGGCCCATCTCATGGGGCCCTTGAAACCAGAGCATCCACATGGCTCTGATGCCCACAGGGCCTGGCTGGGGCAGGAGCAAGCATGCCCCAAACCTGGGGTCAGGAAGCACCGCCCTGAATGGGATAATATGGCCCAGGGGTTGCTATCTCAAGCCCTGTTTCCTTCCAGCAGAGGGTCTTCCTGAATACCCTTGGCAGTGTATCTCTGGTGAGGTAGCCCTGTCCTTCCACCTGGCCTGTACCAGCCCCTGAAGCCTGGAGGCCACGGGGCCTGGGCCCCCAGGGTCACGGTGGTCCAACACTCACATTGTCCTCCGACAGCTTGTCGATGGTCACCTTGGCCTCTAGCAGGTGGCTGTTGAGGGCAACAATCTCGTGGCTCAGCGCTCGCTTCTCTTCCTCATAGTGCTGGCCCTGCGGCGAGGGACGGGGGGTATGGGAAGGAGCCGATCAGGGGTCAGCCAAGGCCTGGGCCCCAAGCCCAGTTGCTCTACAGGCCTCCCGGGTGCCCTCTTGCAGTCGATAACGATGAGGTGTTTGCAAGGCCAAGGAAGGTGGGGTCAGGAGCACAGACCAGCAGGTTCAAATCCACCTGTGTTCCAGCACAGACGAGCCAGACCGCCTTGGGCAAGTCACTGGCTCCCTGAGCCTCTTGCTCATCCACACCACGAGGACAGCAATGCCTACCTCCTGAGTCTGCACTCAGCACAAAGCCTGGCCCCTCTCCCTGCACCCCACCTCCTCCTGCCTTGAGCCTGTCCTCTTTCAGCCTCCGCCTGAGCTCAGAAAGGCAAGGGCCCTTGCCCAGGGTCCCAAGCCGAGCTGTCTCTGCTCCAAAAGACTCTTAAGACAGCAGGTGTTGAAGGCCCATTTGTGATTTTCAGAAACAAAACAAGCCCGGAACCTACTAGAAGGAGAGGGAACTCCTCTCGGAGAGGGCAGGTGCCAGATCCCGCCCAGCCCCACCCGGACACACCCGCCATACGGGACCAGGAGGCCTCCAGCACCATCCCCCAGGCAGCAGCGGGGTGGTGGCCCTCACCATGCGGTACAGTTTGTCCTCCAGCTCCTGGTTGATCCTCTGCAGCGCCATGTAGTTGCTCTGAATCCTGGAATAATGGGGTGGCTGCGGTGCCCGGCCCGACCCTCCCAGGACCCCTACAGCCACCTGGCGGGCAGGGCAGGGCTGAACACAGGCAGCCTGAGCCCGCCCACGGGTCCCACCCTGGTCTGCCTGCTCCTCCGCACTCAGCAAAGTGAGTGCGGAGGAGCCTTTCCTGGGCCCGGGTTGAGGACCCCATGGAGATGGAAAGGGAAGGCCTCTACTCCCAAGCAACTCTGCCCGGTCCTTGCTCAGAGCCAGTTTCACTCACATTTACTCACTCAGTCTCGAGGTTAGCAGGGCAGACTTAGGACTGGCCGCGCGGTGGGCCCCAGACTGAGTGCTGGAGACACATGCTGGCTAAACCCGGGCTCCCCCAGGAAGAAGGGGGAAGGCGGGAACAGATGTTGGGTGGGAATCGGGAACCACTACATGTGGTGTGCTGGTGGAAGAGGATTTGGGACAGCGTGCGTCCTCTCGACAACCTGGGTGCGGTGTCACTGTGTGCCCCCGCCCAGTCTTAGCAGTGGGGAAACTGAGGCTGGAGGTGCTTCAAGCAGTAAGTGGCAGAGGCGAGACCTTAACCGAGGTCTGACTGCGTGGCCTAAGCTTGGTTCCCTCGCAACTAGATGGGGGAGGGGTTGCTGGGGGGGGAGGGGACAAACGGCCCTCCTGGCAGATCCCGGCTGGGAGAGCAGTAGCCTATGCGCCCTCAGTTTAAAACAAACCGAGCCAGGGGCAGACTGTGTGTTCTCTTTGCATCTTCCTAAAGGCTGGAAAGTGTGTAAGACATAGGAAAATGTCTTCAATATGCAAAACCAAGTTTTTAGAAAAGTTTGGTTTTTAAGGGAGTAACTACTCAGGGTCCAGCACACCTTGCCCCACACTTCGCTTGCTGCCACGCTGCTCAAGGGAACGGTCCCTAAACACCGGTTCGTCTCCGGGGCTAGACATCGCTTTTCCTATCAGGGACCCAGGGATCAGTGGTTGGGGCCCCGGTGGGCCAGGAGGGGTCTGGAGATGGCTGCACGTGTGTCATGCCGCTGTCCCGGCAAGAATATATGGGAGGAATGAACAGAGGATGGAGAGGTGCCTGGGAAGAGCCTGTCCTGCCAGGACCTACAACCAGAGTCAAATCCCGACCCAGCCGCTCTTGGCACAAGGAGCTTGCCCTCCCTGAGCCCTGGACTTGGCGTCGGTGAACGGGGTCCACAGCCCCCCAGGGGAGGGGGGCAGGCAGGGTTCCACTGACGGCCAACCCCGGGCCCCGCCCCCCGCCCCGTACCTGCGCAGCTTCTCCGTGACCTTCTCGAGCTCCTCCTGTGCGCGCCGCAGCTCGATCTCCAGGTAGTGGCGCGTGGAGTCGAACTCGGTCTCGAGCTTCTCGAGCTTGTGCGTGGTGTAGGACAGCCGCTTGCGCAGCTCGCCCTTCTGCTCCTGCAGCGCGCTGCAACGACACGCGGCAGCGGGCCGGGCCGCGGCGCTGAGCGCGGGAAACGGAGCCCAAGCGGGCCAGCCGCCGCGCCGTGGGTGCGCAGCGTGTGCGCCCCGCCGCACGGACACATGCGAGAGCGCACGCGCGCGCGCACCGGACACCCCTCCCCGGGCGGCTCCTAGCCCCTGGGGGGAGGGCGGGGGGGAGGTCAGAGAGTCGGTCCTTCAGCCTGAAGCGGCGCCCCGCCCTCAGTAAATCCCTGCGCAGTCCCCCCGGAGGAGGGACGCTGGCCCCCCGAACCTGGCGAGTGTTTGGGGCGGCTTAAAGGACCCTGGTTTGAGGAGCGCTCGTCAGTCCCCCCCCCCCCCCCCCCCCCCCCCCCCGCCCCCCCCCCCCCCCCCCCCGGTTTGGCTCCTGCACTGCGCCCGGCTGCGGAAGCTCCTCTCCTCCCCGGATTGGCTGGGTGACCTCCGGGCCGGGGAGAGGATGTGTGCCCCATGCCCAGGCAGCCTCCGCCACAGTGGCCAGCGAGCTGCGCACAGCTTCGGAAACTCTGCACAGCCCTGGCCTGCCCGCGGCCCCCCTTCCTCCAGGAAGCTTTCCAGAGCCCCAGCCCCAGCTCTTGAGGCTCCATTTTCTCCACTGACCGTGGGCTCCTCTAGCACTCCAGGACGCTGAGCCCCCAGCCCCAGGAAACAGAGACACCGGATAATGGCCCACTGTCCGCACGCCCTCATTTCTACAATCAGGCCAAAGGCAGGAGGAGCAAGTATGGTGACCGCCCCCAGTATGGTGACCGTGAACTCCACCCGGGCAAGGTCCACACCCTCCTGTGGACAGCGTGTAGATACTCCCAAACACGTACTGACCTATGCACGGCCCCCTTTCCAGGCTGAGCTCGAAGGGCCTCCTCTCTAAGAGTGCGGCCAAGAGCGCGGACTTCCTGCAGGCCAGGGGCTGCCTGGTGGGTGCGGGGCACCAGTTGTGCCTGCTGGGTGTCAGGCACGAGCAGAGCTAGGATTCCAGCTCCGTTCGGGACGCCCCTGGGCTCCAGTAACAACGAAACCCACGCAGGGTGGTGCAGCCCACAGGTGAACTCTAGCCTGGCATCACCGGGTGGCCAGGGCCGCTGCTGTCACACAAACTTGCTGCTGGTCCCCGCCGCCACGGGCCCCCCAGGCTGCCCACGATCAGGCCTCAGCTTCCCCCTGGAAAGAGTGGACCGCCCCCATCTTGCCCGGGGGACACAAAGCCCAGGTTCTGGGAAAAATTCTGCCCAGAGAGGTTCCCCGGGTCCGAGGTGGGGGGAGGGGGGCAAGCGGGCCCACTGTTTGCTGGAACAAGTGCACACCCCCAGGGGACAATCTAGAGCCAACACCCCTTTGGATGGTCATTTTCGGTGCGTTTGCTGGGGACCCGGGGAAGAGGAGTAGAGACAGCACCTGCTGGAGACTGTTGCAGGGGAGTGGGAGGGGAGTCCCCAGGTGTCCCGCTGAAAACCGCGGGAGGCAGAGCTTGGGAACCCTGACTCTGCCCAGAGGTGTTGTGGGACCTTGAGCAAGAGCCCATGTTCTCAGGACCTCCGAGACCCAAACCGGAGTCAGGGTTCTAGGGAGCAGGCAGTCTCCTTCCGTCTCCGGCCCAGCGTGTAAGCCACTCATGTTACCACGGGCGCACACCCAACAGATCTGAATTAAATATTCCTGGATTCCTGCCCGCATCTACATCATTTTTTAAAAACAAATAAAAATAAAAAGTTGCCTACGTTTCGAGAACCTCAGAGAAGGGTGGGGCAGGTCCCTATGGGGGGTCAGACTCCAAGGAGGAAGCAGAGCCTTAATCCAGGAGAGCCCTGCAGCACAGTGCCCACCGCTGCCCACACAGGTCTGGCTGCCTCCTCCAGGCAGCATGCCGGACTGCCCCACCCTGCAGCTACAGATCCCAGAGGGTCCTTGGCCCCAGCTCTTCTCCCCAGCGGGGTGGTGAGCTTCTCAGCTTCTTAGGGACTCTCGCATGTCAGCCAGGGCCCCCCTGCAGGCACAGTGTCGGGGGAGGGGGTGGGGCAGCAGCCCCTGAAGTCAATTGTCCTGTGGGGGCTGCAGGTCCACCCACAGCCCTCTGTCACAAGGTATAGGTGGGGTCTGCACCCTCGGGAAAAGATGAGAGCATCGTCCATCTACCCGTGTGACCACTTGAGTGGCCACCCCCTGCCACCCAGAGCCAGTGACCTTCCCTCCCAACCATGGCCACCCACCTGCAGCCACAGCACAGACCCTGCCATCATGCAGACCGCCCAGTCCTGATGTGACCCGGACAAACGTCGAAACACACCACACATGGAGCACCTCCCCGGCCCCACATGCTTCCATCCCCAGCCCCGGCCTCTCTCTGGCCCACTCCCCCACGTCCAGCCACCCACGGCCCACGGGCACCTGACACTGTGTGCATTCAATGCTGCCCCATCCCTGCCCTCTGCGGTCCCCACCCCTGAGAAGGGCACAGCTACCCTCAGTCCCCAGTCAGACTCCCGAGTGGCCGTGGTGACCCCTCCTTGCCCCTTGCCCCTCCTGGTGATCAGCTACTCAGAAGCTTTGGACACGTCCCCTCCTTGGCCTGGTCCAGGAAGGTCCCGGGCTGGGCATCCGGGGGCCTGCGGTCACCTGGGGGGTGCCCCCATCGCTGCCAGGGCTGGCCCCTCCCCGGGCATCAACCTGAGCCCTGCCTGACCTCCGCCTCGGTCTCCATGTCTGTAAAGCTGGGGCACACAAGGGGCGCTAGGGCCGTCCTGTGGTCCCTGCCCTGCCCCGGCTCATCAGAACCACCGGGAGATGATGCTAGAGGCCAGGGCCGTGTGGACGTGGGACTCTGGGGAGATCGCCCGCGGCCCGGGGCCTCTGCTTCTCCCTGAGCAAGGAGTCGACTTAGGAGGCTCTGGCATCTGGAAACAGCCCCTCAACAGAAGCCCAGGGAGGGTGTGGGAGTCCTTTGTGACCAGAGCAGCCAGTGCCAGGCCCTCAGTAAGGGCCACGCTCCCAGGCCGGGTGCTCAGGAAACCCTACTCAGACTGTAGCCTGGTGCAGTCACCTTGCTTTGCCCTGGGTCTTGGTGAATCAAATCAGGACGTGCACCTAACCTGACGGGGTGTGTGGGGGTGAGGAGGTGTTTTCCAGTTCCTTCCTGGCCCATGGGAAGCCCCTGGACGTGTGTTCCCGCCTCCCAGAGAAGAACGATGAGCTTAGGAGGGCAGGCCTCGTCCCGGGGCAGACCCCCCGCCTCCCGCCCCGCCTGCTACCCGGAGCCCTCCCTGGACACTCAGGGGAGGCTTGAGCCCCAGGACAGAGCCCTCAGCTAGGGCCGGGGGGTGCGGGCGGTGGGGCGTCGAGGGCCTTGGCTCTGAGAAGGATGGTGCAGGAAGGTGTGGTGAGGCCGTGCTGGGGGCCCTTCCCCATCGGTCTCGGGCGAGGTGACGCAGACAAGGGAGGGATGTCTGGGGACAGACGCAGAGACACCGAGGAACCGGGGAGACAACAGGTGTGTTACCTGTCCCAGAGCGAGGGCGAGGACCTGGCCAGCCGGCCCTGCAGGATGCGGGGCTGCCCGAGGCACGAGGGCACCCAGGGACTGCGCAGCCTGTGGGTGAAGAGGACAGAGCTGCTCAGCGTGGGGCTGGGGGCGGGGGCGGGGCCGCCGTGGGCACAGACCAGGAGAGGGGGGTGTGCAACCCGCCCCCACCAGGCAGCAGAGCTCCTTCTGGTCAGCAAGGTGTCAGGGTGCGGGTGCGGGAACTGGGGGCGGGGCAAGCTGGTGCACCTGCCAGCTCTGGGTGCCTGAGCCCAGCGGTGGTACTGTGTCCCACCACTGGCAGGCCTGCCTCGAGGTCTCAGCCTCAGAGAAGAGTCATGGGGGCAGGGTCCCCACAGCTCTGGGCTCCCATCTGGCAGGACCCATTGGCTGGAGATCCCAGAAGGCAAGGAGCGTGGAGGGACAGTTGACGCCAGGCCCCACCTGTGCTGGGCGGCTGTGACGGGCTCACACGTCTAGACAGGGGAGGGAGGGGCAGAGGGACCTAGCAGAAGTTAGGGGTCCAGGGCAGGGCCCCCTTCACCCTCCCTGGGGCCCCTTCTCACCGAACTCTGTCTGTGGCCTGTCTGGGCCGGGCTTGGGGGGCGGGGAGCGGGATCGGCTGGATGGATGTGGGAGGGGGCCCAGGTCTGCCCTGCCCTTCTTCGGTGCCACCCTGCGGGGGGCACCAGGACATTCATCAGAGCCCCAGCCAAGTGCGCTTGGGAGCGCTCTCCCCCACTGTCCCCCGCAGTCTCTCCAGGGACCCTCTGGTGGCCTCCCCGGCCCCAGAGCCAGAGCGGAGATCTGATGAGAGGATGCAGCCCCGGAAATCAGACTTCCAAAAACCGCTTAGAGGCACGGGTATTGAGAAAGCAGTATAATCCCATTTAAAAAGATCTGTATATCGACAGCCACGAAGAGTAAGGTAGGGAAAGAAGTGTTAGTGTTGTCATGGGTGGGTGGTGGGCTTCTGGGTAATTTGAAAATTTTCTTCTATACTTTCCTAGATTTGTCATATTTCCTATAGTGATGAGAAATCAGAAAAAAAATTTACTAAGGATCAAATTTTGCACCCCCCCCAAAAGACTTGACAGGTCGAGGGGGAATCGGGGAAGCTCTCAGCCCTGGGCTGTGCCCTGCACACTGGTCGCCACTTCCGGGAGCCCCCGTGTCCCCATCTGTAAGATGGGCTGCCCTTGACCCTGGTCTCCTGAGCTGGGGCCCCAGCACGCTGTGGAGGATGGGTGGTGGGCAGGGCCCTGGCTGGGTCTCTGGGTGGACGGGACTTTGAAATTCCAGCCCCGGTGTCCACCCTTGGCCGATGACCCCAATGCTGCCGAGTGAACAGAGCAGGGGCAGGACGGGCCGGTGCCCTTGGGAGCATCCAGAAACTGTCAGTCTGCCCTGGGTGCCTGGACCACAGCCCATCCTGTGGGAGTCCCCCTCCCGGCCCTCAGCCAGTCCTCACTCCACAAGGGCCCCTCCACAGGGGGGGCTCCTGGCAGGTGAGTTTTCAGAAGAGCAGCAGGAGGCTGGGGCCTGGGGGGAAACTGAGGCCCAGGGAAGGGGCAGGGCTTGCCTGGAGGCCCAGCAAGTAGGGGGCATAGCTGTGGCTTGACCCAGACACTGCTTCTGGTCACACACAGGGCATTTTTTTTGCTGACAGCCCACTCTTGTTCTGACACAAAGGCTCATTCCCAGCCTGAGGCTGGGGAGTGCCCCTATCCTGGAGATGAGAAAACGGGAGTCCAGAGAGGCTAAGCAACTCTCCCAAGATCACACAGCAAGCCTGGGGTGAGGAGGAGATGAGACCCAGATCTTCTGGCCTCTCCTGGGGCGGCCACCCCCTCTGGGGGCATCTGTGCCAAAGGACAGGACGGCAGTGGGGAGGGAGGGACCCCGCCCCCTGCCCCCCCCCGCCCCCCACCCCCCCACCCCCCGCCACAGGCCTGCCCAAGTGTTTAAGCAGAGAGACAGCGGAGGAGGGAATTACCTGCCTCCCACTGGGCTCTCCTGGCCGGCTGCTGGCTGCCATCAGGGCCAGTGACTGCCCCAGTGGGGGCTGGCATGGCAGAGCCGTGGCCCTGTCACAGTGTCACCCCTGGCTGGGCCAAAAGCAAAGCCACTTTCCCATCCTTGCTGGCTGAAGGGCCTGGTGACTGCTGGGCAGACAGACGGACAGAGGGTTGGCCCAGGCTGCCAAAGCTGACCTGCCCTGAGCCCTGGGGCCTTGGTGATCCCGGCTCCCCTCGTGGCCAGGGGGTGTCCTCAGGGGGGGCACAACTGCCACCTGACCCTGGGGGGGGCAGGCAGCTGGGAGGGGCAGGATGTCTGCGTGCTCAGGGAGCTGGTGGGGAGACCAGCCTGGCCTGCTCTGAGGGGCCGAGGGGCCGAAGGGATGGAGGCGGAGAAGCGGACACCGGGAGCGCCGGGCGCTTCTCCCACCTCACCCCATCACCCGCACCCCCTCCCCGTCATGCAGGTGGAGATGGCTGTGGCCACCTGTGGCTGCCTCTGACTAGCCCAGGGGAGGGAGGGGAGGAAGGGGCTTCCAGCCACACCTGAGCCCCCCTCCCCCCCACACACACACCAGGCCCCCTTCCTCCTCTCCCTGCGGGGGAAAGGACCACCGCCCTCTCCGTTCCTGTCTGATCCCCCAAACGCGGCCACATTCACACCCACCATCCAGGCAGTTGTCCATGCTCTTCCCTCTTCTGGAATGTCCTAGCTCCCCATCTCTAAGTCCCCAGACCCTCTTTTTTCTTGCGAGGCTCTGTTCAAATGCCACCTCTTCTGGGAAGCCTTCCTTGGTTCCTGCTCACTGAAGGTTCCCTCTCTTTCCTCCTCTGTCCCCATCAGACTGCGGACTGCCTCCTGATGCCCTTCCTCCAACCCTCGGGGCCTCCTGGGGCCCAGGGTTTGCCCTCTCTGTTCCTCTTGATGTCTGTGGCACCGGGTGCCACGCTGGGCATGGGGAGGAAGGGCGTGTGAGCTCCGGGAGCCCTGGGGTGCCGGAAGGAAATCCTTCCCCGCTCCGAGGTGTTGACCAGGTTAGTGGGTCGGGTGCACCCGGTGGGCCGGCAGCGGCGCCTGTCCGTGGGGGGCTGAAGTCTTTGTGGGGACGAGGCGGGCTGGGCGGGGGGCCGACGGAGGGCGTGCTGGCTGAAGGAGCCGTGGGGCCTGCCAGCTCCCAGACGCTGCGAGTCTCCGGGCCCCGGTGTCCCAGCGGCGCGCCCCCACAGGACAGCCTGTCTTCTCGGCTCGTGGCGCGCGGGCCCCACCCGGCAGTCATGCTCCAGCAAACCCCAAACTGCTTGTCATTGCTCACATGCTGCAGGCAGCTTCTCATCTTGGTGCCTTTGTCCCCATGTCCCCTCCGCCCGGAACGTACGAACTCCCTCCTGCTCTGGGTTAACTCCTCCACATCCAGGGCCCGGTGTCAGGGGGGGCCCCCCGACACCCCGGCTGCACCAGCCCAGGCGGCCCCCGGGGCAGGGATCGGTCGCCGCTCACAGGTGCGGGGCGCACTACGGGGGCTGAGTCGGCTTCTCGGGTATCACTGAGCAGCGGTGCCTGGGGCTCCCGCACCCCCCCGCGCCCCGTTCTCCAGCATTCCAGTCTCCCCCCAGCAGCCCGACGGCATGCCAGGAAACCCAGTCACACCATGTGCCACCTCTGGTCAAAATTCCCCCACACGTGCCCATCCCAAGTCTCTGTCCCCCGGGACTCTCCATTGCTCTGCCCCTCCCCGTGCCGGTCCCCTCCATCACCCTGAGCCCCTTCCTTCCCACCTCAGGACCTTGGTCCTTGCTGCTCCCTCGGCCAGGGACATGCTTTCCCAACTCTTTCCAGGCCGCCCCTCCTCTCGCTCAGGCCCCGGCCCCTGGCACAGCCTGCCGTCCCCGCTCCGTCTCACTCCTGAGAGGGCAGCACCCTGCTGCCCTGCCTGCTGTTCCGTGGGACTCGCCCTCCCCGTTCACCTGCCGTCCTTAGCGCCAGGCCCAGCCCCTCGCAGTTAGGCCTCCAGGGCGCTCGTTGGGACCACTGTGTGAAGCCCACAGGATGTCCCGCCGGACCCGGAAACAGGTCCCCACAGAAGGCCTGGTGCCACGTGCCTTCCCCAGGAGGAGCCAGAGACAGTCCCTTCAGGACCTCGGTGTTGTCTCTCCTGCGTCCACGTCCCTCCTGTGCCCCAGCCTGTGCCTGTGTTCAGTGGTCCCCACTTTTCCTGCCGGTCCCAGAAGAGCCTTTTCTCTGTTCCTCTGGGGAGCCCACCCTGGCTGGATCTCCCCCGACGGGCAGGTGGGCATGAACGGTCAACCGGCACCTCCAGAGCCTTCCGAGGGCCCACCTGCCCCAGGCGCGTGTATAAACCTGCTCGTCTAGTCTCAGACTACCCAGGGGGGAGGTGTGCACCACACCCATTTTACAGCTGGGGAAGCTGACATGCATGGCAATCAAGGAGTGGGGTAAGGTCACATGGGTTCAATGCCTGGCCACCTGCTCTTCCCCTGACGTTGGGATGACAGAATTTAATGCAAACTGCAGTGCTCTGTAGTTTTCTTGGAACCACCTCCCCTGCAGCGTGCTCACGAGGGGGCACCCTCCCCACCCCCCGCCGTGAGGGCCTGTGAGCGCTGCCTGTGGCTGGCAACGCTGCGGCCTAGTGAGCCCTCGGCGGCTGGGCAGACTCAGGGGTGCCCAGGGCTGGGACATGGCAGGGTGACCCAGGCAAGTGGACAGAGCGGCTGCAAGTCACCCCCGAGCCTTTGCACACGCTGCCCCTCCTGCTCAGCACATCCCTTCCTGGCTCGTTGGTTCTTTGGTTCACCTCCTCCAGGAAGCCCTCCCAGACCTCCTGCTGGGTCAGAAGCCCTCTTCGCTATCCTGGGCCCAGTCTTACAAAGCAGAGGGTGCTGTCTGGGTGCAGGGGCTGTGTCTGCACCTCCTCCTCAGGGTCCCAGACCCTGGTGCAGGGCCAGGTACATGGCAGAGCCTGGTGGCCAGGCGCTGGAGGTGCCCACGGCCTCTGGGCAGCCCTGGTTTCAGCTGAGCTCCCAGCAGCCTTTTCAGGAAAGGCCCATGGGAGGTGGCCTGAGGACTCTGGCCCCCAAAGAGGAACAGAGGGAAGCAGCCGGGCTCTGGGGGCCTGCGGGTCACTGCTGTCCACACGGGTCCTCATCATGTCTGCATTATAGACAAAGACCCTGGCGCTGAGTGGCCACATGACCTGAAATGTCATGTGTGAGTCAGGCCAATCCCAGGCCTCCCGATGCCCAGCGCGGGGCCCTGTCGACCCCCACCAGTGACAAAAGCCTGTGGACAGATGGTGTGTCGGCCTCCGGAGGCTGGCTGGGAGAGGGGGCTGTCAGTGTCAGAGAACGCAGGTCCCCAGCACGTGGCTGGCACGTGGAAACACGCAAGTGTAATGAGGACCGGCGGTGGGGGGCACGCGGCGGGGGGCTTGCACTCCAGGGGCAGGGAGGGAGTGCCCGGACCAGCTCCCACACCCACGGGGATGCCCCGCTGGCCTTCCCCAATGCCACCTCCCTTCGGCGATCCCACTTCCGACACCCTGCTCTCTTCCCAGCTCACCACGGGGACGCCCATCCCTCCACCACCCCCGCGGGGGCCCGGGCGCCACTCTCCACATGCCCTCCCCGGCCCTCCCTTCATCGGGGCCAAACCCCAGCCTGGTGAAGGCCGCCTCTCCATGGACGGCAGGAAATCACGGAGCTGCGTGACAGGGCCCCACTTTCCGCTCATCCAACGCAATGATCTGGAATGTTCTCACATTCCCTGTCCGTCCCCTGCCCACCCCCCCCACCGCCTGGAAAACGACTTCACACCTTCTGCTCCCTGCTCAGCGCCCCCCCCCCCAACTCCTCCCAGCTGATCACCTCGCTTCCTTCTCCACTGAGGAAATGAAGCCGCCTGAGGGAGCTTGCACAGATGTCCCCGCCAGGTGTAGCCACCTACCTGCATCTGCCCCGACACCCGGCACTGCCCGCTGTTACTACAGACAGCCCGCCAGGCGGCCCCCCGCCCACTCCAGGCGTGGCTCAGCGACTCTCCCCTTGCTCCCCAAGCACCAGCCCCTCCCTCTCTTCCAGAGCATTCTCTCTGGCATACGAAAGAGTTATGTCTCCCACATCGAGAACAACCTTCTCTTGACCCTCCCGGTACTGCCCCATTCCCTCCCTGCTCCATGGGAATGCTGTCTGTCCTCACTCCCGGCCTGTCAGGACCCACGCAGTTAACGGCATGGCTGAGCCCTCCCTGGCCCACAGCACCTCCTTCTCCTTCTCGAAGGTCAGGAGGCAAGAACATCCTGGCAGGGGCCAGGGTGCATCCCAGAGCCCAGGCCTGGGGGGAAGGGCCGACTAGGGGCTGGCCAGGGAGACGTGGGCAGAAGGTGCCGAGTGCAGGTCAAGTGTCTGGTCCTTTCCCTCAGGGCACCAGGCTTGGGCTTGGGGCTGTCCCTCTGGTGGCTGAGCCAGCAAGGGGAACCCAAGGTGGCTGCCTCAGGCGGGGTGGGGCAAGCCACAGGGGCCCCAGGAAGTCCCCAGAACCCCTGGCTCTGTGAGGGCTCCTTGGGCACTCCTGCCCGAACCCCTCTTTCCTAACACCCAGCTGGGCACTGTGGGTCATCTGCTCTTTCACTGGTCTCCTACTCTAGACTGGGGGGCCTGGAAGCCGGACCATGAACACTTAGCCCCAGACCCCTCCCCTGCCCTGAGGCCATACCTGCCCTCCACCCAGAGTCGGTGTTCAGGGGGGGCACCCACGGGGAAATGGATGGATGGAATGACCATGGAGTTGGCCCCACAGGCGACGAGGGGCTCCCGAA
Source organism: Callorhinus ursinus (assembly GCF_003265705.2). Taxonomy (NCBI): domain Eukaryota; kingdom Metazoa; phylum Chordata; class Mammalia; order Carnivora; family Otariidae; genus Callorhinus; species Callorhinus ursinus. The sequence continues at coordinate 69,049,914 of NW_027397070.1, forward strand.
TTAACCTCCCAGCACCTGCCATCCCACCCTGGAGCCCCGGCGCCACCACTCAATACTTCGATGATGGGGTTCATGACCACCCACCAAAGGACCCATGCTGACTTCACTAATTTGACCACCCCACCGGCCGGCTCGCCACTGCAAACAGACACGGGCACAGATTAATTGGATCAGTGGGAGGGCCTGTTTTCTGGAATTCTGGGGATCATGAAATTAATCAGAGCTGTGGGAGGCTTATCGGGAACCCCTACACTGCGGGGCATGGCCAGCTGGCCCCAACCCTGCACTGCCTCCACGCCCCACCCCTCTGGGCCCTTGGCTGGTCCCGCTCTCCCCTCCCCCCCCCCCCCACCTCCCCTGCACCTCTCCAGGCCTGCAGGAGATGGTCTCCAGGAGGGCAAACCCCATCTGGAAGAAAAGGGGAGCTATGACAGTGCGCCGGAAGGAGCCCGCCCTTCTGGGCTTCAGGTTCAAAGCCCAAAGGGGCACCTGTGACCACCGTGACCTCTTCCTGGAAATGGCTCCCTGAGATGACTCCCAGTCAGTCAGTCAGTCACCCAGTGAGACCTACTGTGTGCCACTGAGGTGTCCTCACTGAATCCTCACCTCCCTGGGTAGGGGTGCCGCCCATCGGCAGACAAAGGAGTCATGGCCAGGGGCAAGGGCCTCTCCAAAGAGCACCAGGCTAGTGCTGGCTCCTAGTAAGCACCTCCCCCAGGTTGGCCTCCCTTCTCCAGGGCGGCCCCTCCAAACATCACCGCGGGTCCCCCAGCCCTGGCCGCCACCCCTCCTGCCAGGACACTGGACACAGCGGCACAACACCTGCCCCGGCAGAGCACCCCCACGCTATTGGCCATGAGGGACGTGGGAAGAGGGGCTGAGGACCCCAGGAGACCTGGCCCCACATCCTGCTGCCTTCACCCGACAGCCATCTTGTCTTCCGCATCTCAGGGAGCGGTGACTCCAGCAAGACGGACGCCTCACTGTTGCCCCGATGCGGGTCCTCTGACCGGCCCACGAGCCCCAGCACCTCAGGGGCCTGCAGAGGGATGGAAAAGGAGCAACTCTCAGAGGGCCAGGCAGTTAACAGCCAGAGCATTAACCACGTGCCAAGATCCATGGTAAAAATGTAATCTTGGAAACAACCTTCTAATGTAGGTGCTGTTATTATTATGCCCACTCCACGGATGCAGAAACTGAGAGTGAGAGAGGTTCAGAAACTTGTCCAAGGCCACACAGCCAGGAAGTGACAGAGCTGGGATTCAAACCCAGGTGAGTCTACCTTCTTTATCACATACTTCGTCAGGGAGGCTTTCCAGAGGAGTAGGGACTCATATGTACTGTGAGGGTAGGAGACTCTGAAGGGAAGGGCAGAAGAAAGAACAGTCTGTGTGGAGGGTCTCTTTGTAGTGCCTTGAAACCCAAAGGGAGAAATCAAAGCGAGGTAGTCATTCACACCATAGTGAGAATTAGCACTTAAGCCTTCCTCCACTAGGGTCAGGTTTAGAAGTAGGGCAGAGAGCCTTGGGGGACTCCACTTAGGGAGGGACTGGGCCTGCCGGGTGGGGTGGAGGAGACAAGAGGTGGAGAGTAGGCAGTCTGGGGGAAAGGGACAAGAAAACCCAACGGCGATCCTGGAGGCATCAGATGGGTCTCAGCAGGTGGCCGGTCCCCGGGAAACCTCTCCTTGAGTTGGCAGGTTTGAGACCACAATGCTAGCCAGTCCTTCAACCCTCAACGAACGCCTACTGCATGCCCACCCTGCCCAGAGAATGGGGCTGCCCTCCAGGACAGGGGGGTCTGCCCAGAGCAGGTGTGCAGTAGGGGTACCCCAGGCCTGTGGGTAAGACGGCAGCTTATGCGTCCCCAAACCTGCTCTCCCCCTGCAGCTGTCCCCATCTCAGGTGACAAAGGCTCCACCCTTTGCTCAGGCCCAACACCCAGGAGTTGTTCTGGATGCTCCCCCACTTCCGTCACACCCCACACCCAGCCCGTCAGCGGACCCTGTCCACTCCCCTCCTGAATACACCAGAACCCTCTGCCCACCTCCACGGCCACTGCCTGGGCGGTCAGAGCTGCCACCACGACTCTCCTGGTCCCTGCCCTTCCTTCCGTCCTGACCTCCCAGCTTTGCCCCCTCGCTCCACACAGACATGGCCACATTGTGGCTCCGCTCGCAAGCGCTCAGCAGGCCCCACTCACCCCCAGCCTCCATCTGTCCCCTTCACCTCCCCGGCCTCCTCATCACTCTGCTCAGCCACTCTGGCCTGTCCCCATTTCTCATAGGTCAGCACCTTCCTCTGCACCTTGCACCTGCCGTTCCCTCGGCCTGGAGCTCTTCCCCCTCACACGGGCCTGGTGACCCTTCACCTGCTCAGGCCTGCACCCAGGTATCACCTCCCTGGGGTGGGGGGCTTCCCAGGCTGTGCTGCCCCAACCCCAACCCACTCACTGCCCTTCTGTTTGGGGGCATTTTTCGTCTCCACAGCACCGGTCACTGTGATACTTATTTTATAAAAGTTTTCTGTCTCCCCTAATTGGAGGCGAGAATGAGAGAGGTTCAGTTAGGTTCCCTAACCAGAGGAAGTTTTTGGTCCCTGCTGTATCCTCAGTGCCTACGACAGCCTCTAGCCAACAGTGGATGCTCAATAAATATTTGTCGCATCCAAGCATGCGATCGATGAGCAAATTAAATTGACAGTGACAACCCAGAGGGCCAAGGCAGTGGAGCCTCCTGGGTGGGAGAAGGGGTCCCTGAGGGGGGTCTGGAGGGAGGCAGGACAGGCCACCTCCGAGGGACCAGCCCGGGGAGCAGCCATGCGTGGGGCTAAAGGTGGCCTGGGTGCCACACAGGAGTTTGGATCTTCTGGGGGGCCAGCGGGGATCTGGCGCTGTCAGAGGTGTGCCCTCGGCTCCGGGCTTCAGGAAGGGTGCTGGTGTGGCCCGGAGGAGGGGGCTACTGGAAGGGGGGGATGGGAAGCCTGCTTGTCTGACGGGACAGGTGCCGTGGGCATCCACAGGTGAGTGGGCTGCACCATTTGGTCCAACACAGACAGGACTCTTCCGGCTGGGCACCATCCTGATGCTTGGGGACGTAGCTCTGTGATCCTTCACTGCTGGGAGGGCAGGAGGCGGAGAGTACCGGGAAGGGCAGAGCTCAGCCACCCCGTGAGGAAGAGCGCCCCACCTTCAGGCCCTGCCTCCACGTGCCCCTCTACCACCTGCCCCCAGGCTCTTGCCCCGAATGCTCCCCCAGCCAGAAGCCCCCCGTCCCTGCTCCTCCTCATCTCAGTAGGGCCCCCCATCTCCTGTTGAGGCCAAATCCCTCCACCAGAGGCCCTTGCAGCTCTGAGGGCCTCCCAGGGGGTGATTTATGTTCTCTAACCACTGGGCCAACCAAATACCCTTCAGGGGGTGATTTAAAAAAATAATAATAATAAAACACTAGTCCCTGAGGGCCGAGGGGGTAGGGTGGGGGCACAAGCGAGGGAGAGGCCCCCTCTCAAGCACTGTGAGGAGCGGGGAGTGGCCGTCCTGCTCCTCCTTCCTCACTGTTTGCCACAGTGTGGTCTCATCCAAAATCATTTACTGAGCACCTACTACATGCCAGTTCTAAGCACTGGGGATCAGCAGTGGACTGCTGTTCTGGACAGGGGTGGGGGGTGGAGACAGATAATAAACAAGATAAAGAAATAAAGCAAATCATTAGACAGCTGGAGATCAGGGTGGCTGGGAAAATCAAGGCAGAGAGGGGACAAGGTGGGGGGTTGATATTATAAATGGAATGAGTGGTCAGGAAAGCCCCCCCCCCGTCCCCCTGACATCTGAAAAAGATGTGAAAGGAGGGATATCTGGGGAAGAACATTCCAGATCGAAAGGAACAGCCTGTGCAAAGGCCCTGGGGCAGGAGCCTGTCCAATGTGTTTGAGGAAAGGCAAGGAGGCCAGGAGGCTAGAGGGGAGAGTCATGGGAGAGGAGGTCAGTGGGATTGGACATTTCTGCCACGACCCGATGTCCGTCTCTATCTCCAGGATGTCAGGCTGGTGTTTCCCCACAGTGTCTCCAGCATGGACAGTGGCCACTGACAGGGGCAGAACCACAATAAACATCAGTCATCTGAGTGCATCAAAGAGCGTCGGCCCGAACACTGGGGTGTCCCTGTGCAAAAAGCTTTAATCCGCAAAGAAGAGCCGAAAACATTCAACCGAATTAAAAGGAAGAACTTGTGCTCATCAGAGGACCACTTCAAGGGCAAGTGGTCGCTGGGGGGATTCGCACATGCGTGAGTGACAAGGACCAGGCTGAAGAACACCCACAAGCCGGTCAGACAGCCTGATGGGAAAACACACACAGAACTTACAGAAGAGGAACCCCCAATGAGCAGCAATCCAGGGGAGTGCAGTTAGCACCCCTCTCCCCTGACGATGATGCCAAGATGCCGAGTGCCGGGCGGCCGTGGAGACACAGGGCCTCCCAAGGACCCAGGGCTGGACTAGAAGAAGCACCCTGCCGAGCGTGGCCCCCTGCTTCTTCCTGACCATGCAGCTCTGCTCCGGGGCGTACCCCCAGCCATGCAGCACGTGGCCCCCAGAGCACCTGGACGGAAGGCCCAGCAGCTCCGTCCACGGCGGCCCAGGCCGGAAGCCGCCACACTCCTCCAGCAGCGAAGAGAGGGACGGCAGTCACGTCACTCACACGTGCTGCCCCCAAGACGGCCAGCTGTGGGCCACCCCCGCCCCCCGCCAGCACGCCAACCCGACCTTTTAGTGAAAAAAGACCAGCCTTTAAAATACAAGCTGGAAGACTCCGTGGATGTGAGGTTCTAGACCTGGCAGAAAACGACCTCTGTCAGTTAGGGATGCTCTCAGGTGGCCAAATGATGCAGAGAACAAAGAACTGCTTGTCACATACGCCAGGGCCCTGGAGGCCTCCGGGGAGCCGGAGGGAGCCGTGACGGGGGAGGGGTCTTGGGGCATCCCTCGAGGGCTGGCAGCGGTCATCTCCTTGACCTGGGTGCTGGCCTTCTAAACTTAATCTCTAAACTGCACAGATATTTATTCCCTTTTCTGCATGCTGGCCACAGTTCACAACTTTGAAAAATGCTAGTTGGGGGAGCGGGCGGGGTGGACGCACAGCGGGGAGAGCTCTGCTTTCCGGGGCACCTGCTCCGCGCCTGCAGCGGCTGACCCACTTTCCTACATCACAGAGGGGACGGGGCTTGCCCAAAGGCCTGCAGCAGACAAAGTGGCCACGGCAGGAGCGAAGGCAGAGGGACCCTGTGCAGAGGAAAGCAGAGGAGCGGATTAATTTGGGGATTAGCCGCGGCGCCCCGCGCGCAGACAGCCAGCCGGGACTCGCTAATAGCCACAAATCCTGGAGTGTCACAGGAAGACTTGCACAAGCTGTCAGAGGCAGGAGGGCTGAGGGAGTGAGGGCAGGGGGACCCAGGATGCCAGGGGGACCACGACCGTGGGCCAGCCCCTGCACGGCGCTGGGGCTGGAAAAATCGAGGGGGCAGACCCAGGCTCTGCTAGAAAGGGCTCCCCTCTGGGGCACGCTGGAGGGCACTCCATTGACCTGCGCTCCCCACCCCCTCAACCTGTTTCCGAAAACGCATCCCTGCTTCCTTGGGTCTCCCGTGGCCCTTGGGCCTCTTGGGAGGTCTGTCCAGTTTATCTTCCTTGCAAACTCCTATTCATTCTTCAAGCCTTGGCTCAAGTATCCCCGCTTCCAGGAAGCCCTCCCTGATATTCCAAGCCAGTGTCCCTGGCCTGGGATCCCTGGGAAGATCTGTTGATGGGCCTGTGTCCCCCGCCTGCCCTGGAGGGTTGGCCTGGGTCTTACTCAGTCTCAGTGCCCAGTGCAGGACTCGGTACACAGACAGGGAATGAGTCCACTCGGGGGGTGGGAGAGTGAGGGGCAAGAGAGGCACAAAAGCCACAGAGCAAAGGTGACAGGGAGAACCAAGGGTTTGTCACGTGGACAAGAAGGCAGGTGGAAGGGCATTCTAGGTGGGAGGGCAGCACAGGCCAAGGCAGAAAGGCCTGGCAGCTTATTTGGGCCTGAGAAGGGGGACTTCAGTATGGGGTGGGTGGTGAGCAGAGGGAGTCGGCAGAGGGGCTGGGGCAAGGGGAACCCACAAAGGGAGCCACTGAGGGGCAAAGTGAGAGGGTCCTTTTATTCACTCATCACATATTTCCTGGACCCTCCCACGAGCCAGGCTTGGTTCCAGACCCCACAGCGGGGATAGGATGTCGAGCACGGGATGGGGCAAAGGACCTGCCCTCCGGGAGCTCAGGTCAGACCCCCAGGCCCAGCTTGCAATGTGCAGAAATGCACTCTAGGGGCAGGAGGCTGGGCCCAAGCACAGGGTCATTCTCTGGACACCCCAAGACCCCTTCAGTTGGACCACAAATGCCTCTGCTCCTGCCTGGGGATCCCACCATAGTGTGGTTCAGACCTATGGGCCATGTCTCAGGTGAGGCACATCATTCTCCCAACAGCCCTGCCAGGGCGGGGGGGGGGGGGGGGCGGGGCGGTGATTAGGATATCCACTTCACAGATGAGAAAACCGAGGCCAGAGACTGGATCTGCGGGACCCCAAGCCCCATGACCTACCCCTGTTGCCCAACTTCCCCTACATCCCTTGGGACCTCTGGGTCCAAGACTAAATGCAGGACGGAACCCCACAGGGGCAGCCCCTGTGTCGGCTGGGAAGGACGGGTCTGGAAAGGCCCTTGAGGTAGCTCTGAGAACACTAACGGGGTGAGAAGGGGAGGTCAGGACCCTCCCCGGTTGTGGGATGCTGTGCTGCGTCCTGGCCCCATGGGATCCCCACTCCCACCAGCTCCAAAATCCTGCCTCGGCTGAAAGCCCAAGTGGCCCAGAGCAGCCCAGGAGCCCAGGCCCTGGCTACTGCCACTGGCCTTTGGGACTCGGCCCAGGGAAGCCCTCAGCCCACTTGGCAAAGCCATGCCTGACGCCCGTAGCATCTCAGGCAGTGGGTCTGCCCAGGTGGCTCACCCGCCCACCCGCCCACCTGTGTCTTCTCTGTCCCCACTGCCCAGAACACAGGGGTGGGTGCTCAAGGCCTTGGCTAGGGGCATGGAGAGCGAGAAAAAGAGAAAGAGAACCACCCCCATTCCCCAAGCCGGTCTGGGGGCGCCCCACGAATGCTCCCTGGCTTTCAAGTCCCAGCTGAGTTAAGTAGTGTCCCCTTCCTCCTAGGGACCCACCCCGGTGGGGAGACCGGTGAGATGACAGCCAAGTTGGGGGGGGGCAAGGGTACCGGGGAGGGCCCTGTCCTGAGCTCAGAGGCCTAAGCTCATCTGTGTGGCCAGAGCCAGGGCCGCTGCTCCTTGGGCCTCACCGGCCCCACCCGGACCTTGACCATGACAAGGCGGGTCTGACTGAACATCAGATTTGGAGTCTGAGCTCCTATGACCCAAGACACTGGACCCCTCCTCCCAGCCAGGGACCACTGTGACCATGCCCTGTGGGACCCACAAGAGAGGGCTGCACTCCAGCTCAGTGGCCAGGAGATGGCCCTGCTCTGAACAGCCAGTCTGGGGCCTCTGTGTGAGCCCACCTGTCTCAGGCTGCCCCCTGGGCATTCCCAACTCACCCACAGCACTAAGGGCCAGCCGGGTCTCTTTCCCCTAGCCCGTGGGGCATGTTCTGGAACAAGCCTGGGCTCTGCTAGGTCCCAGACCCTCAAGGAATGGGCGTCCTGGCTACCTAGCCCGTTCCCCCGGGATGCTGATTCTGGCCTTGGGAGGAGGGGCAGCCGGAGGGGGGAGGTCAAGAGACCCTCTGGACCTCGGGGACAGTGCCGAAACCCAGCAGTCAGAGCTGGGCCTGCTGCCCACACAACGCCTCAGCTCAGACTCCGGAAGGAAAACACGGGAGGGGTGTTCCCAAAGTGGGGGTCAGGGTGGCCAAGGGAAGTCGAGGAGGAAGTCGTGAATATTCACATCAGCTGATCCCTGACCTGCCCCGAAGGGAGCCCGGTGCAGTCCACGATGGCTCAAAGTTTAGCACCCGGAGGGAGGCCGCAGGGGACACTCCCCAGACTCGCGGGATTCCCCCAAAATGGCTCCAAGACGCGCCCGACTCGCTGGCCAGCCGCGAGGACTCCATCCCCCACCCCCGCCCCCACGAGGCGGAAACTTAAAAGCTCAGAACCAGGCAACTGTCAGCTGGGGGCGGGGGGGGGGGGGAACAAGCCAGCGCGGGGACTCAGCGCACAGCGGGCGCGGAAGCCCGGAGGGTCCCGGTGTGTGTGGGGGGCAGTCGAGAGTCCGGGGCGGTGCACCGGCGCAGGCCCTCGCGGCGCACCCCCTCCCCCCGTCACGGCCACCCTGGCCCGGGCCGAGGAGCCCCCGCGCGCGGGGCTCCCCATTGTCTCGCGGCGCGCACACACGCACCCCGCGGCGGCACACCGGCCCGCGCCAGCCCCGCCGAGGCGGCCCGGGCCCCGTGGCTGCGCCCGGGCGGAGCCCCCCCCCCCCCCCCGCCCTCCCGAGCGCCCCCACCCCGACCCGGCCCCGCGAGCCGCGGCTCGGGAGCCGCTGCACTCACCTGAGTTTCTCCATGTCTGCGGCAGAGGCCTGCGAGAAACCAAACGAGAGGGTCAGCAGGCAGGAGGCGTGCGCTCCGCGGCCGCGCCGGGCGGAGCCGGGCACAGCGGGCACGGGCGGGCGCGGCGGCGGGGCGCCCCGCGCGGCTCTGTCGGCGGCAAGCCCGGCCCGCGCGCCCCCAGCCCCTGCCCCCCGGCCGCGCTCCCCGAGACTCAGGGGGGTGCGCCGGGCCGCGGCCGAGTAACAGGTGAGCCCGCCCGGGCCGCCGCGCTCCCCGGCACCGAGTTACGCCCCCCCCGGGGGGAGGGGAGAAGAGGGGACCAGCCCGTGGACTCGGGATGGCACGGCCCGGGGCGATCCCGGGCTCGCCCGAAGAAGGGGGACCCGGCCCGGCCCCGTTAACTCTCCCCCGGCCGCGGCCCCCGCCGCTCACCGCACCCACCCCCCCCCGCCCCGCCCGTTAACCCTTCCAGCTCCGCGCTCCCTCCCGGAGGAAGCCGAGCCCGGAATCGCAGAATCTCCTAGTCGGAGAATGTTCGAATCCGGGAATTGGGAGCCATACGGGATTGCAGAACACGACACTCACACGATCCAAGGGTGATGGCATTTGGGACCTCAGACTCCTCAATCAGAGACCCCGCTGCCCTCAGATTCTGGGGTTCCGGGCCTGACTCGCCCCTCCCGGGCCCGAGGGATTAACCCATGCGCGCCCAGCTCGCCGGCGGGGCTCCCTGCCGGGCTTGCGCAGACCCGCCCGCGCGCGGCTAGGAGACCCTCCCTGCCCAGCCCCGCAGAGCCGGGCAGCCCCTCCGCGCGCCGGGCGGGGAGACCCACCCGCTGCCGTTAACCCTGCGGGCGCCGGCGACCGTTGGAAACCGCGAGCGGCCCGGGCGGGATCGCACTTCCTGCGCGGAGCGGGGGGCGCGGGGCGGGCTCTCCATCGCCCGGGAGAGGCCGCTCCCGGGGGCTTTCCCCCGTCTTTCCGTGCCACGACTGGCCCTAAAGGGGGACGGGGGTCTGAGCCCAGGGACCACGCGACACACCTGGGAAGACTGATGACTGCCCATCCCGGCCCCTCGCTCCGGGCGCCGCCGCCGCGTCCGCCGGGAGCGCGCTCCGCTCCGGTCCGGGCCCCACGCCGCCTCCCCCACCGCCCCGCAGGGCGAGGGCGCAGCCCGGCCAACAGCGCCGAGCTAGGAGGCCTGGCCCGGGGGCCTCGGCCAGGCTCGGCCGCCAACTCCCCGGGTGCTGGGGCAGGCCCTCCCGGGACTCCGCTGGCCTGTTTCCTCACCTGCGAGCCGGGGTTGGGGGCAGGGGGAGGCGGACGAAGCGCTCTGCTGCCCTTCAGCACCGGCGGGCTGCGGAGGGGCTGGGTGGGGGAAGGAATTTTAGAAGGAAGGATCCGCCGGGGGCCCGGATTGGCCGCCAGACACAACAGTCACTCTAAAAGTTGTCGGAGACCACGAGCCCAGACCCCCTCTAAATACTCTCCTCCACTAAAGACAAAGAATTGGCCGCCAGGCCAGTGCCTCCCCCGAAACCCCCCTATATCCACCCCAGGCCCACCTTTCCCAGGTCCCCATCACCGAGCTCCGCACACTAGATCCCGGCATACAGCAGGCGCTCAATAAACACGGACAGTGCATGCCTAGATCCTACACCACTGTGGCGTGTCTTTTCCTGCCTCTTCTCCCTGGCTGTGAGTTCCAGGCGGGAGCCCTGTCCCTTCACCAGGTCACCCCCAGCACCCAGCAGGCCTGGCCTCCACAGGGCCCCGCGCAGGGTGGGAGGAGCCGTGCTTTCTCAGGGTCAGCCCCAACCAGGTTCATACCCAACCCCAAAAGTCCAAGTGTTCCTCCGTCCACCGACGCTTTCTCACACATTCGTTAGCTCTGGGATAAGTTCTTGCGGTGGGCGGGGGCAGCCAATGAGGTGAGCCCTGCCCTCTGGGGGCTAATGGTTGAGAAAGGACACTCCCCTGCTCCGTCCTGGGAGCCCCCCTCAGCAGAATGGCAAGGATAAATACTGGCAGTACCCCCCCCAACACACACCCTCCCCGTGCCTTAGCCTTACACATTGGAGGCTCCGTGGCTCAAAGGGGACAGCTCAGCAGGGAAGCGGTCGCTCCCCATTTACAGACAAGGAAAACAAAGGACAGAGCTGAGCCCAGCAGGGCCTGGAACCCAGCCCCCAGAGAGAGGCCTTTTCCCCCAAAAGGCTAGGGACACCCCTCATATGTCTCCAGTTGTCTCAATCACTCACAGTGAATGACCTGTCAGGGAGTTTGTCTAAAATTAATAAGAATGTATTAAAATTAAAATTTAATTTTAAAAATCGAACATTAATTATTTACATTGAGTGTTTCAGCTCTTCTAAAAGGTCTGTCTGGGAATTTTGCCCCCAAGAAGGAATGTCAGGGGAGGCCGCTGGGTTGCCCTGGTGGTGGTGGGGGGGGCGGGGGGTAGGGCAGGCAGGCTGGGGGGAAGGAGAGGGGCTCTAGCCCTGGCACCTTGGACCCCCTTCCTTCACTCCGCTACTCCAGACCCCAAAGCCTGGCTCTGACCCTTCCATGATGTCTCAAATTCTCCCCAGACCCCCTGCCTGTGCCCTCATCCTTAAAGGTCACCTCCTCCAGGCAGCCCTCCATAGAGACCCAGTGGAGTTGTTTGGTTTAGGTCTCCATACCAGATGCATAATCCCTGGGGCAGGGCCTTTCCCGGCCATGTCCCAGGGCTAGCCTAGCACCTCACCCAGGGCTTGGGAGCCTGGACGCAGCTCTGGATGCACATGTGATGAGCTGTCACAGCTGTATGTGGCTGGGGAGCAGGGTGAGCAGTGAGGCTAGCCCTGTGAGGAGGTGCTATGCCCTTGGCAATGGTCTTGGTGTTGGGGCCAGAGCCCCAGGTTCACGTGTTGACTCTGCTATTCATAAGCATAAGATTTGGGAATATTCCTGAGATGCCCCTTTTACAGATGAGAAAAACAAGACCAGAGCCTGAGATGGGCTTATTCAAAGTCACCTAACGTAAACCAGGGCCTGCCTGGTGGGCTGGATAGAGGAGAAAGGGGGCACTGCCCGGGTCTTGGGCCGGAGGTCGTGCCTCCATTATAGGAGGAGGGCAGGGATGGTTGGGGACCATGAATATGAGGGGCCTGTGGGATGTCCAGGGTCCTCAGCGTGAAATGATGGGGCAGGAAATACCCTCAGGGCCCCTCTGGCCCCTCCAGGGACCTGCAGGCAAGTGGGATCCCGGCGCTCTTCTCTGGGGACTCCCATACTCATGGCCCCACACCTCTTCCTGCAGCACACTGTGACCTGGTCCGCTCCTGGTGGTCCAGCCCAGCAGCCACCTTTATTTCCCTAAAACATCCTGTGAGCCCTGCTTGTTGGTCCCTTGCCTCAGCCCACCCGCTCTCTGTCTTTGTCCCCGAATGCCATCCTCCTAGTGGCACCTGGGCATGGTGACTGGCACACAGGAAGCACTCCCAAGAGGCGATGGAGGGAGGCAAGTCTGCCTAACCCTCTGGCCTCACCTCCAACCTGCCCCTTACTTGGCACACAGCAGCCACACTGGCCTCCTTGCTGGTCCCAAGCTCACCCAGCTGGCTCCTGCCTCAGGGCCTTTGCACTTCTTCCCTGCACCTGGAATGCTCTGCCCCAGATCTTGTGTGGCCAGTGCCTTCCTTCTCTGACGACCCATCTGAAGGAGCTCCTTGCCCACCAAAAGACTTCTCATCTCGCCAGTCCCTTTGGACTCCTCCTCCTTGGTCATTTGCCTCCCACCCTGCCCCTGCCCTATAAACGACACCCCTACTGCAGGGCCCTCAGTTTCTGCCACTGTGTCTCTATCCCCAGGGCCTTCAATGGCAAGTGGTGACACCAGAACCATTGCAGTTGCTCTTCTCCCCAGCCAGAGGCGCCTGCTCTCCACCCTGAGCGCCTTCCTGCCCTCCTGGCTCCTATCATTCACTCACCACCCCATGCCCCTCCCCCAGCTGGGTGGCACCTGAGCCCAATGGCACATCTGCACAGAGTCCTGCCCAGGGAGCCCCTCTGAGGCTGTGGGTCCTCCCTCTCCACAGCCCCCTGCCTCCCGCCAGCCAGTTTGTGACTCCTCCACTGGACCATCTGGCCAGGTTGCACAGCTGCCCATTCCACTCCAAGTCCAAGGCCTTCTGTTTCCGAACTACAGAGAGAAGGAACGACAGTCCCTGTCTGGGGATGGGCCTGCTTGGTGCTGAGAGCCAAGTCTGGGACACACGGAGCCTGGGTTCTGGTCCCAGCTCTGCCTCACCATGTGACGCTGGGCCAGTCCCTTCCCTCCCTTGGGGCCGGGGGCTGACCTCTCAGACCCTGACCCTAGTGCTCCACTCCTGGGGTCTGCGTAAATCCACTCGGGGGTCTGGCTTCCTCAGTTTCCCCCTTATCTTGCTCCCCGACTTCCACCTCCAGGGGACACGGGGGGTTCAAATCCCAGGCGCAGCTACAACGGGGGTCACCCACCGCCCGCTGATGAAGACTCAGGCCTCCTACACAGCTGTGTGACCTCTGGCAAGTCTCTCAACCTCTCTGAGCTCAATCTCTCATCTAGGGAGCATGGAAAAGTTTTAAAGGACATTGCGACTGACAAGGTAGCCATGTGTAAGGGACTGTCTTGGGGATAGAGCTCCTCTGGAGAGCCAGCCTTTTAAATTTAATCATCTGGGGTGGACAGCCTTCGAAGATGCCTTCTTGCCTTCATTCAACAAACATGGACCCTGTGCCCTGTTCTAGGGGACTCAGCGGGGAAGCAGCCTGAGGAGATTTGTGCCCTGATGGTGCAGATACTCTCGGGCGGGACGGGGATGCCGATTACAGGGGATGTCAGCGCCCCGGCTGCCCCAGTGTCTGATGTGAGGGAGGGAAGGCTGGGGCTGGAACTGGCCACAGGGAGGCCAAGATGAAGGGCGAGAGCAATGACGGAGTTGGTGGGAGCAGCAGGCTCTGGGCGTGGGGGGCCGGTGGGCCTGGGAGCATCTGGTCACCCGTGGGGAGCAGGGCTGTGTGTCACGGGCCACAGTCAGGACTTGGGCTTCTGTCCTGAGTGGGTCGGGAGCCCTGCAGGGCCAAAGAGAGGACTGTCCCTGGCACCGCTGTGTGGGGGACGCGCTGAAGGGTGAGTGCGGGGCCCCAGGGGCCCAGCCAGAGGCGCCAGCACCAATCCAGGCCTGTGGGGCCAGGGTGCAGGTCGGAGAGGTGCTTGCCGCTGGAAGGCAGTGGGGAGAAGATCGGGGGCTCAGGTTCAGAGTTGACAGACGTCCCAGTAGGGACATGGCCAAGGGGGCAGGTGCACAGGTCCAGGAGATGTGAATCTGGGAGCGGCCGGTGTAGACGCAGCACTAAAAGTCACAGGACTGGAGGAGCGCCAAGGGAGTGAGCGTGGGGCGCAGAGGTGCTACTTCAAGGTCAGGGTGCATGGAGGGACCGAGCCTGCCAAGGACGCTGAAAAGGAGCAAAGGCAGGTAGGAGGAGAGCGGGGTTTTCCAGGAGCAGGGGGGAGAGCAGCACTCACAGGCTGTGCCCTGGGTAAGAAGCTGGCTTTGCGTCCCTCAGCATCCCCCACAGGGCTGGCCTGTGCTGGGCACGCAGCAGGTCACCTGCCCATACCTTCGCTGCAGGACCAAGGGGAGCTGTGCGCTCCCCCGTCCCTACTCGATGGAGTGGAGAGGGTGAGCGCTTGCCCAAGATCCCTCCAGCAAGTTGGGGTGCTGAACACAGGCCCTGGCTTGGCACTGCTGTCCCCAGATGGGGCCAGGAGTGTCCGTCCCCCTGGGATTCCAGAGGCCTGGCCGCGTCTCACTCCCCACGCTGCCCGCCTCTATCAGGGCTCCATGAGTAGCCCCAGGCAGGGCCTCGGGTTCCCAGCTGAGTGCGGCTGCAAGCTGGCCTCCAGAGCTAAATCTGGCTTGCCAGCATGTTGTATTTGGCCTGCAAGAGGTTTTAAAAATTTTTTAAAAAACATTTGAGCCAACATTTAAAAATTGGGAGAGTTTACATTTTAAATTCCGTATTTTTGGCTTCTACTGAAAATTTGCAAGATCTGGCAACTCCGGCCCACATTCCCACGTGGCAACAGTTGGGGAGCTGGGAAGCAGCTGCCCCCCCTCGGAGGCCCCTCGGGGGGCCCCCACTGGGGAGAGGCATCATCCACACCTAACTCACCTGACAGCTTAGCTAGACTTGGGGAGACTGAGGCCTGGAAGGTGGAGTGACGGTCGGGGTCACTCAGTGGGAAAGCCCCTGGGACAGGATCTGGGGGCCCCCAGGCCTGGCATCAGGAGTCTTGTCACAACCCCACCCGGGCAACCTCAGAGCCCCCAGCCTGCTTCTCTTTCCATGACCCTGGCCCTGGCCCTCCTGCTCTCTTCTTCTGACCTCAGGAATTGTCTGGTTCATGTCATTCATACTGTCATTCAGGCCTGTGGGCAGAGAGAGCTGGAGATCTCAGAGGCCTGCCTTCCTTGTGGCTTCGTGTTCACTAGACAATGAAGGGGAGGACCAGGGTCACCCATGGCCACTCAGCCAGATGGGTCAAAGGCTGGACTAAAATCTAGGTCCCTCCCCTGGTTTGTAGCTGCCCCCCCCCCCCCGAGGTGTTAATGGTGAAACTCCAGGCATTATCCTCAAAAAAGGGCTTTCAGGTTAAGGACTGGAGGCCAGGGGTCTGCCCTGCGACCCTAAAGCTCCACCCCCAGCCTAGGGGGAGTTCTGGAGACACAAGCCTGTCCAGGCTGGGAGGGCAGGAGACACGCAGCCGAAGGACCACCATCATGACCTTCATCACTATCATCATGCCAGGGACTGAACCTCTACTGCGTGCCAGGCATCTTTACCCATGACCTCTGACCCTCCCACCCCCACACACCAGTGAGGACATGGAGGGCTCCGCTATTCTCTGAGTCTGCTCCTGGTCTGTGAAACAGGCCTGATCCTGGTGTCTCTCGGACCCGCCTATTTTGAGTATTTGATGTGAGGCTGGAGCAGAGGGGACCTGGGGCAGATGCTCACCATGCCTTTTGGCCCTGGGGGTGCAGAGTGTGTAGGGCTGATGCCCCCCGCCCCCTCCCTGGGGAAGGACACTCTCCAGGCGTCAGGACGGAGCCCTGCCCCCTGGCACCCACTGCTGGGCCCCGTCGGGTCCCCACAGCCCTGTGCCGCCTGGCAGTCCTGGGAGGCACATACAAGGAGCCTTGAGACGCGGAATCCTCCAGAGGCCTGGGCGTCATGGGGCTCCCCCAGGACCCAGTGTCCCCAGAGTGAGGGCTGCTCCATGTGCAGGGCTGAGTGGCAGAGAGACGGGGGTCCCACAGGGCCAGGCCCTTGTGGAGGAGAGCACCTGTTGGGTACATTCCCTGTGACAAGGCAAAAGAAGGATCATGATCATTCCTGCCTTTTCTTCATGGCCAGGAAAACCGAAGCCCAGAGCGGGTGGGTGGCCTGTCCAGGTCACCCGCAGTGGATCCTTGCACCGAGCGTACCCGAAGCTGAGGACTCCGGGGCTGAGCTCGGCGCAGCTGGCCCCAGCAGCCGCAGGGGAAGGCTGCCTACTGGCCATGTTGCTCCCGGCTCACCCTGGAGAATGAGGCAGGTCCGGGGTGGGGAGGTGGGGGGGGGCGGTGGGGGTACGAGCGAGGAGCAGGGGGGCAGAGGGAGAGGTGACGACTGCCTGGGTCTCACCCTGGCTCCTCTGCCATGACCTGTCTGAGACTCAGTTTCCTCCTCTGGACGTTGGGAGCATAATGACGGCACCAACCTCCTGGGGGTGCACTGCGCTTGGGATCACGAGTTAGAACAACACCCAGACTTTTGTTTTTAAAACAACCTCTCCCTGTAGGGAAGCCATCCTGGGAGGGTCCTGGTCACGAGCTCCGCCAACCTGGCCCTGCGGCCCCCACCTCGGTCCTGTGCCTGGAGGAGTCCGGATGGGGCTATGTCCTCAAGAGCCCATAAAGCCCCATCCTGGCCCCAAGGGACACAGATGGTTTGGGAGACAGAGGTCAGCACCAAGGTGGGGGTGCTGCTCTGCACACCCAGGTCCCTGGGACAGCTACGTGGGGCTCACGTCTTGCTGCCCATCGGTGAGGCCAAGGTGTCTGTGTGCCCAGGGGCGTGGGGGCAGAGGTGCTGAGAAAGACACCTGCTTTGAGATTTGAAGACCTCGGTCCTAGCCCAGACCACCCCCCCGCCATGTGACCTGGGGCAAGTGGCATCCCCTCCGAGCCTCAGTTTCCAATTCTATAAAATGGGGGAATTAGTGAAGGACACAGATCCATCTATCTGCCCGACAGGACAGTGACGTATTATCTCACATGGAGGGGTCTGAGGTTCAAACATTCAAAGGGATAATCATATGAAATCCTGTGGTAAAACATGGAGGCAAAAACTCATGCGCACTCGGGTCAGACTGCCCCAAGCCAGAAATTTCACCTTAGAGATTCACTCTTTTGGTTCTTAAGGTCTTGCCTATTACAGATATGCTCAAAGGGGTGTGAGGAGGGAACGCGGAGGGGGTCAGCAAGGACTCACGGAGAAAGGACGCATGGAAGGAGGAGGGAGGGGACCACAGCAGACCTCTGCCTAGCTGCCCGCTGGAGGATGGGCGGAGGCTGAGACTCACCCGGCTTGGAGGCTTCTGGGGGGAGGCAGCTTGGCCTCCATGCTTGCCGCTGCCTATTCGAGAACCACTAGTCTCCATGGCCCGGCCTGACCCCGCTCTGCCGGCAGCCTCAGCTGAGGACAGCGGAGGGTTCAAGGCCAGGGTCTTCTCTGGGGCTGCAGCCCCTGTGAGGGGCTCCTGGGCAGGGCCTGGGCCTTGCTCCCCTGGGGAGGGCTCCGGGCTGCGGCCTCTGGGCCCCCGGAAGGCCTCCAGTGTCCTGGGGTCGAGCACTCGCACAGTGACTTCATCCAGGAACCTGGAGAAGGGCAGCCTGGCCTCCCGTCGGCGGCCCAGCCGGGCAAGGGGTCCTCTGGCCGTCAGGGGCTCTGGGGTGGACCGCAGGCCGGCCGATGCCTGTGTCTCTTCCTGGCCCGGCCGTGCCGCCCAGCTGGGGCAACATGTCTGGCCCTCGGGGCTCTGGCCCAGAGCGGGACTTGGTTTGCGGCTTTGAGGGTCCTCTCTGCATGCTTCCTTCCTAGGGGCTTCGGCCTGGGGCTCCAAGAAGGAGCTGCGGCCATCTTGCCTGGGGCTGCCAGGGTCCGGGCTCCATGCCTGGGAGTCGGCCCCCGAGAGCATCCTCCTTAGTCAGTCCAAGGTCAAGCCTCTCCAAGTACCTCGTGGACCCCCACTTCTCTCCTCCCGTGGGACTGGGATCCCCACACCCTCTTGGGGGGTGTTCGGGGCCATCCGTCCCTCATTGGCCAGAGTGATCAGCTGAATGCCTGCCTGCCCATCGATCCAGAGAGCACGTGGCAGGGGGGTTCCCACCCCCTAAATTGATTCTCACTAAGTGGGAGCTGGGCTTCAGGGCTTAGAAAGTGCTACAGAGAAGGTCATGTCCTGAGCTCTGTGTCTGTCTGGGGAGGCAGCCTGCACTGAATGGGCACCTGCTGTGTACGGGGTGGGGCGGGGCCTCAAGCACGCCACTCATGTCTCTTCATCTTCTCTGGCAGGTATGGTGTTGGGTGCATGGGGATGGAGACAGGCAGCACAGAGACAGCTGTAACAACTGCCACGACAGGGCGAGCACAGGGCCTGAAGAAGGGGAAATTAGAACATCACTGATCTGGCCAAATGGGAGGGAATGGTGGAGACTGCTGGTTGCCTACTGTTCTCCTATTCGTCCTTAGTAAAGAACTCATTTTATTCCGGAAGCAAGATACTCAGCTAAAAGACTGCATTTCTCAGGCTCCTTTGCAGTCAAGAGTAGTCAAGGAGATATAAACAGAAGTTATTGGGTGTGACTGCAGGCAGAGCTCCTTAAAAGGGATCAGACAGCTTGCATGTGCTTCTTTTGCTCCCACACCCCACCCTCCTGCTTCTTAACTGCAACATGGAAGTGATGGTTGGAGCTATTGCAGCTACATTGCACCATGAGGCAAACTTGTGGCAGAACCCATATACAAAGGATGGAAGAGCAGAAAGACAAAAGGAACCTGGGTTCCTGATGGTTACTGAGTCATCACATCAGCCCTGAATCATCTGCCTTTGGTGCTTTAACTTGAGAGAAATAACCCCCTGTCTATGTGAGCTGTAGTTACTTCCAGTTTCTGTTATTAGCAGCTGGTGTGCAATTCCTCAACAATACACAGGGGATAAGACAAGGAATAGTGGTTGATAATGCAATGAGGGAAGAGCCTTTGGCTCATGGGGCCCCAGGGTGTAATTAAATGGGGAGTAGAATGGAGGAGATTAACCCAGAGGAAAGGCCAGAGCCAGGCCTAGGCACTTTCTCCTTTGTGTGGAGGAAGATGTGCCTGCCTCCGGCATCTCAGGAAGATAGGAGGCAGGACTCCTTCCTGGGATGCACCTGCATGAGTCAAAGGAAGTCTCATTGGGGGGTGGCAGCCCCAGGCCCTTGGCTGGCCAACTCCTGGTCACTACCACCACCTGGGCTTCTGGTGCTGCTCAGAGCATGGCCTTGACTCTCCTTGGCAGTGCCTACTCACAGTTGTGAACCTGGGGCCCCTGCCCACTTGGTGGTGCCTAGATGTCTCATATCAAGTGCTAGGGACTCCCTTTTCTGGACTCAATTAGACACCTCTCTGAATGCCCCCACAGCATCTGTGACTGAATGTCTGAACAGATCCATGAGCTCAGCTCCACAGGAGCTGCCTGGACCCCTCCTTCTTCCTCTCCCCTCCCTCCCCCACCACCATCCCCATCTCCATCACAATCTCGATCACCGTCACCATCAATATCCATCTCCATCACCAACTCTGTCTCCGTCACCAAGCTGGCAATTCAGCTTCTCTCAGACCTGATGACATCCCTCTATCTCCAACATCACCTTGCCGGTCCCAGGTGCCACCATGTCTCACCTGTATACCTGCAATTACCCCTCCCTGGGCCCCTGACCCTATGCTGGTCCAGCTTGGTCCTTCCCACAAACATACCAGTATGAACTTTAAAATTCACAGACCAGATAACCAGACATTGTCACATGATCATATGCCCTGCAAGGCCCTGCCAGCCCAGTGTCTTCTCTAGAGATACCAAGGTCTCTTCTCTATCCTGAAGGGCCCCCTGGAACCTCCATCAAGTTCCTAACAATGCTAAACTCTATCTGGTCTCAGGGCCTTTGCATGTGTTGTTCCCCCGCCAGAATCACCTCTCCCTCCCTCTCTCTTTCCCTTTGTCTCCTCACCTAATTCCCGTTTAACTTCAGGGCCCAAGTCAACAGCCTGTCCCTTGCAGCCCCCAGATCAGATCAGGTCCCCTTGCAACAGCCTCTTGTCAACCCTGCTCTTCTCATAGCACAGCCCCCAACCACAAAGGGTACAATGTGCAATCACCTGTTTATTCTCTGTGTCCCCAGGAATGCAAGCTTTTCTCTGTCCTCCCTCTCTACACAGGCCTAGGCACATAGTAAGTGCTCAGGAAGTAGTTCTGGAGTGGACCCTTTCTGGGCTGAGAACTGGGAGGGAGAACATGGGGGAGCAGGGCTATCAGGCTCTTAGAAAGCCAAGCGTCCTTCCAGCCTTGCAGTCCCCTGATAGCCACTCCTTGACACCTGGATAGCCCCCTTGGCAGCAGCTGTCCAGCCCCTGCCCCATGACCATCTCCATGACCATCACCATCTCCATCTCCATCATTATCACCATCACTATCTCCATCACATCTCCATCATCATCACCATCACCAACTCCAACTCAATAACCATCTCCATCCCCATCACCATTGCCATCTCGAACTCCATTACCATCTCCATCACCACCACCATCATCTCCATCACATCTCCAACACCAACTCCATTGCCATCACCATCCCATCTCCATCACCACCTCCATCACCATCACATCTCCATCACCATCACATCTCCATCACCATCCCCATCACCAGTTCTATCCCCATCTCCATCACTACCACCATCTCCATCACCACCTCCATCACCATCACCAACACCATCTCCATCACCATCACCAACTCCATTGCCATCACCATCCCATCTCCATCACCACCTCCATCACCATCACTTCTCCATCACCATCTTCATCACCATCACCATCCCCATCTCCAACACCATCCCCATCTCCATCCCCATCCCCATCTCCATCACAATCTCGATCACCATCACCATCAATATCCATCTCCCTCACCAACTCTGTCTCCTTCACCAAGTCCATCTCCATCAGCATCCCCATCTCCATCATTGTCTCCATCACCATCTCCATCTCCATCATCATCCTCATCTCCGTCACCATCGCCAACTCTATATCCATCAACCATCACCATCTCCATCATTATCACCATCTCCATCACCAACTCCATCTCCCTCACCATCCATCTCCATCACCAACTCTGTTCCATCACCACCACCACCCTCACCACCACCATCTCCATTACCATCTCCATCACCATCACCACCACCATCTCCATCACTTTCACCATCACCAACTTCATCTCCATCACCATCTCTGTCAACATCACTGTCTCCATCTCCATCACCATCACCATCCATCTCTACCACCATCTCCATCACCACCACCATCACCATCTCCATCAGCATGACCATCACCAACTCCATCTCCATCACCATCAACATCTCCATGGCCATCACCCCACCATCTCCATCACCATGTCACCATCTCTATCACCATCACCATGTTCATCACCATCATCATTTTCATCACCACCACCACCACCATCACCATAACCCAGCTCCATCACCATTACCATCTCCATCACATCTCCATCACCATCTCCACCATGACCACCATCATCACGATCTCCATCTCCATCACTATCTCCATCTCCATCACCATCTCCATCTCCATCA
This sequence comes from Callorhinus ursinus, assembly GCF_003265705.2. Classification (NCBI taxonomy): domain Eukaryota; kingdom Metazoa; phylum Chordata; class Mammalia; order Carnivora; family Otariidae; genus Callorhinus; species Callorhinus ursinus. The sequence goes on from NW_027397070.1 coordinate 69,071,468, forward strand.
CCATCATAAATTCTATCACCATCCCCATCTCCATCACGACCACCAACATCACCATCCCCATCACTAGTTCCATCACCATCTCCCTCACCATCCCCATCTCCATTACCATCATAAATTCCATCACCATCAACACCATCTCCGTCACCTCAACATCAACATCTCCATCACCATCAACATCACCACCACCATCTCCTCAACATCAACATCACCATCTCCATCACCATCACCATCACCAGCAGGAGGTGGCAGAGCTAAGGTCAAATCCCTCTCCAACACTCCCAACAGGACCGTGGACAAGTCATGTCCCTTCTCTGTCACATGCAGATGGATGCCCCATTCAAGGACAGTGGTGGGAAGTGGTGTGAGAACACAGGTGCTGGGCGCCTCTATCACAGAGCCTGGCATCTAGTAGGACCTCAGGACTCATAAAACACAGAGCTCTAATGTGTCCCATCCCCTGTGTATGTGTGGTCACAGGAGTGTTCTAGGGACTCTGGCCAGCTGGTCCTCTGAGCTTCTCCTAGAGTTACCGGCTGCATCAGACAAGTTCCCGTTGTCATAACAACCCACGGGCTCCCTGCCGCCTGGGCCCAAGGCCCGAGAGGATGCTGCCGGCTGCCGAAGCCTGCATCCTGGGCCTGCTCACCTCTCAGCAGCCTGGGCTGCCATTCCTGAAAGGGCTCCACAGCTCCTAGCTGGCGGCTCCTGCCTCTTGACTCATCTGCTGCAGTCCCACCTCCTGAGTCTCTACTGTGTGTCAAGCTCCGTGCTTATCGTGCACATGCATCATGGCCCAAATCCTCACCCAGCCCTGTGAAGTGGGATGGCTGTGAACTCAGTTTCATGCTAAAAGAAGCAGTCTCAAGGAGGCCAAGTGACTTGTCCAAGGTCCCATGACTCTGACACTGCGACCCAGGAGGGGAACCCCATAGGTCAAGTACTCACCCTATTTCCTCTCCAGCACCCCCTCAGCCCTTCCACCACTGCCTGGCCCTTCCTTGATCTCATGGGTGTGAAGCTGGCCTCTGTGAGCTTGGAGGGAGCAGGGACACAACTTCCTGTTGCCTCTTGGGCTGGAGCAGGAAGACCCGGTTATAGGGTGATGGTGGGACCCTGCAGGATGGGCAAGGCATGCTGGGCACCCACTAACGGTTCCAGACATCACCACACTTATTCTCACAGTAACCCTCTGAGCTAGGATTTGCTACCGCATTTCACAGAGAAGGACTTGGGTTCTGAGGAGGGGTCATTGGTCAACAGCCATGGCTTGCCCTAGGCCAAGGACTGCAATGAACACTGGCAGGAGTGCAGTCCCCTTCCTGGGGCCTCCCTCATGCCAGTGCAGAAGTTTCTATTACGGTCGCCCTTTCATGGATGAGGGCGTGGAGGGTCTGCGAATTCTCATACTTGTACTTTTTAACCACCCTGTCTTGTTGCTTCTGGATGTTTCCCCGCTGGCCTGAGAATTCTAGAGGACAGGGGCGCCTGGGTGGCTCAGGCCGTTAAGTGTCCAACTCTTGGTTTTGGCTCAGGTCCTGACCTCATGGGTTGTGAGACTGAGCCTCATGTGGGGCTCTGAGCTCAGCAGGAGTCTGCTTGGAGAGTTTCTCCCTCCTCTTCTCCTCCCTCCACTTGCTCTCGCTCTCAAATCAATCAATCAATCAATCAATAAATCAATCTTTAAAAAACCAAAAACGAATCCTAGAGGGCAGCCACAGCCCTTAGCTCTCTTGAGTCCTCAGTGTCCAGGCGCATGCTCTGTACCATTGGAGTTTGCACCCTGGATTCTGCCCCAGCCTTTCTTCCTCAGAAGCGGTGTGCACTTGAGCTATCCAAACCTTCCAGGAGGTCTCCCTGGGCACGGAGATCCCTGCAGGACTCCCTGCTGGTCACCTGTCTTTACAAGAGGCTACATAGATACTTCATCCTACAACATGTAATTGGAGAGGCCTAATGGCCCCCTCCGTCTCTCCAGCCCTGCAGCCTCCCCACTATGCTATCCTGGAACCGGAGCACTGGGGGTCATGCGAACAAGACACCAGCATCTAGGGATCAAGATGCCCCACCCATCCAACCAACCAGCCTGCAGCCCATCCATCCCTATAGCCATTCGTCCGTTAACATGTGTCCATTTGTGCACTGATCCACACTTCCATGCCTGTATCCAAGCATTCATTAACATACACTCATGTACCTATCCATCCGTTCTTCTTGCATCCATCAGCTTACTCCTATACCCACCATTTTATTGACAGTTGAGTACCCATCCATCTGTCCCAGCATCCAAGCACTGACTAATCCATTTAGTATCCATCCGTTTTCTCAGGCCTGTATCCTGGTATGTATTCCTGTATCCATCCACCCCTTTATCCATCTATCCATCTGTTGACATCTGTCCATCCATTTTAGATCCTTCCATCCATACTCCAATAGGACGTATGTCCTCCTCCGATCCTGGTACTCTCCTCTCTTACCCCCAGCTCTGGACCCACGCCGCACCTCTCACACTCCACTACCCTAACCTGTTCAGCTCTGACTCAGCCCTCGGACCTCACCTCCTGGGATTTGAGAAACTATTTATGGACTGTCTCCAAAACAGGACACAGATTCCTGGGCTACTCTCATTTCATTTCATTTCATTTCATTCTTCAACATCAATGCTAAACTGGACATCAAGTGCCTACAGGAGCAGGGGCACTCCTTCAGAGTGCTGTTGTGGGGATGATGCCTGAAACTGCTGATCCTGGGCTTGGCACACAATAGGTGTTCAATAAATGGCGAGGATCGTGGGCCAGACTCTGTGCCTGAGTCCCTGCAAGTGAATGGGAGATGATCTAACAGACTGCTTGTGACTCACTTCCCACCCAGACCTGGAAATGTCTCGCATCCCACCTTAGCCCATGGAAAGTCCATCCCATAAGACAGGCTCCTGGCAGCCTTCACCCTCCTCCCTCAGCATTCCAGGTGTGAACAGCTCCAGGTTCTGAGGATCAGCAGAGCACAGAGCTATAAATACGAGCCAGCAGCTCGGGAGGGTCCTCCACCGAAGCACAGCCGCCCCTCGCCCAACATCGTTGTGCTGAGCAGCCGGGAAGAAGCTGCATCTGCCACTGTGCTTGCTTTTCTGTGCCGCCCTGATTATACTTAGAGTCGGGAAAATTAAGGGTTTTCGGGGACGCTGCCAGGGCCCTGGCTGCTGCCTCCCCGCCCTGCACGTCACAGATGCCAGGCAGAGCCGCCTCCATGGGCCACTTGCCCCAGCCAGCAGGGCCATGCTGGGCCTGGCTGGATAGCACACCACAGTTTACAAGGGGCTTTCTCCCACCGTCCCCCGGACCCCAGGTAACAGAAAGGGTATTTGCTGTCATTGGTGGGTGGTGGAACTGGGGCCCAATGAAGGGAAGCCATCTGTCCATGGCCCCTAGAGATGGAGGGCATGGGACCCCAGAAGGAGCCAGGCCCAGGGAGATCCTGCCCCACAGAGCCCCAAATCCTTGACCCCTGCTGTGCACAGCGGGCGCCCGAGGCCCTGCAGGACCCATTTGCAGTTGCTCCTCATTCGGCCACCCCCACTCACTTCTGGGTGCCTACTCGCTCCCATCCCGCTCCTCAGGAGACTCCAGGAGGTCGCCCACGCTGTTCCTGCCCCAGAGGAACCACACTGGGGATGGGGTGGGGCACAGACGAGGAAGGAAACACCTCTAAATCAGGCAGGAAGCGGAAGCGCTAGGGCAGAAATTCCCATCCAACGCGCCGGGGTTCGGGAGGGTGGGAGCGCCAGCTGAGCGGCCCTGGGCCTCAGTTTCCTCGCTTGTAACTGAGGGGAATGTCAGCACCTGCCTTGCAGGTCCTGAACGAGACGGAGGGTCTCGGGCTGGCGCGCGCCCACGCGCTGCAAACGCTCGGTGAACGGGCCCGGGGTCCAGCCTCCTTCCGGCCACTCGGCCTTTGGGGCGGCCTCCCCGAGCCGGGTCTGGCCCTGCCCCCTGACGCAGGGCAGGACGAGGCCTGCCGGCACCCGGCCACCTGTCCCCTGGCCTCGCCCCGGGCCCCCGCCCCACCCTCGGCCCGCCGCAGGGACGCGCGGGTCTGGGGGGCGATCGCCGGCAAACCGGACCCAGGCGCTCGGGCCGGCGGGGGGCGGGGAGGGGCAGAGCGGCGCGCGGAGGCCGAGTCCCCGCCCCCGCCCCGAGACTGCCCGGTTCCCAGGAGTGACCAGCCGGGCCCCCCACCCCCACCCCCACCCCCTTCCCGGGGCCAGCGAAACCTCCGCGGCGGGGCCCTGGCGCCCCGGCACCGGAGGGGGCGCCGCGGGCAGCGGAGAGGAGGCTGGACAGCCGCCTCCCCCCCCACCCCCCCTCCGGCCGGAGCGGGGGTGCGGAGCAGAGCCCGCCCCGGGCGTGGGTGGCGCCCGCCCCGCCCCCCCGCCGGTGCCCGCGCCGCGCCCTCCCCGCTCGCAGGTACTCACCGCCCGGCGGAGCCGGCCCGGCCGGCGGCCGCCCGTCCACATGGCCTCGGGGCAGCCGTGCCGCTCGCCGCCGCCGCCGCCGCCGCGCTCGGGTCCCGCCGCCCTCCCCACCGAGGCCGAGCGCGCCGGGAGCCGGCGCGGCCGGGGCTCCCCCACCCCCCGGCTTCCCGCAGGGAGCGCCCGCCCCCCGCCCCCAGCCCGGCTCCCCGCCAGCCCGGGCCCCGCGCAGCCGCGGCTGATTCAGCGGCTCCCCCCCGCCGCGCCGGGCCGGGGCGCACTCGGGGGGCGCGGGGCCGGACACCCGGCGCAGGGGTGCCGCGGGGGGCGCTGGAGCGGGGGAAGGAATGGCGGCGGGGCAGGGAATGAATGAACGCGTGCGAGCATGAATGGCGGAGCGCATGAATGAATGAGTGCCTGGCGTGCGTGCGGGAGGAACGAATGAATGAGGAACGAATGCACGAGGGGAACGCGGAGGGAAAGAGTGAATGGGCCCTTAAAGCCGGGAAACCTTAGGAACTGACCTGTCCAACCCATTCATCCGTTCGTTCACTCAGTTCCCAACATTTATTGGACACCTACTGTATACCAGCCCTGCTCTAGGCCTGGGAACGCCTCAGGGAACGAAGCCAAATTCCTGAGCTCCTGGAGTTCACAGTTTACAAATAAATGTAGAACCTGCGGGAGTGGGGGCGGCGAGGGGGGGGCGGGGAACGAAAGGCTTGACTCGGCCAAGCTAAGCTACCTCTCTCCGGGCCCTTACTTTACCGCACCTCCAGCCCAACCTCAGTGCCTCCTTGGGTCACCGCAGGTACCTCTCCCGCCTTCCTTCTCAGCGGAATCCAGACACCTGGGGGCCAGGGTAGCCAAGTGATGGGGGAAGAGCTTCCTTACTTCCTGAGCTCTCAGAAGGGAGACGTAGCTTCTGGAGCGTCAGTGTTGCTCCGGGAACCTCCAGGTGGAGCACCTCCTTCCCTGCCCCCAGCAGAGTCCCACGCTCGCCCAGTCCTGGCCCTGAGAAATCAGTGTGTGGGATGAACCCCTCACTCTCCCCCCTGAGACATTGGGACAGGGTGATTCTGATGGCCCAAGCCAGGCTGGAACCTCAGCAAGAATCAGCCTCAGTTCTGAGGACATCAGAGCTCCCTGGGACTAATCTGCCAGCCCAGCCCGCTCAGTAGCAGCTAGCCTATGAACCCAGGAAAACGTCCCGGGGGGTGGGGGGAGGGCGAGCCGGGCAGAAAGGATCCTGCGTGTTGGAAAGAGAGGTTACAAAGCATATGCACTTTACTCCTGTCCTCCCTCAGGACCTATGGGCTCATAGTTTACACATGTTTATATCATTCCCAAGCACATGGCAGATTAAAAATGCTGCCAATGAATACTTTATATATTTTTTCACTGTGGTAAAGGACACATAACATAATATTTTACCATTGTAACTGCCTTTAAGTGCACAGTTCAGTGGCATGAAGCACACTCCCATTGTTGTGCAACCGTCACCACCGTCAGTCTTGTATTTTATATGTCATATACTTCGCAGTTTCTACTCCACTCAGTTAATTAGGGGAGTAGGTTGCTACGTTCAGGCACAGGACAGCGCTGAGAGAAGGAGCTGGCGGCAAGGGAAGCAAGAAAAACAATCCACAGGAGACAGGAAAGTAAAGGAGACGGGGAGAGCCAAGAGCCACTGGAGGCTTTGGTTTCTAGGCAAAGCCCCCCTCCTCTGCCTCGGGCCCCGGGGACATTTTTGGATAACACGTAGGGGAAGGGAGGTTCAGGGAGCTTTCCAAACCCCCAGGACAATCAGGGATGCCCTTTTGCCTCTGCGCTCAGAGGGTCGGGACAAAAGGAGAGGTGGCAGTTTGGTGTGGGCTCTCTGAGTCCCTGTTTTAGGCTCTCTGGGGGACTGGGGTCTTTGTTTGGGGACTTGGTCTCCCCATCATGAGTGGGGGCAGGCTCTGTGATCTCCACTCCCGCTCTCCTGGATCCTGCCCATTCAGGCCGCACGGAGGAGTGGAGCCCAGCCTGCTAACCCCCAACCTGCCTAATGTCCCTGCCCTCCCCGGGCTCCAAGGGGACAACAGTCACGGTGGAATGTGGACGGAGTGTACATGCAGGGCTCTTCCACATTTCCTCCCCAGACACTGGTCCTGTTCAGACAGTGCCAGAATGTTCGCCACCCGCCCTGGCTCGGCTGCTGCGAACGCTGCAGATGGCTGGGGAGGCGGAGGAGGGGCAGGGCGGGGTGGGGGCGGCCCCGCCTCAGCTCAGGCAGCTTGCACACTGGAGCTTGGGCCTGCCTGGGAGGGCCCCAGGAGAGCCCCTCCCGCACACTGCCCCGCCTCTGCCTCCGACCGCACCCTGCCAGCCCTCTCTTCCCTCCCCTTCCCCGGTTCACAATGAGGGGAAGCAGAGAAGGAAGCCGGCTCAGGCTGGGGGTCTCAGTTAATCCCCGTAAAGCCCTTGTGGGGGAGGTGGCACTAGCCTCCTTTGGCAGATGAGGAAACTGAGGCTCAGAGAGGCAAAGTCCCCTGCCTAAGGCCACTTTAGCAAATAGGGACTGAGCTGGGGTTTGAATACCCTCGTCAATCTGGTCTGGTGGTCGCCCCCATTCACGTTTTGTCTCCCACCGGACCCACCTCCAGGTGTCTCTGAGAACACCCAGGGGCGCAACCTGAAGATCCTTGCCAGATGGGCTGATCTGTAGAGGCCTCTGCAGCCTGTGCAGCCAGCCAGAGCCTAGGGCACCGGCAGCAGCCAGGCAGGCTTCCTGGAGGAGGTGGGGTTTTAGCTGCAGGTGGGAGGAAGGGATAAAAGGGGCTGGCCTATAAAAACCATTCCCTGGGGCTTGTAGGTCTCTGGTCCACATGGCTTCCTGCCCTCATTTGGGCTTCTGTTGATCAGCCTGGCCACAACCCCCACCCCCATCTCTCAATCCCATTCCCCGGTTTTATTTTCTTCACTGCTCTAACGCCTCTCCAGTGTTATCTGACGTATTTGTTTGGGTGCCTACGCCGATCTCCCCAGCTGGAGAGCGAGCTCCTACACGGGGTGGGAGGGGGGGTAGATTGAACAAATGATCACAGAATCGATGGAGGGAGGGAGAACCAGGGAGGCTGGAGGCTGGTCCAACGACGCCAGGCTTCTGGTCCCGGTGGCTGAGTGGAGGAGGGAAGGCAGCAGGTAGGGGTCACCGAGAGCAAGGCTCCTGCAGACACCCCTCCCAGGCCCTGGGGCTCCAGAGCCGACCAGTCCTGCTGACCAGGCCTCAGCCCTCCTTTCCCTGCCGCCTCCCTCGGGCTGGAGTTGGAGAAGGCTCTAGGCACATGAGCTCAGGAGACCCTGGGTAGCTGAGGAGCCAGTTCACTCCATGCCCCCCCCCGAAAATGCTATAACTTACGCTCCAGGCTCCCCTGCAGGACCAGGGCTGGACTTCTCCCACATGACCCCTGCCCCATCCTGCTGCCCCTCCATCCCTCACCTGTTTCTCCTGGGAGCACTTTGGGAAAAATCGAGCACTCAGCGTCAGTTTCTGGATGACAACCTAAGACATAAACAAAAGGACAAAAGGGTCCCCGTTTTACTAATAGAGAAATAGGGGAGGCAAAGCCCTGAAGTAAGGGCTCACCGCAGAGCCCTGACCCCCTCCCCACGGTGAAGTGGGTGCCACCGCCCAACGCTTTCCTTCTCTGCCACATAGTGGGCCCTGCAGGTGGGGCTGGCCCTGGCTCCACGTGCCTCCCCCAAACCTGCCGGGACCCATCACCCAGAGCCGAGGCACCTGAAGTCAAGACAGATGTTAGCTGAATGAATGAAGGAACGAATGAATCCTGGAGGATGAACCTCCTTGTGATGGGGAGCCTTGTTCCCTACTCCCTGATACCTGCCGTCTGGTACTCAAGGCCTTCCATGGGCTTTCCTGAGTCTCTGACTTGTCTCTGCTCTGGACAGATGCTGAGGCCCTTCTGCCCCTTCATGCCCCTTCCAGACTACCCTCTTCCCCATTGACCCCCAGGCATGCCCACTCAGCCTCTCTTCCTCCTGTCCCTGCTCAGAACAGGAGGCAACACTCCAGTAAAAGAGAGGCTCATGGGAATGGGCTCCAGGCCCCTGGAATGGAGGGGCGTGCCCACGGAGAGGGGTCTGCACGAGGCCATTTCCTGGCCCTGAGGACACACCGGATTTCATCAGTGCAACTTGCAGTGGCTCTGAATCGTCCAGATGGTAGTTGGTCGTGGATGCCTCCCATGGCTGTCCCCCAGGACAGTGCCAGTCAGCACACAGGGGGCCTGTAATTCCCCGAGATGTCCAAATGGCCAGGGGTCAGGCGCCTGGCTCTGGCCGCGTCTACCGCCAGTGTGCCTCTCTGAGCTCTGTGTCCTCATCTGCAGAATGGGAACCTGCCACCCTCCTGTCTTCTCACGTGACGGTTTGGAAACTTCACCGTGAGCCGAGGGACAGAGCCCTGTCCCGGAGTTTGCAGTCTTGGTGTTGGGGCCAAATAACCGGGGGACCCCAGGGCCGGGGTGCACCCTCCGTGCCAGGCACAGAGCTCCACACACAGGGAGCGAGGCTGCAGCGGGGCCGAGCCGGCTACCCTCCTTGAAGCCTGGGCGACAGAGGTGACCACCAATTTTTCCCACTCCACTGGGCAGGAAAATTATTTCTGCTGATTCCTCTGCCTTCCAGCTGGTTCCTATGCCTGCAAGAGATCCAGAGGCTGCTCCGAGCCGTGGCCGCAGCCCGCTTTAAGTTGCGCAGCGGGCAGGGACAGCGCTCTGGCTGAGGTGGAGGGCAGGAGGCAGGAGCAGCTGGGGCGGCCGGACCCTCGGGCCTCTCAAGCTCCTCTTCCCTGGGCTCTGCCCTGGTGACCTCCAAACCAGGGCGGTGGACCCACTCTGGCTTTCACGCCTAAAAAGCAAGGGACCAGAAAGAAAAGTGCACTGAGCCACTGCCACCTGTGTCCTCTGTCGCTGATCTTTACAGCAGCCCTGTGAGGAAGGGAGTCGTGGCCCCCTGCGAGGGGGAAACTGAGGCATGCGGATTAGGCGGTCGTGCTCAGGAAGTAGAGGCTGGGATTTGAACCCAGATCTGTCTGCCACAATGTCCGAGCTCTTTGCCCGCAACCAGTGGCCTCACTTGACCAGAAACAGGGCCAGCCAAGAGGAGGGGCCTGGAGGTGACATGATGGAGACAGTCCCCGTGCGGGAGGGGCCAGAACTGAGCGTCCACCTTGAGGGGGTCAGACTCAGGGAGGACACAGCCAGACCCCCCGCCTCGAGAGTGCCGGGAGAGTGATGCCAGAGCCGAGGTCCCTGAGCCCAGGGTGCTCCTCAGGGGCCTGTGACTGCGGCGTGGCCAGTAGGGTGACTGACCCAGTCTGCCCGAGGCTGACAGGGGTCCCAGGACAGGGGGTTTTCGGCTTTAAGATGGGACAATCCTGGGCAAACCAGGATAAGCTGGTCACCCCAGGCAGGATAAAGAACATTTGATGGTTCAAGGCAAAAACTCCAATTGAGACGTAGCGAGGGGCTCCAGCACTAGGGGGACCAAATCAGGGAGGCTTCGCCCGTGGAAGCGTTTGGTTGGGAGGGAGGTCAGGTGGGTATTTTTGAAGATGGCCAGTTCCAGGGTTCAGCCAGGACCTGAGTACACTCCAGAGGGGCTTGGGGGCTTTTACTGGTGGAACTGCCCCTCTGGGACCTGGTCCTGGACCCTGCTCCTCCTCCAGGTGGCCTTGCCCAGACTTGAGGACAGGACCCAGGGCCGTCTGCCGTCCGGACATCTACCCCCGTGCTCTGTCACTGCCTGCCCGTCTCTGGTCAAACAAGCACCCCTGGGCCAGGGGGCGGGGGGTGGGCAGAGAGAGTGCTGGCTCTGGAAACAAAGGGGGCAAATCTGAATTCGGTCCTTGCTGGGCTGGAGGGCAGGGGCCACACAGGCTCCCAGACTCTGGTCTGCACCCCCGGGACCCCGTGCTCAGTCCCCAGAGGGTGCTAGCCCTGAGACAGCTCTCTTGGAGGAATGCGGTGTGTCCCGTGTGTGCCACCCCCTCCCCTTAACAGGTGCTGGCTGGCAGCGAGGCATAGCCCAGTGCTGAGCTTCCCCAGCATCCCCAGCGTGACTGAGTCCTGGGAACTGTGTGGAAGAAGTCGTCGAGAGAGATCCCTTTTGCTGTTTTGTACAGCTTTATTGAGGCACAAGAACTTACCGTAAAGGCTCAACTTATGCAATGTGCACAATTCGATAAGTTTTGACATATGCGTACACTCGTGAAACCATCACCACAATCAAGATTGAGAATGTTTCCATCAACCCCAAATGCTTCCTTACGCCTCTTTGAAAACCACCTGTCACTTTACCCCGTCCTCAGGCAACCTCCAATCTGCTTTCTTAAGTTGCATTTTCTAGAGTTTTCTGTCAGTGGAATCATGTTTCTTTCTCTCTCTCTTTTGGGAGTGTGGCGGCTTCTTCCACTCAGCATGATAGTTGACTCCTTTCTATGATTGAGTCATAGTCCAGAATATGCTCTGATTTGTTTATCCATTCACCTATTCATGGGCATTTGGGTTTCCCCACTCTTTGGTTATGATAAGCAATGCTGCTATGAACGTTTGTGTCCGAGTCTTTGTGTAGACATATTGCTTTAATTTGTCCGAGTGGAATGGCTTGATCCTATGGTAGGTGTATCTCTAACTTGTTAGAAGCTGCCACACTGTTTTCAAAGGGATCGTACCATTTTACGTTCCCGTTAGTGAAGCATGAGAGACCCAGTTGTTCCATATCTTTGCAAACACTTGGTATGGTCAATCTTTTTAATTTTAGCCACTCATAATAGGTGTGTAGTGATATCTCTTCGTGGTTTCCATTCTTGTTTTCCTAATGACTGATGATGTTAAGAATCTACTTTAGTAAAGTCTTTCCCCCGTTTCAAATCTTTCACCTGTTTCTCAGCTGGATTTTTTGTGTTATTACTCAGTTGTAAGTGTTCTCTTTATATTCTGGACACGAGTTCTTTGTCAGATACCTGCTTTATAAGTTTTCTTTCCCAGTCTTCTGCTTGCCTTTTAACTCTCTTAAAAGTGTCTTTCAAAGAGAAAAGTTTTAAATTTTAAGTTTAAAATCTACTTGATCAATTTTTTTTCTTTGACCAGTTGTGTTAATTGTGGCAGGGACTCTTTCCTAACCAACTGTCTGATGCTAGTATATAGAAATACAAAGACCTTGTGTCTAACAATCTTGCTAATCTCACACATTCATTCTATTTTTTTATAAAGATTTTATTTATTTATTTGACAGAGAGAGAGAGAGAGCACACAAGCAAGGGGAGCGGCAGGCAGAGGGAGAGGGAGAAGCCCCGATGTGGGCTCAATCCCAGGACCCTGGGATCATGACCTAAGTCAAAGGCAGATGCTTCACCAGCTGAGCCACCCAGGCTCTGTCACACATTCATTTTATTAGCCTTTTTGTAAGTTCCTTAGAAATTTTTACAGAGAAGAATATACCCTCTGCATGGAAGAGCAGTTTTTCTTTTTTCTTTACCATCTATATAACTTTCATTTTGTTTTGTTTTGCTTTCTTGCCTTGTTGCATTGTCTGGGACCTCCACTGCAATGCTGAATAGGAGTGGAGAGACATCCTTACCTTGTTATCTGCCTTAGGGGCCAAGCACTGAATCTTTCACCTTTAAGTGTAACTTCCTATAAAGTTTTTCTTAGAGGCCCTTTGTCAGATTAAGAAAGTTCCTTTCTGTTCTTAATTTACTGTGCCTTTATTAGGAATGGAAACTGAATTTTGTAAAAAAAAAAAAAAAAAAAATCCCAAAACTGCATCTATTGAGATGATCATATGTTTTGTTTCTTGTCTTCTTTGGCTGTTAATATGCTGAATCACACTGATTGATATTCAAATGTGAAACCAATCTCATATTGCTGGGATAAACCTCACTTTGACATGATGGCATTCTTTTTATATTTTGTCAGAGATAATTTGCAGATATTTTGTTAAGAATTTTTTGTGTATGTTCAGGAGGAGTATTGGTCTGTAGTTTCTTCTGTAATGTTGCTGTCCGGTTTCAGTATCAGAGTAATGCCGGCCTCAAAAGATGAGCTGGAAGGTTCCCTTTTCTTCCATTTTTTGAAAGAGTTTCTTTAGAATGGGTATTATTTCTTCCTTAAGTATTTGGTAGAATTTGGTAGAAGCAAGATGAGTCTAGAATATTCTTAATAGAAGGTGTTGTTTTTTTTTTTTAAGTCTTATTTATTTATTTTAGAAGGGGGAAGGGGCAGAGGGAGAAGAGAATCTTATGCAGACTCCACTCTGAGCGGAGCCCAACGTAGGGTGGGGCTCGATCCCAGGACTCTGAGATCATGACCTAAGCTGAAACCAAGAGTCAGACACACCCAACCAACTGCAGCACTGAGGTGTCCCTCTTTATGGAAGGTTCCTAACTACACATGCAACTTATTTAATGGACATGGGGCTATGCAAATACCTATTTGTTCTTGAAATAGCTTCAATAGATTATATCCTCCAGAAAATTTGTCCAGTTCACCTAAGTTGTTGAATTTCTTGTGTAAAGTTGTTCAAAATATTCACTTGTTAGCTTTTCAATGTCTGTAGGATCCATGGTGATGTCCCCTCTGCTGTCCCTGACATTGGTAATGTTATGGTTTTTGTTTTTTTTTTTTTCTCTCTCTCTCTTCTTTTTCCGGATCAGTCTGGTTGGAGGTTTATCAATTTTATTGACTTCTTAAAGAATCCTCTTTTGGTTTCATTGATTTTTCTATTGTTTTAGTGTTTTCTATTTCATTGATTTCTGCTCTTTATAACTTCCTTTCTCCTGCTCCCTTTGGGTTTTTCCCTTCTTTTCTCTAGTTCCTTAAGATGAAAACGGAGGTCGTTGAGACCTTTCCTTTTTTATAATATAAGAAGCATTTAGTGCTATAACATTTCCTCCAACCACTGATAACTTCATCCCACACATTTTTATAGGCTGTGTTTTCACTGTATTCAGCTTGAAGTATTTTCCAATTTCTGCTGTGATTTCTTCTTTGACCCATGGTTTACTTAGCAGTGTGTTGTTTAGTGCCCAAATGTTTGGTCATTTTCTAGACATCTGTCTGCTATGGATTTCTAATTTAATTCCATTGTGATAGAAGAATATACTTTATAGGATTTCAGTCCTTTAAAACTTATTGAGACTTGTTGATTGCCCAAAATATATTTTATTTTGGTAAACGTTTTATGTGTCTTAAAAGGAATGTATTCTGCCATTGTTGAGTAGAGTATTCTACAAATGTCAAGTTCATTGGTAGTGTTGTTCAGATCTTCTATATCCTTACTGATTTTTTGTCTGCTTCTATCAGTTATTGAGAGAATAGTGTTGAAATCTCCATTTAATAACTGTGGATTTGTTTATTTCCCTTTGCAGTGCTACAATTCTTGCATCATGCATTTTGAAGTTCTTTTATTAGGTGCATAAACATTTAAGGTTGTTAGGAACTCTTGAGGAAGAAATGAACTGTTTATGATTATGAGATGACCCCCTTTATTCCTGGTAACATTCTTTTTCTCTTAAATCTACTTTGTATAATAATATAGCCACTCCAGCTTTTTTTGAATAGTGCTAATATAGTATATCTCTTTCTGCATTTTTACTGTTACTCCAACTGTGCCTTTGTACTTGTAGTGGCTTTCTTGTAGACACTGTACAATTGGGTCGCGCTTCTTCATCCTGACAATCTCTGCGTTTTAATCGGTCAACTTAAACAATTTATATTTAGTATGATTATTATTACAGTGGTTTAAATCTATTAACTTAATACTTATTTTCTATTGGGCCCATCTGTTCTTAGTTCCCTCTTTCCTACTTTCCTGACTATATTTTTGATCAATTGAAGAATATTTATTATTCCATTTTATCCTTTTATTGGCTTATCAGGTATACTGCCTCGGCTGTGCATGTGTATGAGTTGTTGCTGTTTAGTGGTTTAGAGTTTACAGTATACATTTTTAATTTATCAGACTCTACCTTTAAATAATACCATATTACTTTATGAATTATATAAGAACATTACCACGACCTACTTCCATTTCTTCCCATTTATGACTTTGGGTTATTTTGTTGTACATTTTACTTCTGCATATATTGTAAGTTCCACAATACATTGTTGTTATTTCCCTTTAAACAGTAAAGTATCCTGTAAAGAGATCTCAAAAAACAAGGGGGAAAATGTTTTATATTTACCCACATAATCACCATTTCTGGGCTCTTCATTCCTTGGTGTAGATCCAGATTCCTTCTGTTATCATTTTCTTCTGCTTTGAAGGACTCCCTTTAGCATTATGAGCTGGTCCCCTGGTGATGAATTTCCTCTAAATTTTTAGGGTCTAGAAAAGTTTTTATTTTACGTCAATGTACTTGGTATTAAGTTGTATGTTGACAGCCTTTTTTTCTTTCAAAAAAAAAGACGTCACTTCATATATCTTTTGGCTTGGAATGTTTCCAAAAAGAAGTCTGTTGTCATTCTTATCTTTGTATCTCTGTACATAATGAGAATTCACTTTCTTCTGTGGGTTTTCAGCAGTTTGATTATAACAATGGCCTGGCATAGTTTTCTTCCTTTTTCCCCCCTGTGAGTGGCTCATTGAAATTTGTGGATCTGTAGTTTTATAATTTTCATCAAATTTGGAAAAAGTTGTGGTCATTATTTCTTCAAATAGTTTTTCTGTCCTCTCTCCTTTTTCCTCCCTGGGGCTCCAATTACACATATATTAGGCCAGTTGATGTTGTCCGACAGCTCAACGATCCTCTGTCCACTTTTCCTCCCACTCATTTTCCTCTATATGTTTCATTTTGGAACATGTCTATTGCCATGCCTTCAAGTTCACTAATTTTTCCTTTTAAAGTGTTTAATCTGCTGTTAAATTCCATTTGTATATTATTTTTAATCTCACACATTGTATTTTCAACTCCAGAAGTTCGATTTGGGTCTTTTAAAACATATTCTATTTTTCCCTTCTTTATGCTCATGATTTTCTCTGCCTTCTTGGACATATACCTGTTTTACCATCTACTTTCCTCATTCTATCCTCTGGTCATTTCTGGATCTGTTTCTATTGATATATTTTTCTTCTTCTTATGGGTCACATTTTCCTTTTGCATTCCTGGTAATTTTTAAAAAAAGATTTTATTTATTTATTTGAGAGAGAGAGAGAGAGAGACAGAGATAGTGAGAGAAAGCACGAGTGGGCAGGAGAGGGAGAAACAGATTCCCCACTGAGCAGGGAGCCTGACGTGGGGTTCAATCCCAGGACTCTGGGATCATGACCTGAGCTGAAGGCAGATGCTTAACTGACTGAGTCACCCAGGTGCCCCTAATTCCTGGTAATTTTTGATTGGATGCCAGGCATTGCAATTTTTCTTTGTTAGGTGCTAAAGTTTTTCATGTTCCTTTAAATATTTTTGGCTTTGCTCTGAGATGCAGTTAAGTTACTTGGAGCCGGTTTGATCCTTTCAAGGCTTGCTTTTCAGCTTTGTAAGCAGATCTAGGTCAGCCTTTAGTCTAGGGCAAATTTGACTCCACTATAGAGGCAATACCCTTCTGAGGACTCCACTCAATGCCCTATTGTTATGAGGTCTTGCCACTCTGGCTACTGGGAAGATGGACAATTCTTATCCCTGTATGACCCCAGAGGATGGTTCTGCTTCTTTCTTTCTATTGCTCCTCCCTCAGCCTTGTGGTTTTTTCACACTCATGCACTCATCAGTACTTACTAATCAGTATTGATCAGTAAAGACTGGAGGAGAACCCTCTGCAGACCTCTGAAGCTCTTTCTCTCTGTGTAGCTCTCCTTTCTCTGGTGTTATACACCACGAATTATAGATGTCTTGGAGTCTCTGAACTCTGGGTTCTAACTTAGAGAGAGTTCTGAGTTTTGTTTGGATTTTTCTTCTCTGGAATGTAGGCTGGAAACTCTCTCCAGGGACAGTTGTAGGGTTCACCTCATGCGTTTACCTTCTCTCAGGCCTCACTGTCCGGGACTGCCTTTTATCCAGTGTCTGAAAACCATAGTTTCATTAGCGTGCGTGTGCATATGTGTGTGTGTCTAGTTTAAGATCAGAGGGTAAATCTGATAGGACTTTCTTCATTTTGGCGGGAAATGGAAGTGCTTGTCATGACTTCTCAGAAGGGATTCAGACCGCTGGGCAAAGCCTCCTTTTGTATTCCCCTTTCCTCTTTCCTGTTACCCGGGATTAAGACATGATGGCTGGAGCTTCAGGAGCTTTCTTAGACCAGGAGG
The DNA here is from genome assembly GCF_003265705.2 of Callorhinus ursinus. NCBI lineage: Eukaryota > Metazoa > Chordata > Mammalia > Carnivora > Otariidae > Callorhinus > Callorhinus ursinus. The sequence continues at coordinate 69,088,242 of NW_027397070.1, forward strand.
TGACTTATAAGATGGAAGTTACATGCTAAGGGTGTAGGAAAAGAGAGATGGATAAAAGGAGCCCAGATCCTTGATGACATTGCAGAATAGCCCCACCACCTCTGTAGAGCCAACTTCTCATTTTCTTTTACTTGAGACAGTATGTCCCTGTGTGTTTAATTCTAAGTTATTTGGTGCTTTCTGCTTCGCTACTAAACCTAATTCTAATGGATACAGCTCCTCGTCCCAGCACACCCTTATTTCCCTCTCAAATGCCCAAAGAGTGCCCAGAGGATGTGGACCCACAGTGGGGAGTGATGAAGCTGACTTTGTCCCCATCCACTGGTCATTCCATCTGGCTTTGGTCTTGACTTCTCTTCCACTCTCTGAAGCTGGCCCACGGGGGCCTTTGCTCCAGGATCTGATTCCTGACTTTGCCCATACACATCAGAACCTACCCACAGACATGGTTCTATACTCCTGGCCCCCTCATCTTGCAAGGTGCAGGGGTGCAGATAGTGCAGCCATGTAGCCCTGTGAAGAATGCAGTGGTGAAGGTGGTCCTGTGGGCTGAGTGATGCAGTGGTGGAGTTGGACAGGGGCTGTAGGAGGAGGGCAGTTTGGTGGTTTAGGGGCATGGCAGGTGGTAGAGGTGGTGCAGGTAATGTGTGCAGTGTGGTGCAAGGGCATGGCTTGGGGTGTGTGTGAATGATCTGACTTCATTCCTGTTTCTGCCTCCCACTGACTACTATTCACCGGCAAGGGTGGCCGACACTGGTTGGGTGTTGTCCACCCCAGACCCTTCCTCTCATCCCCTTGCCTGCCCCTCCTCTTTGCCAACAGAGTTCCTGTCTGTTCTGGTCACCCAGCTTCCTACATGCAGCCACCAAGCCAATCAACAGCAGCCCCACTGCTCTCATGACTCAGGAAGGGGTGCCTGAGGCCACTGGGGCAGGTGGAGGCAGAAGAGGCGGTGGGAAGGGTGTGCTGGAACGCTATGGGGAAACCCATCAAAGAGACTCACAGCAGAGACAGCTCCCCTCCTCTCTGAAGATGCACTGTGCATGCGGGTGATGCTGGGCACCAAGGGCCACCCTGAGGCGTATGGCCGCCAGGACAACAGGTCAAGTCTGGGAGAGCAGGTGGGCGGAAGTTTCTGAGTCGTGGTGATGTTACTGCCAGGGTGCCAAGAGAACCACCCTACATGCCCTGCCTTGGGTAACACAGCTTCCCACAGCTTGCAGTCACATCCCACGTGGTGGCAGGCAGGTTGCCCTCACCGCAAAGCAGGGACAAGGGTCGCCACTTGCCGCATCGTCATGAAGGGCAAAGGGCTCATGGTGGCTGACCCCTGGACCAGCTCTGGGCACACTGTGCACCCCGGAAGTGCTTGATTGCCTCCCTCAAAGGAGAGGGGTGTTGATGACAAGAAACATATGGGTCCTGGATGGTCCCCACCCCACCCTGAGGGCACACAGAGGACTCCGTTATTATCTATAATGTTTCTATATTTTACATTAGAAAAGGGAAAGAGTTAAAACAATTGGAACAAAATGCTAGTGATTGTCATTTCTGTGTGGCGGGTGCACAGCTGTGCGCTTTTTGTTCGTGTACTTTTCTGAAATGACATAAAAGGCGATGATGAGCTGCCCTTCTTCCCTCCCCCGTGCCGGGTCCACGGGCCCATTGGCTGGTGGGGGGTGGCCCCTGCTCCGGTTTCAGGATGTGTCCCTGGCTGTGCCCCCAGCAGCTCCCCCCAGCTCATGCTCCTCTCCACAGCCCGGCGGCTCGAGCAGAGAGCAGATGGCTGCTCTGCAGGCCACCAGACGCTCTCCGACACTTCTCTCCCTGCCACCATGCCCAGGGCCCTGTTGCCCTCCAGCCGCTCCGGGGCTGAGAGCTGGGGAGCTCCGGGAGAGGGGGGCGGTGGGGTGCCAGGGGAGGGCAGGGGGAGATGGGGTCAAGGGGAGGTGCCCTCTCTCTGCTTCTCTCCCAGTGAGTGGCTTTCCGACCACAGCTGAGTGTGGGTGTTGGGGGCAGGAGGGGGGCACGAGGGACGCAATCAAGAATTCCAGTGTGACTCGGGTCCCGCATTACTGCTTAGGTTTCAGAAGATGACCCCGGCAGGGTCCCAAAGGGTAACTCTCGGGTCCCGTGCATGGTGGCAGGAAGCCTTGACCCCCTTCTGCCCAGTGGGTCCCCTGGCTCCAGAGTGCCCTGGGCCCTCCCATCCCTTTTGCATTTCTTACTGTCCCCACCAGATGTCCGCGGCCCCCTACCTCTCCTGGGCGCTGGGTCCATGACCGGATTCAGCTGATGACTGGGGAGGGGCTGGGTAGGGGGCGGTGGAGGTAGGGGGAGCCGGAGCAGGTTTGGGGAGGACGGGTGGATATCTGAGGGAGAAAGCAGGGCTGGGTTTGTCCAGCTCTGGGTGCTTAGAGCAGGGCTTAAATCCCATTCTGGTTCAGAGGGTCTGAGTGACCTTAGGCAAGTCACCCTGCCTCTCAGGCTTCAGTTTATCCCTTTGTAAAATGGGTCTAATATTGGCGACTCTGGGGTTATTAAAAAAATGTCACCCTGGTGCCGCTTGACTCATTTGACACCAGCCACCCCCTTCCCACCTCTGTGGGCAGGTGGGTCATCTGCTTAAACAGCAAGCATTGAAGAGGCCCTGCCCTCTGGCTCCAAGCATTTACTCCATCTCTGTTTGGCCTTGCCCAGGGCCTCGGGGCCACCAGGTCACCCCCACACTGAGCAGATGACACCTTGAAGGCCGGGCTCTGGTGGCTATTTTGCTATTATTGTTACAGAACGAAAACCCACCATTCCCGCACCCGAACTCCTTGCCAGCATTTCCAGAGGCTCACATGTATTAACGGTGTTAAGCAAAGTTGGGATTTCTAAGCTCCGGCGAACCCCACACCTCCCCGACCTTCCTGCTCCCCGCTTCCCGGCTGGGACCGCTCCCAGGTCTCCAAGGATTTGCAAAGTGATACTCGTGGACCCTGTCGCTGGAGGTTTTCTCCAGCTCTGAGATGATCGAGAAGGAGGGATAGAACCCCTGGGTGTCCTTTGTGGGTTGTGTTTGCTGAGCGGCAGGCCAGCTCCCTGAAGCTGCGCGTGGGGGTGCTGCCCCTCCCTCACTGCCCTCACCCTGCCTCTGGGGACTGTGGCTGAGGCTCCTGGGCAGCCACCAAGCCAGTCATTCGGGTGCCTCAGGGCTCGGAGTCTCGAGTGCTTCTGCTGCAGCGATGAGCAAGAGAGGCCAGCTGAGCTTTCCAGCCTTCTCTTCTGCCCTCTAGCTTAGCCTAGAAGGGCCTTGTTCTTCACGCCTGTTCAGGGAATCCCGTATTTTACAGTCCTACCCTTGGGTTTCAGGCAACCAAAAGGGATGCCCTATTTGTTATAGGACTCTTCGCAAAGGTCAAAAACCCAACTCCCGGTGGTTTCAACACCAAGGGAATTTATTGGCTTATGTCGCTGAAAAGTTAGAAGCTTCAGTTAAGGCTTGATCCAGCAGCTCAAAATGCTATCATCACCCCGGACATGTCCGCCCCTGCTATAAACTCACACACTTAAATCTCGAGGGCAGAGAGAGAAAGAGAGACAGAGAGAGGGAGAGAGGGAGAGAGAGAGAGAGAGTCATTTCTGGTAGCACTCAACACATCCTGAAATATCCTCTTATTGACTAGAATTAGGTCACATGGCTACCCCTGACCACTCTGGATAGCCAGGGGGTAGGATACGCTTATTGGCTCGAGCCAACCATGGCCACTCTCAGAGCAGAGTGAGGCTGCTTCTGATGAAGCCCTCCCAACAACACCGAGAGGGGATGGCAACAAGGAAGCTGAAGCTCAGGTAGGAAAGCCATGCAGCCACGGCCATGCAATTCAAAGGCATGGGACTGTGGGGGGGGGGTGGCACCTAGGTCTGGCTTTCTGTTTACCAGCAGGTGCCCTGTGCAGGCCTGGAGCCAGACCCGGCATGAGCTAGACCCTCAGCTTGCCCCTGGCCCAACCCCAGGGGACACTGGGGTGCATGGCCCCGTCGGGCAGCGCTGTCTGCTTCCTACTTGAGCACTTGCCTAGTGAGGATTCCTCTGACCCCAGAGCACTGGGCAGGCATGGTGCCAGAGCTAACAGCCCAGGAGCAAAGGGCGAGGGGAGGGAGTGGTGGATAGGTACCCCAGCTTCCCTCCCCGCACCCCCAGCCCCTGCTGTGGGATGAGTGAGGGGTGTTCCCCACCTTCTCTCCAAAGGTCTCCTGCAGACTGAGCCCGCAGTGGCCATGGTGGCGATTGCTCACTGACACACCCTTTATCAACCTGTAGCCCACCCCCCCCCGACTTCTTCACATGCTTCCTAGAATCACCTCCCAAATAAGCCACTTGCATCCAGGGACCCTGAACCGAAACAGCAGCACCTAGGCTCGGAGGTGTCCCAGAGTCCTTGGCACCACACACCGCCAAGCAAGCGGGTATTGATTTTTTATTCAACTCCCAGATGACGACTCCTCATGGCCCAGGGAGGGAGGGGATGGGGTCCAATCGCCTAGGTCTAGCTGAAGCATAGGCCTGCAAATTGTTTATATCTGGCCCAAAGTGGGCTCAATGGACACTTTATTGCACTCCTTACCCAATGCCTAAATTTTCTGTACAGCTTCCCTGCTCCAGTCATTCCACTGTTTGCACACCCCTAAGGATGGGGAGCTCACCACCGTTCAAGTAGTCCGATCTATCTGTAGATGGCCCTGAAATTTGTTCGCTACTTAAGAAATATTAGGTATTGAATAAATGACAAAACAAAGTAATTATTTTAGTATCAAATCTCCAAGCACCTCTTTTGGAGAGCAACCAGCCAGAAATATACAAGAATGCTGGGAACAAAGGCATGAAGGAGTGCTTCTGGAATCTAGTTCAGGGATAGCCAACAGTGACCGGTGGCCCCAATCCGGCCCACTCCGTTTTTGTACATCCTGCAAACTAAGAATGGTTTTTATGTTTTTAAATGGTCGGGGGAAAAAATAGAAGCCTATTTCATGACATGTAAAATTATATGAAATTCAAAATCCAGTGTCCATAAATAGAGTTCCACTGGAGCATAGCCATGCTGTCATTCACGTCTCACTGTGGCTGCTTCCCTGCCCCAACGGGTGCAAGGGTCTGTGACAGAGGCAGTTTGGCCCATGATGCCTCAAATATTTACTATCTGGAACTTTATAGAGAAAGTGCACTGCCCCTCACCTGGTTCATACAAGCAACCTCACCCCACTTTACAAGTGGGGAAATCGAGGTTCCACGGGGCCAGGGAGCTCTGAGTTGACATGTGACAGGACGTGCCATTCCCAGAATGGCAGCCTGACCCCAAAGCCCTGGGACCTCGGTCAGCCTGGCTCCCCGGTCCCGCGAGAGCCAGGTCCTCCCTCCTGTCCTTCCGGGTTCAGCCGCCCGGGACGGCCTGTCCTGCTGGGTGGCTCCTGGCCTGTCCGGAGCTCCCGCTATGCCGGGGGCTGGAGCCCGGCGCGATCAGAGGCTCACTGATGCGGCAGCACCGCGTGTCAGAAGAATCAATGTTGCTTCCCCGAGCAGCTGGTGGAGCCTCCGAAAGTAGGTCAGGCCCCGGGAGGGGCAGTCCATTTTTAGCTTTTCATTAGGGCCTCATTCATTAATTCCTTCATTTAATATTTACTGAGCAGCTAGTCTATGCCAACCCCCGCCGTGGGGACGGAGAGCACAGGTCAGTTACTGGGGAGGTGCTGGGTGTCCCAGCCTGGCCGGCATCTGCGGGCTGGAGACGGGACAGTCATAGCCACCAGCGTGAAGCCGAGGTGTGACCCAGGGTGAGAGCAGCCCCAGAACCGCCTTTCAGGCAAGGGCAGAAGCATCCGGGTTGGACGGAAAGGGGTCTGCCAGGTGGAGGCGGGAGGGGGAGCCTGTCGGGTGGAAGGAACGGCGTGTGACCGAGTGTGGCCGGGAAGGCTTTGGCTGGCGGATACAGGTGCGGAGCTTGGGGCTCTGACGGCGCGAGAGGGGTGAGGCTGCAGGGGTGGGTGGGCCAGGGGTTTCGGGAGACACGAAGCTTGCCCTGGGTGCCATGGGTGGGGGGCCCAGTCACAGCTTTGGGATGGGGTTGGGGGCTCAGTCAGGCCGGCAGATGGAAAGCTCGTCTTGGAGCCACAATGCGGAGGGAGCACTGGAGCTGAGCGTGATCGGAATCTGGCGTCAGGCAGCAGGGGCAGGGGAGGAAGGGGAGGGGAAAACCAGAGTCAGAACAGGTGGGTCATGGGGGCCAGCTGTGGGTGGGAGGGGCCAGAAGAGCAGGGGGAGAAACTCGATGCAGGCTTTGGAGGGCTTCCAAACCCCTGGGGTACCCTCCCCTCTGCTCCTGCCATGGGTCTGGGTCCTCCGGAGTGCATCCTGACAGTCACCTGCCTTCGGACTCTGTCCCGGGCCCCCTGGGTGTGCGCCTCCCTTCTTCCTGCCAGCCTTGGAGAGGCCCCCTCCTGCCTCACTCTTCTGACCCCCAGCACCCCTGGGGCCTGGCAGGCTCATGGCTGCCCTGTGTGACTCCAGACAATGCCTAGACATATCCCCGTCAAGCAGGGATGGCTGGGGTGCCCCCATCAATGCCTTCTTCTCTGAAGGGTTGATGGAGGAACCTGGGGTCAGGCCCAGCTTGGGGTGGGGGGAATGCCTTTGGGTTGCTGGGACAGCAGCTGTCACCCCTCTGCCTGGGAGGCCACACTCACAGAGTGTCCTCTGATCTTGTTGAGAACTCTAGGTGGACGCGGGCCTGCCCCTGCTCACATGGCTCGGTGCATGACGCTGTTGACACTTCCTTCCCCCTAATCATAATTCTTGGTTAACTTGTGTGTCCCCCAGGAGGCTGGACCATTGTTCCTACCCTCAGCCCCGTCACCCAGCCCTCCTTGTGCCCAGACAGCCAAGGCCACATGGACAGAGTGACAGGCATCTCAGGGTAAGCAATGGGGCAGAAGATGGGTCCTCTGGAGCCCGGCCAGAGATGGCATGCGTCCCACCGGTTTCCAGCCTGGGGCAGGGCCCAGGGGATGCGTGCGTGGGTGGGACAGGGGTAGGGGACGGAGGAGTAGGGGGGCAGTCAGTGGCTGGTGGGGGGGCCCCCCCAGCCCCTGGAAGCCCCTGCTCATGCTCCTTGGTCTCATGTAGACCTGCCGACCCCCTTGGCTGCACATGGCCCCTCAGCAGCTGTGAGCCCTGGCTCCCGATGAGAGGGTCTCATCACAGCCGGAGGTGGGTGCTTGCCCCCTCCTGTCTCTGTCCGGACCTGAGCCCACTGGGTATGGCCCACGGTGTTTTTCTGGTGGGAGATGGCCACGGCTCCAGCCGCAGAAAATAAGGTTGTGCCTGAATGGCCAGTGGCTTCAGCGGGGTGTGAAGAGGAAGAGCCAAGGGCCCTTCCCCCAGGCCTGTGCCCACCCCTCTGCTGACCACTGTTTGTCAGCGCATCGGATTTGGGGGCGAGCAGCCGCCTGCACTGCCACGGGGCAAGTGGGGTCAGGTGCTGACTCCGGGGGGACCCCGAGAAGGTGCTCGGTGCTCTGGAGTGCACCCCTCTGGAAGCCTCTGCCCCGACTCCCCGTGCGTCATGGCTGGTGGTGTCTCAAAGAGAAGGATCTAAAAGGGTCTCTTAGGGAAAGGCCGCAGTGAGCTCCTTCATCTCACCTGGGGTCTCGGCCCTCGGACTGAGCCTTCTCTTGGGCCTTGTCCTTCCCCTGCCTCGACGCTGTGAGCCTGAGGTGGACGGAGGTCACCGTGTCAGGTAACCCCATGGTTTACTGTCCAAACCGGAACCATTGTTACTAACTCTGCTGGTTAGTCTGGTCTGACAGGGCAAACTGAGGCAGGCTGTGCCCTTCCCCAACCTGTCATCCTGTCTGGGAGGCCCCTTCCCAGGCTCAGCACTGCCACCCCGCCTCCAGAAGCCTCCTGATGCTCCCCTGTTCTCATCCGTGGATCCCGTGCCCCGCGGTTCATTTTTGCTTGCATTCATTCATTCAGCAATGATTTTTGCACACCTAGTCTGTGCTGGGCTTTGCTGCGGGTGCTGGGGATGCTGCAGTTCCTGCCGTCATGGCGCTCACCTGTTAGGAGGGAAGGCAGACAAAAATCAGCAAATCAATCACGTTGGGGGGTGAGTCCTGCCACCGTATGTGGACACGAGGCCGAAGTCAGGGGAGGCGTGTCTGCAGCAGTAACCTGGGAGCAGAGGCTTAGATGAAGACAGGGCGCGGTGGGGAGAGTGGGGGCAGGAGGCAGGAGGGCCGCGTGGCGCTCCGTGGCAGGCGTGGAGCTGGGACGTCACCCAAAGCTGCCCGAGCAGCCCCCAGCCCGCTCAGGCCCTGGTTCCCAGACATGCAGAAGTCGGGCCATGGTGGGTGGGGGCAGGTTTGGGGCAGGACAGGACAAAGCCTGTGCTCTGTCTCCAGGGATGACCTCAGAGAGACCACCTGAAAACCCTTGTCTCAAACATGTCTGGGGGATCCATCGGTTCACATCGCCCACTGGTTGAAGCCACTGGAAAGATCTGCAAGCTCTAGGAAACCGAGAGAAGGGGAGACTGTGTGCCTCAGGGGTGTGTGGGAGGGAGCCAGGAGGGTGGGGCGGGAAGCTGTAGCTTCCTGGGGTGGGGGGGGTCCCCTGGGGAGAGGGCCGAAGCTCCAGGGAGGGCCTGGGACTGAGCAGTTGGGGGTGGGGGCTGGGTTGTCTCAGCCGTTAGACTTCTGAATGAACACCCCTTTATAAATCAGAGGGGAGCCTGGAAGACTTTGGTCCCTGTGGTGGAACCAGAATTAGTAATGTTTGAGCTAAAAACAAAGGCCCCTTAGGGACGGTGGGCTTTTAGCGAAGTCTAGTGTGTATGGGAACCCTTCCTAAAATAACACCCTTCAGAAGAAAAACAAGAGCTCGGTTGTGCAGGCGGGAGGAGTTTAATATGGGCCCACTTGTGGCCCCAGCTCGGCACGTGCCCTGACTCGGAGGCCAGGCTCCAAAAGGGGTGGCAGCAATGAGGGCTTCTTTCAGAAGCAGAGGGCCCCCCCCCCCCCGCCCGCCTGTCTGAAGGATCCGCAGACAAGGAAACAGGCTGCAGGCCCTGAATGGGGCGCTGAGCAGCTGGGTGGATCCTGCCCATAATCCCTTTTAATGGACTGTTCCTTTTTAGTGACTCTCTGGTTTCAGTTAGTGTCTGCTCTTCTGAAACAGGATTCCCCCACCCCGCCCCGCCCCATGTACCCTGGGGTCCGGCAGGGGGAGGGAGCTGCCGCCCTGGGAGGGCTGGGCTCCTCCGGAGCATGCCTGCCTGCTCTGAGCTTTCCCGGCTGTGGATGGAAGGGGCTCTCTCAGCCCCGGGACCTTGGGGGAAGCCCCCACTCCTCCTCTTCCTGCAAGGAGACTGCCTTACGATGTCTGGCTTATGACCTTTGTGGAAAGAACTCCGAGTCCAGAAAGGACAGGGTGACTTCCAAGGGTAATTGGACTCCGGGTGCCAATGAAGCCTCCCAAACTTCTGCCACCCTGTGTCGCCCTGGATCTTTTTAGGCACCCCGACCGCAGCAGGGTCGGTTTGGCGGGACCTAGCACTCACCTGCGTCTGCAAATGCCACCCTGTTTGTCACTGTAGCTGGAAGCCCCACGGTGACCACTGCTGCGGCCCCCGGGGCCAGGATCACTGCCAAGCAGGCCACGGTGTCCGAACCTTCCAGCGGCCAAGCTTGGAAACTGAAACCCATTCCTGAGTTTTGGCAGCAGCACCTGGACCGAATTGATGAGAGGCTGTTGCGGTCTTTATCGATCACTTGGGGTGAATGTGCACACATTTCACCGTGGGGATATTGGTGCTTGATTACGAGGTGTTACCCCTGGCCCCACTGGGGTGTTAGGTAAGAGTTGGTATAGGTTCCTCATGACCTTTCTGAAATCTAAGAAATTCTAAATTCGAAAAAGGCACTTGGCCCTGAGGGTTTGGCTAAGATAAGAGAGTTGGGATCGGTAGTCACCTTGTTCAGAGGGGGAATAGGGGGTGCAGTGGGCGGGGGCTGGTTTGAGAGGTCAGAGTCAGCGAGGAAAACGGATTGACTGCCAGCCTGGTCAGACACGAAGCCTAGGCCCTTTGTCTGCTTGCCATGTATGTGAAGTCCAGTCTGTGCTCAATTTGCTTCAAGGAAAGTGTCTCTCCAGCTTTCTCAGGATCTGGTGGTCTTCGGGAAGTCCTAGGGCTGTGTCCAGTTCTTTCGGTTTTCCAAAACTGGTAAGTGGCCACTGGCACCATGATCGTGGTCATGGATGATCTCATCCAAGCCTCATGGCCCCCGGGGGCGGGGGAGGGTGGTATCATCCTTATCTTACAGCAAGATGCAGGACTCCCGTCACAGGGAGCCCAGCCGGACCGAAAAACTGGGGCTGTGGGTTTCTGCAAGGTCTGCGGCAGTTCCCTGCCCCCAGAGAGCCCTCAGTCTAGTTCAGGGTGGAGCTGCGGTGGGCAGAGGGGGAAATCTGGCATAAGGCGGGGCATCTCCAGGGTCCGTCCGATAGAGGGCCCCAATAGCAGGGGCGTGTGGGTCCTGGCTGGATGCCGGGGTGCCTGTGGCCTCACACCGCGTCCCCCTGTGGCCCTGAGCCCGCGGGGGGCCTGCCTGGGAGTGGGTGGAGAGGAAGCAGCCCCCGCTGTGCGCTGTCCCCTGTAATTTAGGGGAAAGGGGGACTGGCTTCCTGCAAGCGCTCATTTTCAGCTCTTGCGTTCATGTGGAACCTGGAAATTAATTAGCTCAGACATGAGTTCCACAGCCCAAGTGCATGAAAAGATTCTTCGTTAGTAAAACTTGGCCCTTTGGCTGATGGGCGGTTGGCGGCTGGAAGTCAGATGGCGGGTCTGCGCGGGGCCAGCAGCCACGGTGGAAAGGCCTGACTACAGCAGGTCCTGCCTGCCCCAACCCGTCAGCTCATGCCCACCTTCCAGCAACATGGGGTGTTTCCAAAGCCAATCTCCACAACCGGGATGTCCCTGAGGATGGACCTGATGGGGACTTGGGAGCCTCACAGCAGGGACCTCGGGCTGGGCAGTTAGAAACCTTACAACGAGGACCTCATTTGGACTGGGGTCAGGGAAGGCCTATAATGAGGTCTCTTAGGTGGTGACACTTACACCCAAATTGGGAGTCAGAACTAGCCAGGCAAGGGGCAGCGTTGGAACAGCATTCCAGGCAGGGGAACAGCCCTTGCAGAACACCCTGAGTCAGAAGTTGGGCAGCCAGAGCTGCTGGAACACAGGAGATGTGCGAGGCAGGGTGGAGATCGGGAGGCCGAGGCACCGGTCCAGGTGGGGCCTCCACGGCCTGCTGGGACACCGTGTCTTCACGTGAAGAAACCTGTATTCGGAAGGCATCGGGTAAGGGGATGAAGGCCCGGGCATCTTCCAAAAAGACCCCCTCCTCCACCACCTTCTTAATGGGGGAGGAATTAGCTTATCCCCCCCTCCAGCCTCTTCCCCCACGGCGGTGCATCTGGCTCCTTCACCATCCTCATTGTGGGTAATTGTTAGGTGGGCTGGGCATGCGCCTTCCCTTCTGCTGAGGCTGCGAGCAGGGATAATCACGGCTTTTCACCATCCTCTCCCACCCCCACTCCGCCCCACCTCCTCTCTTACCGTTCATTCGGGAGGGCCCAGAGGAGACTGTGCAAGCAGCTCGGGGCCTAAGGTCTGGAAGGGTTCTGGGAGGCCACCTGGGAGGGGTCAGATGTCAGGCCAGGACTCTGAATACCAGCGATGTTGATGATGGTGGTGATGTGATGAACAACCACTAGCCCCGAGCCTTGACCACGCTCAGGCGCAATCACGCTGATTCCCTCATTCACCCTGTGCTTCATCCTTATGAGTTGGAGATGATCATGACCTCACTGTACAGAGAAGGAAACAGAGGTGTTGAAAGGTGGAGCAGCTTGCCCAAAGCCCCAGCGCCCACCCGGCAGTGCTGCGCCCGCCCTCAGCCACGGCCCCACCCTGCTGGGCCCCATCCTGCTCAGGTACCCTAGCACTGAGCGCCACCCACCCTCTGGGATAAGGGGTTCCTAGGCACCTGCCCTGCAGGTTTGGGCTGAGGCCCCTTATGGGGGTCCCTCCCCCCGGGAGGGCCACGTGCCCCCCCCCCCCCACGGCTCCAGCTGGTTGGTCCAGGCAGCCCCTGGCCCGGAGGGCAGGCAGGGTGAGTGGCAGGGCGTGTCCTGCGAAGATGAGCGGGCCCCATCAGAGTCCCTCTCTCTGGCCTGGCCGGGGAGAAGCAGAGAGAGGGCCGGAGGGCCCATGCACTGCCAGATTCCAGGGGAAGCCCAGGGCACGAAGCCCAGGGCATAAAGGGGGAGAGGCTAGACCCCAAGGCTGGTCCACAAAGGCGGGACCCCCAGGGGGGACCCAGAACGACCCTCTCCTGCTCCATCCCTGGCCGGCTGCCCAGCTGTCCCAGGTCCTATTTGGGGCAGAGACCCCTCTCACTTTACCCATCTGCCTTTACAGAAGGCGGGGCCCTCAGGCTGTGAAAGGAGGTCCCGGGGGAGCTCTTCAGAGGCACCTGTCTGGCTGGTGCCCACTTGCCCTTCCTCCTCTTCCTGCTGCTGGAATCAGGAGAGGACCTGCGGGACGGATGCCATACCCTGACATCTGGAGCCAGGGGCCTCCAGACATCCTACAGCCATGCCCCCCCACTGGCAGGCTCCTCCCTGTGCCCAGGTCACTGTGAGCCCCGAGGTGGCAGTGGAGCGCAGCTCCTCTTGGAAGCCTCACCATGCTCTCCCACCCACCCCTACTCACAGTGGCCGGGGGGAGGGGGGGAGGAAGGGGTTATTGTCCTCATTGCGAGGCCCACAGGTATTCCTGGGAATGGGGATGACGGCCCCACCAGGGTGGGGTGAGGGAGGTGGGTGAAGCCCCGGGCACAGAGCAGGCACCGGGGGCTTGTGAACAGCGGATGCCCGAGAATACAGGCTCTCCTTCCTCTGAGACCTCCCTGGTCCACTGACTTCTCTACCTCTTCCCCACTCAAGCTGCCCCCACGGGACCACATGAGGGACGGGCGCAGGGGTTGGTGTGTGGAGGCCCCTCGAACATTTTCGGCTTCGCCTCTATGCTGATCAAGAAAAACTGGACCAGGAAGGCTGATGAGTGTCAGACAGAATAATAAATAATCGCCGGCCTTCCGGAGCTGGTGAGGAGGGACTGGGGCATCGCTTTTCTGCTGCTGGGGGTCTTTGAGCTGCGAAAGCATGTCTGTATTGATGGCAGGTTGGCGGGAGGCCGCGTGGCGGTGAGGCAGGGGTCTGGACGGGGAAATGTCCTATTGCAGGTCCAGTTTGTATCGCTTTTGGCCAAAGGCCTTCTCGAGACCGCGGGAGCACAGAGCCCTTCTGGGAGGGCTGGGGTTCGGGGCAGTTTCTTCCAGTGGCTGCATCTCAGGCCCGGAGGAGTGAGGGGGCAGCCCCGGGTATACCGGGTCTGGCTCTGGCACCCGGGTCCCTCCGGCAGCCCCTGCCTCCCCTGGGTCCGGCCTGACCCAGCTCTTGCTGAGGCTGCGTCTGTGACTTGCCTCTTTCCCTGAACCCCTCCATCAGGTGTGAGCAGACAACACTGGAGGCCTCACTGCACCCCCACCCCGAGGCCCTGTTGATGTGTAAGCTCCCAGGAAAAGGGAGACCCCAGATGGAGACTCTTCAGTTACAGAAAAGTCCTGGCCCCGTGCTGCTGTCTGCCCCAGCACTGCTTTCCTGCACGTTAGGCCTGTGTTTCCGGTTCAGACTCCCCCTTCCAGACTGTGAGCCCCCACAGTCTGATTCAGCCCTGCATCCCTCTGCCTCCTTACCAGATGCTCCTGACCAAAAACAGCTTATGGACAAACCCACAGGAGCAACCACACTTGGCCACCGTAATTCCCAGGACACCCCCTGGGATGCTGCTCCGGAGGCTTGGCCTCTTTGGATCTGACCCGTCTTTCAAAGCCGCCTTGGGTCAGCTCCTCCTTAAGACAGACCTCCATCTAGTTGTGGAGATGGCTCCGCCCGGGTCTCTCTCCATCTCGCACAGCTCCACGGGGGCCACATGTGACTGGCCCTAGGTGTGTGACACTCCACACCCAGGGGGCCCAAAGACGGTCCCCTGGCCATTTATAACAGCTGACAGTGGGCGAGTTGCCTGCTAAGGCCCTGGCATGTGGCCCTGGAGGGTCAGCATCAGCATTATTTTCGTTTTTCTCATCTGGTAACTGAGGCACAGAGAGGGTGGATAACCTGCCTCGGGTCACACAGCAGTGAGTGAGTGTTGGAGAACAGAGTTGAGTCCAGGAAGTCTGGCTTCTGAACCCACACTTTTGACTGAATACGGGTTCATCATCTGTATCCACCTTGGCTGCTTCTGAATTTCTTTTTCTTGGACCCTGAACGCTTGGCCCTTGTTTTAGTCTGCTTGGGCTGCTGTGACAGTCAGCGGAGACTGGGTGGCTCAAACAACTCCGCTGAGAGGCTTGCACACCCATTGCTCCGGGCAGCCCTGCACCGTGGCTTTGATCCGAGGCCGCCTGGCCCGTTGAGACCCAGGTGGGAGCCATGACCGTCTCCGGATCGCCTTTGGGCCGTTCTCCCCTCCTCTCCCCTGCCCCCAGTTTTCCTGAGAAGTAATTGGCGAACATCAGCGTCTACGCGTAGGGCGTCCAGCACGATGGTTTGATTGGCAGACGTCGTGAAGTGGCGACCGCATAGGTTTCGTTGACCTCCGGCACCCAGATAGATACAAGAAGAACAAGAATTCCTCCTGGAGAGGAGAGCTCTTAGGATCTACTCTCCTGGCAACTTTCTTTCTTTTTTAAGACTTTATTTATTTATTTGAGAGAGGGAGAGAGAGAAAGAGAGAGAGAGTCGGGGGAGGAGCAGAGGGAGAGGGACGAGCAGGGTCCACACCCAGTGTGGGGCTCGATCCCATGACCCTGAGATCATGACCTGAGCCAAAATCAAAGAGTCAGAGGCTTAACCGACGGAGCCACCCAGGTGCCCCTTAGCAACGGTCTTGCAAGCCACACAGCAGTGTCTGCAATAGTCACCATGTCCTGGGTTCTACCTCTAGGACTCATGGATCTCATAACCTTTGGGCCCCTCCCCCTAATTTCCCTCTCGCTCCTCTTTGTCCTGAAGAATAGCGCAGGTGTGCAGCCAAGTAACCGTCCTGTGCTATCTTATGGGGGCGGAGTCGTCCACCGTCCGTCCCGTCCTTGGGGCCGGAGTCGTCAGGGCGCTTCTGCCCTTCCTCCTGCCCCCTTCCCTCGGCGCTCTTGCCCGGGGTATGGGCCAGGGCACGGGGCCACCCTCGCGCTTTCCTGCTGCCCGAGGCCAGCCCTGGCCTCGGTGTCCTCTCCCACACAAGCTTTCTCATCTTGTGCAATATAGGATAGCTGAGACTTTTCCCAACCTTCAGGCTCTGGTCGGTCCCTCTCTGCCGAGCGATTCCATCTTCAATCCATCACTTTCATCCTGAATTTTGCTATCAACAATTGGGAAGAACCACGCCACTCCTTCGACACTCTGCCTAGAGACCTCCTCCGCTAGATACCCGGTTTCACCTCCCACAAGTTCTCCCTTCCACAAAAAACCTGGGACACGAACACAGTTCCAGTTTGTAATGGGATCCCCTTTCCTCCGCGGACCGCTCACTCGCTCCTCGTTTCCATGCGAGACCTCACCAGACTCTCCCTTAACGTCCGCGTCCCCCCCAACACTCTGTTCGCGCCCACTTGCGTCGTCTCTAAGAACCGGAGGCCGTCTCTCTGGCTCTCTGTTTTCCTTTCTGAGCCGCCACCAGAAGAACCTGGAACTCTGCTCCCGGTATCCGCTTTTTCTAGCATGCATCTCAAACCTCTTCCAGCCTCTACTCATTACCTGGCTCCAAAGCCACTTCCACGGTTTAGATATTTATTACAGCAGTGCCCACGCCTCAGTACCCATTTCTGTCTTGGTCGGCTCGGGCCGCTGTAACAAATACCATAGTCTGGGTGGCTCTAACAATAAACATCTATCTCCCACAGTTATGGAGGCTGGGAGTCCAAGACTCAGGCGCCGGCTGATGTGGTTCCTGCTGATGGCTCTCTTGCACACGGCTGCCTTCTCTCTGTACCGCATGTGGTTGGGGGTGGGAGAGAAAACTCTCTGGTCCCTTCTTATAAAGGCACCGATCCTGTCACGGGGCCTCCACCCCCATGACCTCATCCAAACCTAATCACCTCCCACAGACCCCCACCTCCAAATGCCATCACATCAGGGATTAGGGCTTCAACATAGGAATTTTGAGGGGACACAAATATTCAGTGCCTAGCGGTCCCAAAGCCAATGCTTGGACCCTGTCTTCCTTGTAATTTGGCTGGGGTTGCCCTCTGGGTGACGGCCTCTGCAGTAGTTATTCGTCACGTTGTACCGATGAGCAGAGGAGGCTCAGAGAGGCCGGACAACCTGCCCAGGGTCACACAGCAGGCGTGCAGACAGACAAGAAGCGGAGCCCAAGGTGGTGTTCTCCACCGCGACTCTCTCCCTGGGCTCCTGATTTGGGGAGGAGTCGTGGAGAGGAGGTGGCTTGGCCGGCTCCGGTATCTGCTGGCCCCAGAGGGAATGCCCACAGCCTTCTACCTGGGAGAAGGAGAACGGTAAAAGTCATCACCAAACAGCTAATGGAGCGACCGTCAGCCGGAGGAGGGTATGACCTGGAGACAGAGGCTGGGCTCCAGCCGCACAGTCGAGAAAAGGCCCTGGACCATTCTCCCTATTCTGTCTCCCATTGGTCCCACTGACCAAAGGGCCACCTCCAGTTTGGATCCTAGTCATCCCTGTTGCCCTCCCCGCTCTGGCACCTTCCCTCCATTCTGGGTCCTGCCCCCCGCCCCCCGCCCACCAAGGAGCTCCTCCCCACAGAGTTCAAACTCAGAATCCAGTAATGAGTACAGGGGTCCCTTCATTTTTAACAATGCAATCGTTAGTATATATGCTTTTGATGCCTTTTCTGAGTGACTTTTTGATGCCAGGGTCTTTTCTTGCATTATGGAACTGAACCCTCCCCACGACCCTGGCGGACAGCACGATCCCCATTTCACAGATGAGCCCAGAGAGGGTAACCAGCGTACGCCAGGCTTCACAGCCAGGAAGCAGTTGAGTCTGGATTCGGAACCAGAACTTGCTTACTCCAGTAGCTGGGTCCTCGCCCCTGCGTCTGTCTGCTTCCCATCATAGTCAAAGCGTTGTTGCCAGGGCCCCCGGGCAGGCCCGCTCTTGCCCAGGGCTGGTGTCCCAGCAGCCGGGTGCTGCTCTGAACCCAGCAAAGGCAGCGAGGAAGCCAGCACGGGGAGGCGAGGATCAGAACCCCAGAGCCGGCCGGATGAGCCCTCTGCGGTCGCAGACACCCCAGGAGCTACTGATACGCTTCATTCCAACTCCTGCCTGCAGGGAGACGTCTCCATCCGTGAGAGTGGCATGTAGCAGCCAGGAGCAAAGCAGTGGTCGCCTCTGAAGGCGGCTGCAGGACGGGCTGCCTTTGTTTCCCTGAAGTCTGCCTGGAGCTGGAGGCCAAAGAACATGTGGGGGAGCACTTATGTTGAGAAAACTCAAATGTAACCTTTCTCCTGCCAATTGAGGAATAAATCCCTATTCTCCTGTTTCTGCAGCCAAGCCCTCCGGTCCAGTGCATTGAGCTCCAACATTTGGCAGGAGAGTGGTTTCTAAACTTGGGGTGCATCCTTGCCTCCTTCATGATGGAGGGTCAACAAGGGGTAGAGACACCTCCCAAACCCAACACTTTTTGGTCTATAAAATGCTGCACTTAACATCTTTTTTTTTTTTTAATTTTATTTATTTATTTGACAGAGAGCGAGAGACACAGCCAGAGAGAGAACACAAGCAGGGGGAGTGGGAGAGGAAGAAGCAGGCTTCCCGCCGAGCAGGGAGCCCGACGCGGGGCTCGATCCCAGGACCCTGGGATCATGACCTGAGCCGAAGGCAGACGCTTAACGACTGAGCCACCCAGGCGCCCCTGCGCTTAACATCTTGATACGTCAGAGAGGGCCGCTCTCCTGGTTTCCATCGGTCTCTTTGGACTCCTGTCATGAATTTGTGGTTTGAGTGCTTTATCAAGGGCGAGGTTCGGGTCACCAGACGTCCTTGGGAAGAAGCAGAAAAGGGCAAAGCCGGCTCGTGTTCTTGACCTCTCAGCGCCTGTCATTGTGGAGACAGACTTGGATCTCCGCAGGAGTTGAAGGGGACAGGGGACTGTCCCCTCCTGGCCCCAAACCATCTTCCTACAAGGCAGTTGGGGTGGGCAGGGTGGCCTGTTAGAGACACGATTTCGTGTCATGCGGGGGAAAGGTGCCCCGAATGCTCCGGCGGCGGCCAGGTGTGCCCGCACCGCCTCCCCTCCCTGACACACCGCTCGCCCCCAGTCGGGGCTGCTGTCAGCTGCCCTTTTGTGGCGTGGTAGCCCCCCCCAGTCACTGCCCCCCTGCTCCAATCACACCGAAGCCGTGGCCCAGGCTGCTACCCAGAGCCCTTCTCCACCGTCCGCTTTTGCCGGGGGGCGGCGCCGGGAAGCGTGAGCCGGTGATCTGGGGGAGAGTCAGGAGGCCCGAGAGAGTCATGGGTTTGGGAGCGGGCTCTGTTGTTCCAGGGCCGTGAGAGCCGTGCAGGCTCTACTTTGCGGATCACGATTATGAAAAGGCCGCAATTGGCCTCTTGGCTCCTGAAGGTGCAGATGGCTCATTTGGGGCTGGGTGGCATTCTCCGGTTAAATCGTCCTGTCGCCTCCCGGCACCCGGAGACCCCACGCTGGGGTCATTCCCCCAAGCTGGGGCTTCGTCCTCGCCACACGCCCTGGAACACCCTGGAACGAGAATGAGAGGAGCCCAGCACTCACTCCCCTGAGGCTGTGAGAGGGGACGGGACACGCCCAAAGCTGGACCCGAGGGGCCGGGCGCCAGCTCCCGGGCCCGTCACACGGTCACCATGCCCGGGAGACGGGGGTCCTGAGGATGGCCTGCTGCCTTCAGAAGGGGCTGTGGGGGGCGGTGAGGGGCTGGTGGCCTCACCTCTGGGGTGTTCGCTGGAAGGCTTCCAGCACCCTGGGGCTGGAGAGAAGGGACACGGGCTCTCCTGAGGGCACCCCTCCGCCCTTACACAGGGGTGAGTGAGTGATTCGAGTAATAACAGTTGGTCACTGGGCCCCCTGGGAATCCGGGGCTCGCTCTTGACATTCTCTGCCTTTCCCTCATCGCCCACCTCCAGGCAGAGAGCTGCCCTTGTCGGTCAGCACTTAATGTGTGGCCAGTGGGGCAGACGAACTGACTTCTTTTTCATTTAATTTCAAGCAACTTAATTTTTTATTAAAAAATTTTTTTGGAGAGAGAGAGAGAGCACGCGCTGGCGTGAGCTGGGGTCGGGGGGGAAGGGGCAGAGGCAGAGGGAGAGAGAGAGAGAGAGAATCTCGAGCAGACTCCCTGCTCTGTGCAGAGCCTGATGCGGGGCTTGAACTCACGACCCTGAGATCACGATCTGAGCCAAAATCAAGACTTGGACGCTTAACTGACTGAGCCACCGGGGTGCCCCCAACTTAAATTTAAATAGGCACCTCAGGCAAGTGGCTGGACACTGGACAACATGCTTCTAGGCTATATCCAGATTCTGACCGCATCTCCCCACCTCCAAGACGCCCACCCTGCTCAGCCACCATCACCTCCCCCTTGGACCGCTGCAGTAGCTTCCTTCCCATCTCCTGGCTCCTGCCTTGTCCCTGCAATCTGGTCTCCAGTACATCTTCTTGAAACCCTGTGGTGCGGCCACCTGCCGAGGCTGTTACGCATCTTGCAGGCCACCTATTACCCTGCCCTGCTGTTCCTTGGACCAGACCAGCACACTTTACTCCCTCCCCTGCTTTGCTCCACTGCACTCGCCTCCTTGCTCTTCCTGTACACACAGTTGTGCTCCTGCCTCAGGACCTTTGCACTGGCCATTCCCTTTGCCTTACGGCTTTTTCCTTAGGTGGCCACCTGGCTTGCTGCCTGTCTTCCTTCAGGCCTGCCCTCCAACTCCACTTTCTCAGGGAGGTCTTTCCTAATGACTTGTAAGGAATATAGATTAGCAGTACCTTCCCTCCCCCGACCCCATCTCCTTTTAGCAGATGGATTTCTCGGCAAAGCATTTACTACCACCTGGCATTGTAATGGTTTTGATTTATTGTTTATTTTCTACCTCCTTTGACTAGAATATAAATTCTGCGAGGGCAGGGTTTTTTTTTCTTTCCTGTTTTGTTCACTGATATTATCTCACGCTTCTGGGGGCAGCCCCTGGCACATAGTAGGTGCTCAATAAATGCCAACTGCCTGGAAGAAAAATGATCTCAGTCAATTCTCACTGTAACCAAGGGGAAGGTATCCTATACCCTCAGGTTACAGGTGAGAAAGCAGAGGCTGGGGGTTGGCTTTAAATCCAGGTATATCCAACTGGGAAACGCACATACACATCCAGAAGATGGATGAGTCCTTCCACCATGGAGACTTGGTGTCCTTGTCTGGGGGTCAATGTTTGACACCACAGTGGCTCCATGGGCCCCATATTAAGGGAAAGTCCTGCCAGACAGTATGGGACAGGCATGTGCCCTGCCTGGCAAACTCCCGCTGGGCAGACAAAAGGAGGCGGTGTGGGGTGTGGCCACTGGCAGGAGTCAGGGTCTGGCCCCAGGAGTTAGGAGCTTCTAGGGGGTTTTTGTATAGCACCCTAAGCTTCCCCATCCTTAACTTCCGCACGCCAGGCGTTTCCTATTTCTCGTGCTGCCGGATATATGGACAGTGGCACTGGTGAACCCACACTGGGCAGATTCCCCGGTGATGTCACCTGGGATGTGTTGGGAGCCAGGTCCTTGGGAGTGGCTGGACAGGAGGCAGCCAGGGGGAACAGTGAGCCGAGGCCAGGAGGGCCAGGCTTTGAATGCCACTCCCAGAGTCCTGGAACATATGTGAGAGGTGCAGAGGCGGACATCGATTATGCACCTGCTATGTGCGATGCTGGATACCTGGGGCCTCCCATGGGATCCCTCGCTTAGTACTCACAACTTCCCCATAAGTCAATATTATCCTTGCCGTTCATTCATTCATTCATTCATTCATTCATTCACTATTGCCCCAGGAGCCCACCACCTGGCTCCAGAGAATACCAAGGACCCCTGGGCATAGGCAGGCCTGTGGGCTGAGGGGAAGTCTAGGCCCAGCAGGTGTGCAGTCCACTGTGTTTGGGGACCCCGTGCCCAATGCTGAGCTCTGCTGTGCTCACAGGATCTGCCCTCTCCAGGCTGGGCCCCACCACCACCACCTAGGCCCACCTCCTTGGGCAGGACACACATGTTCTCATCTGCTTCTTTGCACCTGACCCATGTCCTGGGTACATGCCCTCTGTGCCTGTGGGGCCTTTGCCTTGGTCACTGTCTGTATCCTTGATGCTGGTCTTGCCCTGCCCCGTCTAGCCTGGCAGAGGCCCCCTCCCGACATTTGTCCCCCAAAACAGACTTCTGAGGATTGGCACAGCCTAGTATGTGGAGTCAGGAAGATCTAAATTACTCAGTCTACTGATTCAAATGTGAATCTCTCCCTGAAATATCCTCACAGACACACCCAGAAACAATGTTTTACCACCCATCTGAGCATCCCTTACCCCAGCCAAGTCGACCCGTGAAATTAACCACCACAGCTTCATTTCATCCAAAGTCCATAGTTGACATGGTGTTGTGGTCTATAGGTTTGGACAAATGTGTAATGACATGTATCAATCATTTGGGTATCATACAGAGTAGTTTCACTGCCCTACAAATCTGCTGTGCTCTGCCAATTCATCCCTCCCTCCCCCACCCCTGGCAACCACTGATCTTTTCCTGCCTCTACAGTTTTGCCTTTTGCAGAATATCACATCATTGGAATCATATCGTTCCCCCCTATTCCTCATTTACTGAGACGTTATCATGAATGGGTTTGGGATTTTGTCAAATGCTTTTTCCATATGTATTAACATGGTCACGTGACTTTCCTCCTTTAGCCGGTTAATGTGTTGGATGCCATTAATTGATTTCAGAATGTTGAACCAGCCTTGCATATCAGTTACAAATCCTGCTTGGCCAGGGTCTATGATTTTTTTAAATACATTGTTGGATTTGATTTGCTAATATTTTCTTGAGGATTTTTGCATCTGTGTTCATGAGAAGTATTGGTCTGTAGTTTTGGGTTCTTATAATGTCTTTATCTGGTTTTGGTATTCGGGTAATTCTGGCCTCATAGAATGAGTTAGGAAGTATTCCCTCTGCTTCTATGCTGTAAAAGGGATTGTAGAGGATTGGTATAATTTCTTCCTTAAATGTTTGGTAGGATTCACCAGTGAACCCATTTGGGCCTGGTGCTTTCTGCTTTGGAAGGTTATTAATGATCGATTCAATTTATTTAATAGATATAGGCCTTTGAATATTGTCTATGTCTTTTTATGTGGATTCTGGCAGATTGTGTCTTTCAAGGAATTGGTCCATCTCATCTAAGTTATCAAATGTGTGGGCATAGAGTTGTTCACAGTATTCCTTGATTATCCTTTTAATGTCCATGGGATCTGTAGTAATATCTCCTCTTTAATTTCTGATGCTGATAATTGGAATTCTCTCTCTTTTTTTCTTAGTTAGCCGGGCTAGAGGTTTACTGATTTTATTGATCTTTCAAACCAGCTTCTGGTTTCATTTGTTTTCTCCATTGATTTCCTGTTTTCAATTTCATTGATTTCTGCTCTAATTCTTATTACTTTTTTCTTCTGCTCACTTTGGATTTAATTTGATCTTCTTTTTCTAGTTCCCCAAGGTGGAAGTTTAGGTGATTGATTTCAGATCTCCCTTCCTTTTTAGTATATGAACCTGATGCTATAAATTTTCCTGTATCCCACAAATTTTGATAAATTATATTTTCATTCTCATTCAGTTCAAAATGTTTTTACATTTCTCTTTGGACACGTGTGTTATTTAGAAGTGTGTTGTTTAATCTCCGAGTGTTTGGGAATTCTCCAGTATTCTTTTTGTTTTGTGCCCAGAATGTGTGCCATCATGGTGAATGTTCCATGTGAACTTAAGAAGAATGTGTAATCTGCTATCATTGGATGAAGTAGTCTATAGATGTCATTTTTATCCAGGTGATTGATGCTGCTGTTGAGTTCAGCTATGTCCTTCCTGACTTTCTGCCTGCTGAGTCTATCCAGAGACAGACGGGTGGTGAAAGTTCTGACTATGATACTGAATTTATCTATTTCTCTTTGAAATTCTATTTGTTTTTGCCTCATGTATTTTGACGCTCTGTTGTTAGGTGCATACACGTTAAGGATTGATGTCTTCTTGGGGAATTGACTCCTTTATCATTACGTGATGTCCCTCTTTATCCTTGGTGACATTCTTTGCTTTGAAGTCTGCTCTCCCTGAAATTAATATAGCAACTCCTGCTTTTTTTTGATTGGTGTTGCATGGTATATTTTTCTCCATCCATTTGCTTTTAATCTAGTTGCACCTTCATATTTAAAGTGGGGTTCTTGTGGAGCACTTGGGTGACTCAGTTGGTTAAGCATCTGACTCTTGATTTCAGCTCAGGTCATGATCTTCAGGGTCATGAGATTGATCCCTGCATCGAGCTCTATGCTGGATGTGGAGTCTGCTTAAGATTCTCTCTCTCCCTTTCCCTCTGCCCCTCTCCCCTCTCTCCCTTTCTAAAGTAAATAATAATAATAAATAAATAAATACATAAAGTGGGTTTCTTGTAGACAACATAGAGCTGGCTCTTATTTTTTTTTAAGATTTATCTATTTATTTTAGAGGGGGGGAGGGGCAGAGGGAGAGAATCTTCATACAGACTCCCCGCTGAGCAGGGAGGCCAATGTGGGGCTCGATCTCATGACCCATGAGATCATGACCTGAGCAGAAACCAAGAGTCGGACACTCAACCGATAGCCACCCGGGCGCCCCATGGCTCTTTTTTGATCTGCTCTGACAATCTTTGTCTCTTAATTCGTGCACTTAGTCCATTGACATTCAAAGAGGTTATTGATATAGTTGGATTGATATCTACCATATTTGTTACTGTTTTATATTTATTGCCCTTGGTCTTCGTTCCTATTTTTGTCTTCCACTCTTTTTCTGCCTTTTGTGGGTTTCCTTTTTGGAGTAAGAAATATTTATTGTGTTAAGTAATTGGTATTGGGGAATGTATGTGTTAAAATAACTATTCTTTCCGCCCCTCCAGCTTTATTGAGGTATAATTGACAAGTAAAATTGTATAAATTTCCGGTATGCAACATGTGATTTGATATACATACATATTGTGAAATGATTATCACAATAAAGTTAGTTAACACGTCCATCACCTCACATAGTTACCTTTGTGTGTGGTGAGAACATTTAAGGTCTACAATCTTAGCAACTGCCAAGTATACAATACAGTATTGTTGACTATAATCACCATGCTTGCTGTGCACATTAGATCCCATGAACTCTTTCATTTTACGCCAGAAAGCTTGTACCCTTTGACCAACAGCTCCCCATTTCATCCACTGCAACCACCATTTTACTCTGTTTCTATAATTTTGACTTTTTTTAGCTTCCACGTATCAGTGAGATCCTACACTGTTTGTCTTTCTGTGTTTGGCTGATTTCACTTAGCATGATGTCCTCAAGGTTCACCCATGTTGTTGTAAATCTGTCTTTTGTGTTTTTAATTAAGCATTATATATGATTTTATTTTCTCCCCTTTCTCACCATATCAGTTTTATTTCTTCCTTCCCTTCTCTCCTTCTTCCTTCTTCCCTCCCTCCCTCTCTCTTTTTCTTTTCTTTCTCTTTCTTTCTTTCTTTCTTTCTTTCTTTCTTTCTTTCTTTCTTTCTTTCTTTCTTTCTTTCTTTCTTCCTTCCTTCCTTCCTTCCTTCCTTCCTTCCTTCCTTCCTTCCTTCCTTATTTCGTGGTTGCTCTAGAGTTTGCAATATACACTTACAGTTAATCCAAATCCACTTTCAAAAACACTATACTGCTTTATGGGTATTAGGAGCGCCTTATAATAACAAAGTGATCCTAATTCCTACCTCCTATCTTTTGTACCATTGCTGTCATTCATTTCACTTATATATAAGGGTATATAAGAATACATACACACACACACCTATGTGTATATATATGATGTTTACATAAGCATACATAATCAAATACATTGTTAGTATTATTCTTTTGAACAAATTGTTATCTGTTGAGTCAATTAAGAATAAAAAAAAAAAAGGCTTTGTTTTACCTTCACTTATCCCGTGTGTTCTTCGTTACTTCATTTGATCCATGTTTCTGACCTATAT
Source organism: Callorhinus ursinus (assembly GCF_003265705.2). Lineage (NCBI taxonomy): Eukaryota > Metazoa > Chordata > Mammalia > Carnivora > Otariidae > Callorhinus > Callorhinus ursinus. The sequence goes on from NW_027397070.1 coordinate 69,113,656, forward strand.
TTTTTCCTTCTCTCTAAAAAACTTCTTTCAACATTTCTTGAAAAACAGGTCTTCAGGCAACAAATTCCCTCAGTTTTTGTTTGTCTGAGAAAGTCTTTATTTCTCCTTCACCTTTGAAGGGTGATTTCACAGGATACAGAATTCTAGATTTGTGGGTTTTAAATATTCCACTCCACTCTCTTCTTGCTTGTGTGATTTCTGAGCAGAAGTTGGATATAATTCTTACCTTTTCTCTTCTATAGATAATACGCTGTTTTCCTTTGGCTTCTTTCAGGATTTTTTTTTTTTATTTATCTTTGATTTTCTATAGTCTGAAAATGAAATGCCCAGGTGTGGTTTTTTTGGGCATTTATCCTTGCTTGGTGTTCTCTGAGCTTCCTGGATCTGGGATTTGGTGTCTGACATTAATTTGGGAGAAATTCTTAGTCATTATTGTTTCAAATGTTTCTTCTGTTCCTTTCTTCTTTCTCCTTCTGGCCTTCCCATTACGCTATGTCATACCTTTGTAGTTGTCCCACAGCCCTTGGATATTCTGTTCTATGTTTTTTGGTCCTTGTTCTCTTTGCTTTTCAGTTTGCAGTTCTCTATTGAGATATCCTCAAGCTCAGAGATTCTTTCCTTAGCCGTGTCCAGTCTGCTAATAAGCCCATCAAAGGCATTCTTCATTTCTCTGACAGTGCGTTTGATCTCTCGCATTTCTTTTTGGTTCTTTCTTAGGATTTCCTTCTCTGCTTCCATTGCACACCTGTATTTGCATGCTGTCTACTTTATCCACGAGAGCCCTTGGCATATTCATCATTGTTTTAAATTCCCTGAGAGTTCCAACATCCCTGCCATACCTGAGTCTGGCTCTGACATTTGCTCTATCTCTTCAAACTGTGTTTTGTTGCCTCTTAGTATGTCTTGCAATTTTTTCCTGCTAACAGGACATAATGGACTAGGTAAAATGAACCACTGTACGTAGGCTCTAGTGATGTGGTGGTGAGGTGTGGGTGGGAGAGACGACTTCCGTAGTCCCACGAGTAGGTCCTGGTTTTTTAGTGAGCCTGCGCCTCTGAGCTGTGAGCTTCTCAGCACTTCTCCCTGGGGTGGCAAGGGCTGGCTAGAGTGGGCTGGAGCTGGATATTTCCCTGCCCCCAGGTCAGTTAGGCTCTGATAAAACCCCAGCAGGTTAGGCTCTGGATAACTGGTTCCTCCTGAGGGCAGCCCTTGTTAAGAACAGAGGGCTCTGGTGTACTTCAAGATGGTTCCTTTCCCCCTCCTCCCACCAGAAACACGAAGGGATTTTTCTCCGATATTCCCTATAAAAACCTAGAGGTGAAAACTCTCAGAAGTGGGAGGGCCCTCTGTGACGGGTCTCCCTGGAGTTTTGATTCAGATTGTCCACGCCAAGCCTGCAACGATTCCAAAGCTAGGTGTCCATGAAGGTTTCTGTTCCCGTTAGTTGTGGCCCTGTGTTTGCCTGTCGGTATTTCTAATTTTGGGGGCAGCAGTTTGCACTGTGACCTTCCTTCTTTTATGGATTTAAGAAGAATGGTTTTTCCGGCTTGTTTGGTTTTTTACTTGTTGTTAGGACTGAGTAGCACCTTCCAAGTTTTTTTACTCGCCTTAGGGGAGATCAGAAGTTTGGGATTCAGTTTTTAACTGCTCACCTGGCTTTGGGGTAGACAGAGGGCGAGCTGGCGGGGGTGTCAGCATGGCAGAGTGGTGAGGAGCTGGTGCGTGGTCTGGGTGAGGGGCAGTACATGGTTTTACCTGAGACACTTCCCTCTGCCATTTCCGGAACCCACCCGAGAGGCTCCGTGGATGCTTCCCTGGGCTCTGGCCATATTTCTGGAATTCTCTGGGGGCTTCGGGGACCCTCATCGCTACCACCTCGCCCCACCGGCTTCCAGCTCCTTCTTCCCATCAGTGGGGAGTTCCCTAGATCAGAGGCCCCATCTCCCAGCCCCCGTGAGGACCTTGTTCTTGGCAGAGCCCCCACTGCCTTCCAAAGCAAGAATCCTCAAGGCCCAGCCACCTGGCAGAAGGAGCAAGGAAGAGACGAAGGGAGGAGGAAAGTACATCAGGAGACATTTCAAAAATGTCCATCTTCCCATGATGGCGTCAGGCCTCTGAAGGCAGGACTCAGGTGTTACCTGCAGGTCCTCAGGGCCTGGGGCAGAGCCTAGCCCAGAGTCATGTCTGAGTGACCGTCTGCTGAGTGCAAGAACAAACACACCAGTGGGGGCACTGTCAGGATGCGGGCTAACACCCAGAGTGAAACAGAAAGGATCCTTCCCATCTCGTGCTGTACCCCTGCCCCGTCCTCCCCTCCTCTCTTTGGGCACCCTCCTTCTAGAAGCTTCTGCCCCCACTGAGAAGCCTTCTGGGGCCTGGGCTTGTGAGAAGCCTGGTGTGGGCTTCCCTCCCTGGCTCTCACCGCAGGGGTGGTTAGCGCAAATTGTGTGATGACTTGTCCAGTTTTGTCATGTCCACCAGACCTGGGTCCATCTTGTCCACATCTGTGTTTTCAGGATCTGGAGGGATGCTTGCCCCACGTGGGTACGCAAAAGACTTCTGGTGAATGAAGGCCGAACGAATAGGGAAGAGCAGATACTGGCTCATGCCAGCCCATGGCTAAAATCACTGGGCAAAAACCCCAAGGTGGGGGCCTGTGCCCTGCCCTGCGGGGCCTCCCGTTCCCCAGGCTGATGCTTTGGGGTGAAGTGGGGGCTGGTCTGCGGGGAGGCTGGGTTCTGATCTCACCTTCTCATTGGCTCCAGGGGCAGATGGCTCTGAAGGTGGCCCCCGCCCTGACTGCTGTTATGGTCCTGGCTGCTCCCTGGGGAGGTGAGAATCACGGAAATACAAATCCCTCGGTCACAGCGTTCAGATGGTTCCGGGCGGTCCTGACGATTGCATCTTCCAGTGTGGGCCTCAGAGAATGCACTGTTCTTGCAACATGGTGTCTCCAGAATATGAGTCATGAGTAAAAAAGAAAACAAGCAGCACAGCCTGCCATGGAAGGTTTTGGAATCAGGATACAGTGGGGGCCGCATCCAGCCCTGCTGGGCCAGGCTCTGGAGTCGGCTGATTTAGGTGAGGGTGCTCCCCTGCCACTGCTTGGGGGTGTCTGGGCTGCACTGGAACTCGGATTCTAGTCTGTTCCATGGGGACTGGAATCTGCCCCTCATTAGAAGCCCCCGGCAGGAAGAAAATGCTCATCACACCCTGGGACCCTGGGCAGTACCCTTCCCTCTGCTGGTCAGTTTCCTCATCTGTAAAGTGGGAAAATGATTCTCCTCCCAGGTTGCTGGGTGGACCCAAGGAGGTAATCCGTAGTAACAGAAATAATTAATAACAGCAGCTGGTCACACTTGGCAAGGACCTACTGAGTGCCACGTTCTAGTCCAAGTGCTTTGTTCAATATCACTGTTTTTCAGATGGGGAAACGGAGGTACTAGGCATTAAATGATCCGCCCAGGTGCCCAGAGCTGGAGGTGTGGGCGGCTGAATTTCACTTCTAGCCAGTTTGGCCCGGAGCTGAGCTTCTGGCGGCGCGGCCTTCCCACAACAAGGGTGGGCCATGCTCCCTCCCTCCTGGTCCCCAGCCCCAGGTCACTGCCCCTTGCTGGGAGGGCCTCAGCTCTCCTTCCCAGGTTCTCCCGGGCCTCCGGCGCCCCTCCAGTGTGGGCCGGGTCTGGCGGGGCCTGGCAGCCCCCCTGGCTGCTCTGTGAGGAGCAACTGGAACGGGGCCTGGGGTCCCTGATGTTTTAGGGAACTGTAAAAATGTTTCAGCTTAATTTCCTTTAAAATCAAAAGAAAAGAAAATGAATATAGTAATAATGAATCCAGCCTGGATTAGATTTGTCTTCATGCCAATGCAGTTGCAAAATTGAATGAAAAAAAAATTTTTTTTAATGGCAAAGGTGCCTCAGGTCCCCAAAAGTCACCACATCGTCCTGACTGCCGTGTCACCCATTGCCCACAGGCACAGGCTGAGCCCTTGGCCACCCTGTGCCCTCCCTGTGCCACTGAGTGACAAGACACTGGGATGAGTCTGGGGCTGCTCAGACAGGAGGAGAGGTACAGGCAGAAATAGCCAGCATGCTCCGAGGCGCTGGGAGCTGGGGGCCTGGGGGCCAGGGGCTGGGGGCCAATGAGGGGCAGTCAGAGAATATCTCCCAGGCGGTGATACATGAGGGCCAGACAGGTCCAGGGATGAGAGAGGTGTCCAGAGGAGTGGGGAGCACTTGGTAGACCTCAAAATCAGAAACCAGGTAGCTTGTGGCCAATTCCGCGAGTACCAGCATGGCTCTCATGATGGGTTGAAGAGTGCCCCCCTGCCCCCTACAATGTACACCCACCTGGAACCTCAGAATGTTCCCTCACTTGGAAGTAGGGTCTTTGTGGACGTCATTACGTTGAGACGAGGTCACACTGCGATAGAGTGGGCTCTGATTCCAATGGCTGACCCACTTATGAGGGTGCCCGGGGAGACGGAGACGCAGGGTAGGAGCCTGCGCAAAGGAGGCAGAGCCTGAGGGCTGGGTCTGCAAGCCCAGGACGGCTGGCAGCCCCCAGAAGCCGGAAGAGACCAGGAAAGACGTTCCCCAGATCCTTCAGAGGGAGCACGGCCCTGTGACACCTTGCTCTCAGACTTCTGGCCTCCAGAACTTGAAGAGAATAAATTTGTTTTCGAGCCCCCCAGTTTGTGCTAGTCTGTTATTATGGGGCCACAGGACACTAATATGGACCCCAAAGTTCTTCCTCATCCTTAGCCGCAGGACGGCCCCGGGCAGAGACACAGCCCGGGACCCCAAACCCACTGAGCCTGGGAACAGGGTGCAAAATCAACATTGTCTCCGTTGTGGGAAAGCAAGTGTGGCTTTCGGGGCCCCTCTGAGATTAGGAACGAGGCTGGGGCTGCGGTGCGCAGGGCCTCCTGGGTCGGGCCCCGGGGGAAGGCAGGCCCACCTGCGCCCTCGCGGCTGAGTCTCTGGTTCCCGGGTTGGCATCGTCCCTGACCCCTGGGGCAGCGCTGGAGGGCCAGCATGTGAGTGGCCACTGCGGCCCCGCATTAATATTTGATGGTGTTGAATCGCTTTCTTCCGAGACAGAGGAAAGAGGCTATTACATGTGGGTAATAAGATGTGCTGGGCTGTTCAGCGAGCTCCCGGCTGTCCGGGGCCTGAGGAGGTTGACGATGCTGTGAATAATTCATCCACCTGTAATGATTTTTCTAGCTCTGTGTCCCTCTTGGCCAGCAAGAGCCTGGCTCCCCACCCCCTGCCAGTCCAGCCCAGTGCTCGGTCACTCTTGGTCACACCAACCTGAGTGTGAGAGGTACGCGCCCCCCCTTGTAGTGGGATCTAGGTCTCAGACCTCAGTTTCCCCAGCTGCACCAACAGGGGACCTGTGCTTCCTGCCCCTGTCCCTCTACCCTCCCCCCACCCCACCAACAGGAGGTGCAGAGAAGCCAGGCATGATGGCACGAAACCTGGAGTCTGAACACTCCAAGTGCTGTGTGACCCTAAGCAAGTTGCCCCACCTCTCTGGGCCTTGGTCTTGTTCCGTTGAATGGGATTGGGGTTTATTTCTGCTGCTTTGATGAAACACCTCTGAGTGTCTTCCTGGGGTACAACACAGCAGCAGCTTCACTCAATCCATCTTTCCAGCCTCCGTTGGGCCAGATGCTGCTGTCCTCGCTGGGGGGGGGGGGTGGTATCCCGGGGCAGGGGTGTGGGTGGCAGAGACAGAGGTCTGCACTGCGCGTGGAGTGGGAGCATCCAGGGAGCCGCGGCAGAGGTCTGGGAGGGGACAGTGGAGGACGGATGGGGGTATAACCAGCTCCGCCCCAGAGGGTCTGGGAGGCTCTTGGGGAAGCAACTCTAGAACCCTGACCTTGGGAACAGAAGCAGCACATGGTGGTTACTGACGACAGGGACGCGGGTGATGATGATGGTGATGACAGCAGTAAGAGCAGCAACAAGATATTAGCGGAGAACAACTGGCCCGTGCCCCTCCAGCTCTCCTGGAGATCACCTTCACATTTAGAAAATGCTTTTAATGCACTCTTTGATTAAAACCCTCCAGGGGCTTCCTCTTGACTTCAAATCACATCGGAGCTGCCTGCAAGGTCACACAGGGTCTGTCCCCACCCGTTTCAGACCCTCTTTCCCACCATCTCCTCCACTTGCTCTGCAGCTTCGGGTCCTCTTTCTGTTGCCCAAAAATGCCCGATCGATTCTCACCCCAGGCCCTTTATAGTTGCCGTGTCTGCGCCTGGAATGATCCTTCCCCTCCCCCCAACTTTCCTTGTGCTCTCAGATCTCAGAACCAGCACCACCACCTCACGGAGGTGCTCCCTAGGCCCCCACCCGTGGTCACCGTGTGCCAAGTCACCCTGTGAATTTTGCATCAAAGCACCTACTGGTATCTGCAATTCTCTAGTGTATTCACTTCTCTGCCTGTGGAGTGTCTGTCTGTCCCCCTAGGTTGTAAACTCACTGGGGCAGAGACCATGGCCTGCGTGCGCCTGTGTCTCAGGGGTACGAGGCTATTACACGGTAACCACTCCAGGAGCTCCTGCTGCAGAGGGGACCGTTCTAGGTGACACCCACACTTCTTGGTGTTCTGTTCAGCGTGTCAGGAGAGAAAATTCACATAGTAATCCAACAAGGAATGTTTATATCAATATTACGCTACGAGCATCCAAGGAAGACGTCACCCTGCTCCTCTCAACCCCGGGCGTTGCAGGGGGCACGACTGTGCTCGGTGGTGGGGCTGTACCAGCAAAACTTGCCGGAAATCTGCCCTTTAGGGAGAGGGAGCCTGTTCATGGGGAGATATCTTGCTGGAGGCAGCCCACCACAAAACCACCTGGAGAGAGCCAAGGGAAGCTGCTGACTGAGGCGTTGCAGGCACTGGACCCTGGAGAAGCCGCCCCCAAGGCAGGAGCCGGGAGCGGGAGAAGCCCCGCATGCTTCAGGGGGCTGCCCAGCCAGCACACCAGAGCCAAGAGAGACAATGCCTTCCTCCTGCTCTGTCTCCCCAGGGCCCCTGGGGGTATAACCAGCTAGACAGAGCCTAACGTGCCGCCAGTAGGCAAAAGGCAAATGTTTCAAGAGCCCCGCTCAGTTGTCATACAGCGGGCAAGAAAGGGCACATTTGGAGCTGAGGGACAATACATCGGTAACTGGCACACTCCACCCCGCGGGCTATTCGACCTCCTTCTCTGCACTTCACGTGTTGCAATTCCGGCATAGCAATAAAGCAACCTTGCATTTCCCCCCAGATGAGATCCAGCTGCACCTTTGACATGCGCAGCAAAGCGCTTACCCTCTGCCCAAAAGGAGGACACATATGGGCCCAACAGTCATTGTATGACTGTATTACTCACCCCTCACTGAGTACGTTCCTACCTACAGACTAAACTGTAACGTTAACTTCTCACAGCTCATATGTGAGCTAAAACCAGGAAGAAGGAGCGAGAAGAAGGAAACAGCAAATAACCACACACCCAGGTCAAGCAAAGAGGAGACAGGCTGAGCGACCACACGACTCATTTCTGTGGTTTAATCCCGAGGTCCTAATTGATCGGGACAGCTTCCTTCTTCCATTGCCCAGTTTGTGCTCCCCCCTCCCCGTCCTCAGCCAGAACCTAGCTGGTCCTTAATGAGTGCAGCGACCCACGCCTTCCTTCCTGAAGGGTCCTGGGTCCTCCGTTGTCCTGCATTGTTTTGGGTGGTATAGTCTTCCATCAGCCACTACTACCGGCCACGGGAGCTCCAGGAGGTGCCCTACAGAGTCTTCCCCATTCCAGAGCTAAGACTGCTTGTCCCCATTGTGCAGCAGCAGCCCACGGTCCCCTTGGCAAGCAGGACTGGTCGCTCCGGGCGATACAGTCACTTCTTTCTTTCTTTTTTTTTTTCCATGTTGGTTCAGTGGCCTCAAAATGACCAGGTGGTGGCCTTCATCTTTCAAGCAGTGAAACCACAGCTGTGTCTCCCGGTGGGAGGTTTCCTCTGACTTCTAGGTCTCGATACCCCTGCTTCTCTAAGTGGCTTCCTCTCGGCAGTGTCCTCAGGAATGAAGTGTTGCTTCTAGTTCACTGTCTTAGATGGGGGTGGGAGCCCCAGGGGCTTTCACTAAGTTCTTCCAACCATAATGGCCCTCATCTTGTGGGTCGGAGAGCCTGTGTGGGCGCCTGACAGTTGTTCACTGGGTCTATTCCAGCTAGACACTTAAGAACTGGAGAAACCCCCGGAGGGTGGGTCCAGGGACCAGCTGGGTGAATCCGACCTGAGCAAAGACTCCAGCTATCAGCTATCCACCTGCTGAAATCAGGGCGCCATCTCTGTGCTCCCGCCTGGCCTAAAAAGCAGAGCGACCACAGAGATTTCCTAGGATGTAGGAGCTCTGTTCATCAATGTATTTTTCTATTTCTTAGCAGAACAAGTGTCTTCTGAGCGTCCTTGTAGAACACACTGGAGGGTGAGTGGATAGGTTCCACACGCCTGCCCTAGTCCACAGTCCTACCCACTTAGTCCTGGCCTCTGACATCGTTAACTGCGGGTCACTGTTGAGCCCCAGCTCCAGTCAGCCAACCGAATAAGCTGTCAGGGACACTTCCAGCTGGTGGAAGGCAGACCCTAAGACAGCTCCCGGTGATCCCTGCCTCTTGATATCCATGCCCTTGCGTAACCAAGCATGGGCGGGAGACCTGTGACATACTTCTAACCGATTCAATACGACCAAGGCAATGGGGTGTCACTTCTGTGGTTAGGTTACATAAGACGGTGACCTCTGTCTTGCTCGCAGACTTTCATTATTGCCGCCTCAGCTTGCAGACTTTGGTAAAGGAAGCAACCATGCTGAAGAGGTCCATGAGGGCAGCCTCCCACCAATAGCCAACTGGGCACTGAGGTCCCCAGTTCAACAGCCTGCGGGGACCTGAATTCTCCCAACAACCCTGTGAGCATGGAAGCGGATCCTTCCGTGTTTGAGCCTTTGGATGAGACCCCGGTCCAGCTGACACCTTGAGTGGGTAGCCCACTGAGAAGCCTTGAAGCAGGCATCCCATTTACTGACCCACTGAAACTATGAAATAACGAAAGTGTGCTGTTTCCAGTCTCTAAGTTTGTGGTAATTTGTCACGTGGCAATAGATAATTCATACCTAGTTACACAAGCTAACATATTAATCCAGCATCTCTAGTAGGTACTGCTATGTCTGCCGTATATGACCTGACCTGATGTTGTGTTCCTCTTCCTTGGTCTAATGCCTTCAGAATCCACGCCCACATGTATTCTCCAGATTTCTGCCAATATATAGCAGAAAGCCTTGCAATTCTTTTGGTTAAGCTCTTGACGGTTGAAGTGTGTACCTGTCCTCCTGGGGTATGTTAAGAATGGGGCCTTGTTGGGGGTCTGGTGGCAATGGGGAGTGAGTATGATGGCTCTCAAGGAGAACGAGCTCCCTGGCAGGCCTCCAGGGGGTTTTCACAGAGTTTTAGGCAGAGAGTTTTCATGCTCTTTAGACATGAGGAAGAAAGCTACTTCCCCTGGTCAAGGAGGCTCAGCTTGATGGGGGTTCAAGACTGACAGTCTCATTTGGATCCGGTAAAATGTCCCCATTGTAAGTTTCAGGATCCTGTTCTTTACTAATGAGAACCCTGACTTTCTCCTCAGAAACTTGTTGAGATTGTGAATCCCATTGTTATTTCAGCAGCCTGCACAATTAAATTTTGTGTTTGATTTTCAGCAATATCAGCCTTGCAGCTCAAAGAAATTAAAGCTTCTTTCAGAGCTGTCATGGAAGCTCACTGGTTTGCAGACCATGACTGGAGCAGAGAGCTAACGGATCTGAGCTTGTCATCTTCTCTTTGTAAGTGCTCAAGTGCACTCAAAAGAATCCAGAGCTCACCAAAATCCTTAGAGTCATCATTACGGCCGTAATGGTCAGGTTCAGCATGGGCTGGGGCCCCTGAGGCATGGGCCACTGCGTCGCAATCAACCACAGGTGATAGTTTGATTCATTGTAATGCTATCGCACACGTGGATTACTGAGGTCCCCTTCCCCACTGATAGCTCGGCACTGCGTTCAAGCCCAAAGGCAGGACCAAACCAATCCCCAAACCCCATGTGTCCCCTGGGACTACTCCTGGTACCAATTGTGGATCAGTCAGGGTCCCATCAGGAGACAGAAATGACACAGTAATTTGAACAGAGAAAGTGTAACATAAAGAAGTATTATCCGCAGCGCCTGGGTGGCTCAGTGGGTGAGGCATCTGCCTTCGGCTCAGGTCATGATCCTGGAGTCCCAGGATCGAGCCCCGCATCGGGCTCCCTGCTCAGCGGGGAGCCTGCTTCTCCCTCTCCCTCTGCCTCTCCCCCTGCTTGTGCTTTCTCTCTCTCTCTATCAAATAAATAAATAAAATCTTTAGAAAAGAGAATTATTACCCATAACAAGGATTGAAGTACTGAGGAGCGGCTGGTAAGGAGTGAAGAGAACCCCAAAGAATATCCCTACGGAACAGCAGCTCTGAGGAGAAGCACTGCCCCTAGGTCTGAGAGAGAGCACCCAAGATGCCCCAGCCCTGGACTGAGATCGAGATAATGGGGAGGGGCGTGGTTGTCGTTCACCAAATGTCAAAGAGGTCACTGGTGGTTGGTGCCAAGCTGGCCAAATGTGTTGGAAATCCGTCATAAGAACTCATTGGAAATCTGCCCTCTGGGGTGTGCTGGACAAAGCTGTCCATGGAGAAGTGTCTTGTCAGAGGTCGTTACGACAAAATTGCCTGAAGGGGGCACAGGGAGAAGCTTCTAGCTGCCCAGTAGGTGCCGTGCACCCCGACGGAACCAGAGCAGTCACACCCTTGCAGGAACTGGGTGCCGGAGGAGCCGCAGGGGCTTGGGGACGGTGGTGGAGAAGCTAAGCCTGCTCCAGGAGCCTCCAGGTCACCCACCAGAAGCAGGATGGACAATCCTTTCCTCCCACACCATCTTTCCAATGCCTGCTGCTGACAGAGCTTAGCACCACGCCTCTAGGAGCAGGTGATAAAGGGTGGACTCAGACCCGGGAGGCAGTACCCAGGCCAGTGGGCACAGACCCAACCGAACGGGGCCTCAGAGAACTGGCATATTTGCTCACTTACACCTTCACGTTTTTGTTCACCGTAGTTTTGAGTTTTTGTTCACTCTATTATGATTTTTCATTTCCTCTCTTGGTTGTCTTTGGCTCCTTGAAGTAATGTTCTCATAGCTGGTTCTCATAGCTGAACTCGCTGGGATATGGTGACAACTGTCATGTGTCCCCCCTGCCCCAACTTGTGCATGCTCGGTGGCAGTGTGCAGACAGTTGCTCTGTCCTCTTGTGGGAGCCCTGGGGGGCTACTTTCGGGGACTTCTCTAGAAAGTGGGGTCCTCAGTTAACTGTTGCAACTTTAGGGAGTAGGGTCTATTCTGAGGGGAGAGAAAAGTCCCCTTCTCCATCCCATCCCTTTCCACTGTTGTGTCTTGTATCTTAGTCTCTTAACTCCAGTTCGGGTTGAACCAGGTCCCCCCAAATTCAGCTGGTGACATCCTAACCCCTAGTGCGGTGACCTTATTTGAAGATCTGGTCTTTACAGAGGGGATAAGTTAAAATAAGGCCATTCGGGTGGGCCCTAATCCAATAGGACTGCTGTGGAAGTCTGGACACAGAGGCACACAGAGAAGGAGATGACCCCGTGAACATGAAGACGGCCATCTACCAGCCGAGGAGAAAGGCCCAGAACAGGTGCTCCCTCAGCCCTCAGAAGGAACCCACCCACCCAGCACCTTGATCTCAGACTTCCAGTCTCCCAAACTGTGAGACGTTACAGTTTTGTTGTGTGAGCCCCCCACCCCCGGTCTGTGGTATTTTGTTATGTCACCCATGCACCAGCTGTGTGACCTTGAGCAAGATGCTCAACCTCTTTGGGCCATAAAATGGGAGAGTAACAGTGCCCACACAATGGGCTTACTTACTGAAATGAGTAGCATACTTGGACCTCACAGAACAGTGTTTAGCACCTGCTGCAGAGGTTCCAGGCTCACCTTGTCAGGAGAGGGGGCTGGGCAGAAGCCAGCGGAGGAAGGGAGCAGGCCCCCGAGGGGTCCCAGAGTTGCACGGTCAGGCAGTGACCACGGAGCAGTGCCTGGAACCCAGGATGGGCAGTCGTGTCCAGCCTCCAGACCCTCCACACCACTGATCCTCAGCTGCCCACCTCCTACGGCCTTCAGCCATCAGACCCCCGCACAGCCCTGTGGGGCGGGCAGCGAGTTGACGGGCCTCCTGAGGGATGGGGAAGCTGAGACCTGGGGAGGAGAAATGATCTCCAGATCGCCCAGTGAGGACACCTCTGAGTCAGAAGTCGAACCCAGGTCTCTGGACTCCAAATTCAGTGCTCTTGCTCTGCGAGACCCTGCCTCCTGGTGGTTGCCTCAGCCAGGGGCAGCTGGGTGATAAGAAGGGAGCGTCTGGGGCAGGGGTGCGGACTCCCCACCCAGCACCATCCCTGTGAGTCTGTCCTCACCCTGGCTCCCCCTTCTCTAGAAGCCCTGCTCTGGAAACTCCAGGCGGTTCCCACAGACTGAGGCCCCGCTATGTGCTAAGGAACAAAGATATTTCATGCTCACCACAACACTGCAAGGTGGGTGCGAGCAGCCCCATTCTAAGAGGGGTGCAAGGTGACAAGGGAGGAACCTAGGCTCAGGATGGAAAGAGACTTGCCCAGGGCCACACAGTTGGGAGGCTCCACACTGGGGTTGAAACGACACCGGGGGAAAGGTATGCCTGACAGCCCATCCCTTGTCTCCGGGAACCCTGGCCACTCTCCTCCCTGGAGGCAGAGTGGGGTGCGGGAGGGGGTGAAAGGGATGTCAGTCCAGGCTCGGCGAACAACAGGTGTCTAAGGAGGTGGGGGTGGAAGCGGACGAGAAATGCGCACACAAAAAGCACACTCCTGGCTGCGTTTTGGGTGGGCTTTCTATAGGAGTCTGGCTGGGCAGCGGGGGACCCTTCAAAGGGTGCAGGGGGGCCCTCCCGCGTGACCTTTGCCACCCACCGCTTGCCAAAGATCAGAGCGGGAGCAAACGGGGCCTGGCCTCCGAGTAATTGGTTGGGGGCTCGGAGCCTCGGCTCAGCCCAGGGGGCAAGGCTCACAGGGTGACGCAACCAGAGCAGCTCCAGGGTCAGAGGCCGCCTGTCCTCGCCTGGCCCGGGATTAAACTCTCAGTGGCTGCTTTTCAAGGTTCCACACGAAAGAAGGGGGGGCAGAAAGGGAAGGCGTTGTTTTCATGCCTCTTGCTTCATTTGCATAAGGTGAAAAATGTTTCCATAGAAACAACCAGAGTCTGTAATTTTTGAATAGCGATTTCTGCACGAAGCACAACCTGTCTTTTTGCGAAAGGGGATTAAGAAATTCTCAGCAGCATTTCTACCACAACAAAAGGCAAAGTCATCCAGTTCTGGGAGAGCTGCTCCGGAGGGGAGGGTCGGGCTCAAGCCTCTGCCCTCTGCGGGCCTCAGCTTCCCCACCTGCGAAATGGGGCTGGGGAGGGCTGCACCCAAGCCCCTGGTGATCAGAAGCGGGGACAGGGCCGCTGAGAAGCCCCCATCCCCCGGCCCTCGGTGCGGCTTCGGATGTGGGGGCCTCTGGCAGAGTTTTAGCAGGCTTTCCAGAGAGGCTGGGGGCAGAGGTCCAAGGGCCAGCCAGCTCCAGGAAAAGGCCCACCGGCCCCCTCTGCGGCCGCGTCGTGGTGGTGCCCCGCCGGCCGGTGGAGCGGAAGGCGGGTGCCGTGCCTGGGCGCCTCTGCCCCCTTGTGGCCCGCGGGCCCTGCAGCACCCACTGGGCCCCAGCGCCCCAGGCCGCGAGCACCGCCCCTGAGAGCTCTGCCAGGGGCGGGCCTCCCCGGGGAGGCTGTGGGTTGGCTCAGGCGGGAAGAGGAATCCCCCAAGTCATCCTGAAACTGGCCCTCCTCCCCAGGTCTCCGGGCAGGGAGCTCCCCACAAGCGCTCGCTGCGGTGCGCTGGGGAGGGCGGGGTACCGGCCGGCCTCTGCAGGTCAGACTTGGGAGTCAGGATGTGGAGGCCGAGCCCAGAGGGACTTGGCTGCTCCCCCATGTTACAGATGGGAAAGCTGAGGCCCTGGGAGGCCCGCCATCCCCACGGCCTCTGTCCGAGGAGGCCCTGCACGTTCCGTGCATCCTGAGGCCCTGGCTGCAGTGACCCGGGCGGCAGGGCAGTGTCTGGGAGGAGCGCAGGTGTCTTCCTTTACCCTCCTCCTCCTCTAGCTCTGGGCTGTGAGGCTGGAGCCGAGCGGAGCGCTCCGCATCCCTGGATGTCCTTACAGCCAGAGCAGGCGGGAAAAATGAGCCCTGAGCCGCCCGTGGCTCCAGAGCAGGAACGAACCTTTGGACGGTCTTCCCCTTCCAGTTTTCTGAACTGCACAGATTCCTTGATGAACAAATTTTGACCCCACCGGATGGTGGCCTTTTGGGGGGCAGGAGTGTCTGCCCTCAGCCCCGCACCTTGGGAACCCCTCCTCCTCCTCCAGGAGGCTTTTGGAATGTCCCGCCGCTCACCTGGGCACCAGGGCAAGGGAGGACAGACGGCGAATCCAGCCCTCCGTGGCCTGCAGTGGGACAGCCTTCAGTCCGACGCTGCTCAGGCATGATGGGGTGCAGGGAGCAGGGGCCCCGCAGACGGGGGCCCGTGCCACTCGTTGGGTACGAGTTTGCTGGTAGACAGACAACACCTTATCTGCTGTGTGGCCTGGGCAAACTGAGCCTCAGTTTCCCTATCTGTGACATGGGGCTTTGGTGAGGGCTGCCGATTTAAAGTGTGTCTCCGTGGGCGGCTGGCTCAGGGAGGAGTGGCCCCTTGACACAGGACGGGGCTGACTGGAGCACCGGTCCTCATTCTGTGGCTGACACCCCCCACGGGGTTGTTGGTGAAATGGGAACACTGCCAAGCTCGGATCGTCCTTATGGGGACTTAAGTCAATGATGGGGTGAACACATTTGGAGACCACACGGTCCACTGATACACGGGATGTTTTTGTGGCGTCCGTCGGTCAGTCCCCATGGTACTCTGAGGGCGGCATGGGCGTGAGGCTGAGGCTGAGACACACGGGGAGGCAGCTGGGCCAAGGCCACAGGGCGGGAGATGATGCAGCTTGGATCCGGGGTGCGCTGGGCAGTCTACGGTCTGGTGGCATCCCAACTGATACAATTTTGGGGTCCCTCAAAATCAGGTCAAGGGTGAATATTCAAGAGGAAAAGGGAAATCACAATAGTGGCCTGCTTTGAAAGCTAAGAATGATCACGGACGGCAACATAGCTGGGCCTTCCGTGCCGGGCACACACGCGGCCCTGGGTGTGACTCAAACTGGGACCTCTGACTCCTTCTCCAGTGCTCTTCCCTGCCAGCAGCTCCCTAGAAGGCCTCTGGCTCCTGCAAATGAGTTTCTTTTCCAACCGAATGAAACCAAAACTCGGATAAGGATCTCAAAATGGTGTTGTTCTTCCTGCCCCCACAGCGCCCCTTCCCAGGGCAGTAAGGCAGGGATGTTTTCTCTTAGAGCCGGGGTGAGCCGACCTGGGTGGGGGGGCAGACGGCCTCTGAGTTCTGGGCCCTCGTACATCGGTCCTCTGTTCCCCGTCAAGGAGCTCCCTCCCCTCCCTGGTTGCTGAAGGCACGGCTCCCCCAGGCAGATAAAAGCTTAATGCAGTTTTGCGACATGAAAGTCAGCCGGAGGGAATAGGCTTGAACAGGCTGCAGCAAGGAGCAAGGCAGATGGGACCTGGCAAAGATGAAAGCAGCCTCAAGTATTTCAGGACAAAGGCAACGAGAGAGGACCCCAAAAAGAGGGGAGATTCAGAAAGTACTCTGGAGCACGTGGGGAGGCGTGCTGTGAGGCAGGGGGAGCCAGGAGATGGGAACGTGGGGGCTCCTTGCCAGGGGCAGAGGAAAAGCCTGGGCTCGGGTTTGAGGGTCTGGGAGGTGAGGGTCCGGGAGGTGGGGCTCTCAGGAGTCAGTCCCAGCTCAGGTGGGCCCTGTGCCAGCAGTGGGGGGGGGGGGGTGGAGCTGGGGCTACTTGGCCCAGGCCAAGGGGCGGGAGCCATGGGTCTCATGAGTCCCTCGCTGGCTTCAGGGTCCCCTTCATCTGGGGTGAGGCTTACCTCCCAGGGGGACCCCGCATGGGGAATGGGAGGGGAGGGCGTTCGAATGGCATTAGTGACATTTCAGGGGAAATGGCCCCTGGAGAGCTAAATGGTTTTGCTCTGGGTGTGGAAAGGTAAGCCCCCCGCCGCCTTCTAGGTCATTTAGTCATTTAACAAACATGTACTGAGCTGTGTCCTGTGCTGGGCTGTCACTGCCCCCAAGAAGCCCCCATCTGGGGCCAAGGCTGACTTGTGACAAACTGCAGTCCAGCTAAGGGTGGGGCCTGGCCTGGGCAGAGGAGGTGCTGTGAGCGAGTCTGGGGGCCGGTGGGGAACCCAGATGGGCAGTAGGTGGGAGGGAGAGCCTTCCAGTGGGAGGATACAGCCCAGGCAACGGCTTGGAGGTGAGTGGGGAGCCCGCCAGCACCCCGGGCTCTGGCAGCCCGGGCACCCAGTGGGGCTGGGAGGAGCCCTGGGGAGGAGCATGAGGTGGCCCCCCTCCACCCCTGGCCCTGGCCCTCTTGGGAGGACTTGGGACCGATCCCATGGACCATGGGGAGCTCCTGCAGGATCTTACTGGGGGGGACGAGGCTCCATTCGTGGCCCGGAGCCCAGGCTGTAGCCCCAGGCCTAAAAGGAGGCTGCCAGCCGAGGGAGGAGAGGGGAGGAAGGAGGAGCTCTTCTGCTTCTGAACTGGCCGGCCTCTGGACACCACTGCGCCTTTTGGAGGTTCCCCCTCCCCGCCAGGCCCCTCACTTCCCTTCTCCCCAACGCTCCCTCCCACTCTCTTCACTTCTTCCTTCCTTTCCGCCCCTCCCTTCTCCCCCCTCCCTTCCTTCCCCCTCCCTGTCGCCTCTCTCCTTCCACCGTCCCCTTCCCCCTTCCTCTCGCCCCTCCCTCCTCCCCCCTTCTCTGTCCCCCCCAGCTGCTGCAGCAGCTAGTCTTTGGGCCTGGACAGTAGAGGAGGGGGTGCCTCAACCCCCCTCCCTTGTAGTCCAGGTGACTTCCTGGTGCGGCAGCCCCTGCACCCCAGCCAGCCCGTGTGTCCCTTCCCAGGCCTGGGTCCTGGGCAGCCCCCGCAGGGATGAGAGGGCACAGGGCAGGGGCCCCCTAAGTTGAGTCCAGACATCATGGGTTTTCCTCTCTGGTTCTTGTGTCGGCTGCAGACGAGCAGCCGCGCAGGCCCGTGAACGCATGGAGCATGGTGGAGCCCACCGCACCTTAGCCCAGGCTTGGAGGGCGGCAGGCCAGGTGGGGGGGCACCCCTAGGCCCTGGGCCGTGGGGCTGGCAGGAGGGCTCCTCGCCCAGGCAGGCCCCTGATCACGGCTCAGAGCTCTCCACACACAGCTGCACGGGGCCCTGCTGGAAGCAAACTCCAGACCCACGGGGACGGAGCCTGATGGATGCCAGTGGGAGTCACTTGGCAAAAAAGGGCGCTGTTTGAAGGGAGTTCCCAAGAGGGTTAGACTCCTCAGGAGCACAGTTCAACTTGCCAGCTATGGGCCATGGCCCTCAGGAGTCCCCTCCGGCTCTCCCGCCTGACGGATGGGCTAAAACTCTGCGCTGCCCACCACTGTGGCTTCTCAGGGGGATACAAAGAGGCCAAGGTAGGGGAAGTCCTTTAGAGCCCCCAAGAACCCCCAGCAAGCTCGGCGCTGCTGCGGTGTGGGCGTTGTGATGGGGTCCACACAGCACGAGGAGAGCAGCGTCCACAGAGACGCCGGCCCCTCGGTCTGCATCTTGCGCAGGGGCAGGAAGGGCTGACCCACCTTCATAAGAAGACACGGGACTTGTAGGGAGGTGGAGAGGGAGGGAGTGTGGAAGCTTCCAGAAGCCTCTGAGGCCTTGGGGCCCCAGCCCCCAGCCTGGAGGCTCCATATAAGGAGATAGCTGCTTCTCCAGCTCCCCTCCCAACTGGGGGCGGAAGTGAGCTCATCTTGGGGCCCTGGACTTGTGCGAAGCGAGGAAAATCACCTCCAATCCCCTTCCCATGGGGCCCGAGCGGGGCCAGGCGTCCGCGGCTGGGCAGGCCTGGGCTGCAGCTGGGGTCAGCTGCCATGCTGACCGCTTCACCACAGGCCGTGCCAAGCCTCCTTCTGGCCGGGCCTCCCTCGGCGAGGCTCTACTGTACTGGAAAGGAGGCTCCTGAGGCCAAGAGGCACCCGGTCAGCCCTCACCAACGCCGGCCAAACGGCAGGGTGGATTTTCCATGTGGGGAGCCAAACCAAAGCTCTGGGCTCCATTTTCCTGCAAGAGTAAAACAGAAAATCTGGAACCCATCAGCTGTCAGTGCCGATGGAGGGGCAAAAGGCCGCCTCCGCCGAGGGAACCGAGATGGGCCGTGTGGCCGGGGTGTGGGGCTGGGAATGGGGCCAGGTTCGCGTCCTGCCTTGGCCATCCCCTCCCTGGAGTCTAAGCTGGGTGAACTGGGGAGCCCGAGGGCCGTGGGGTGCCGGGGCCAACAAGATGACAGGGGAGAGCCTCAGCGCCGTGGGGCACGCAGCAGGTACCCGGGACGTGTGAACCCCGTGGGCCGCCCGCTCAGGGACTCAGTTTTCCCATCTAGTCGAAGGACAGAGCTGCCCTGAGCGGGAGTTTTCATGGGCTCTGTGCACCCGGGGGCTGCTCTAGGGGTCTCTATGTCCTTCGCTCTTTCCTCGACCAGGGCAACCCCCTTAAAATCTATTGCACGTTGTGGGCTTCTGGATAAGGATTTGCTGGGATCCCACGCCAGAGGCCCAGGAAGGGCAGCCACCCACAGCCCTTGCATACCCGAGTCTTCCATCTGAGCAGGAGCCCAGCAGCCAGTGTGGGCGGCTTTGCAGGAAATGGCTGGTTTTATGATGTCCCTCTCAGCCTGCTGTCACTTAGCTCAGGGACCTCCTTGCAGCCCTCTAAGCTCTGGGGGCCAGCTAGGATTCCAGGGACTGTCAGAAATCAGAGCGGAATGGCCCTCTCCATCCTGAGAGATGATAAAGGAGAGGACAGGGCAGACAGCCCAGCCAGTGACTCCCTCTCCCGGGGCCTCAGTTTCCTCATCTGTAAAATGGGTGTAGCCGGAGTACCTCCTCACAAGAGTCGCAAGGATTCAATGAGATAATGCATCTAAAGTTCTTAGTGGGGCCGGCCAGGCACACAGTAAGTGCTCAGTTAATGGTGATGGTGGTGGATGCTGTGATTCCCATCATTAGTGTCCCCAGAGCCCCTCGGGATCTCCTTCAGCTTCTGTAATATCACACACTGAGCCAGCCTCGCTGGAGTTACTCACTTGGGCTCATTGTTGTGAGGAAGTTGAGAGCAGGAGGCCCACCGAGGGGAGGTGCTCAGCCCAGAGCGCGGGAGGTGGAGTCAGAGCTGGTTTCTCTGGTTGCTAGCTCCCCCATGCAGGCCCTTTCCCGGGGCCACCTCCGCACACTGTACCCTCCGTGTGCGCCGTGGGGAGGGAACCAAAGACAGCTTTGATATGTCAACTTGGGGGGCGAGCCTGTCACAGAGGATAACAGGGACCACTTTCTGCCCGAGCCAATGGCTAAAGGATGCTCTCTGGGCTCTCCTTCTAATGTGCGGGGTGTTTATGGTTTTTTTAAGGGCCTCATCAAAGAAAACGCAATAATGATGCTTCTAACCGAACGGCAGTGCTTTAGAAGGGATGAATTATTCACATCAGAGACGAAGCGGGAACTCTGCAAACTGGGCCAACCGAAGCTGTCCCTCCTTGGGACTATTTTTTATCTCCTTTTGTAGTCTTTCATCTGGGGAGACTCACAGCTCGGGAAGTGCCGGGGAGCCCATCGTGCGAAGCCCCAGTTGGCAGGATGTGAAGCCTGACGTCCTCGGTGTCTCTGAGCTTCTGCTTCAAGCACAGAACTCAGGAAGTTTGAGAAAGTATGGAAATCGGGGTGGCGGGCGGGGGGGCAGCCCTCATGGGGACCACCACGGTGTGCTGGGGCCTCCTTGTCTCTTAATCCTAGAGGGCTCCTCGAATCCTGGGCCCTCATCACCAGCTGCTTATTCCTGGCCTTCGGTCTATCTGGGATGGTGCGTGGAGCTCCTGGGGGAGGATGTGTGGGTTCCACATGGGGCCCTGGAGCAGCCTGTCCTGGGGGAGGAAGGGATTTTGTCATTGCAAGGTGGCTCAGGGTCAAGTGTGGACCAGCAGGGTCCCAAGCTGCAGGCCATGCCAGCCCGATGTGGTCAAGTCATGCCCCACACCCATGCTGTCCAGTCCCGAAGCCACGAACCTTACGGGGGCTGTCGAACACTTAAAGTGTGATTGGTCCAAATGGAGGGGCCCTGTGCGTGTGAACAGTACCCTGGATTTCAAAGACCCAGAGTGTGATCCATCTCATCAATCACTTCTTATATTGATTACACATTGAGATGATAATATTTCGGGTAACTTCGGTAAAATACAATTTATTGTTTGTTTTTTAAGATTTTATTTATCTATTTGTCAGAGAGAGAGGGAGAGAGAGCACGAGCAGGGGGAGCTGTAGAGGCAGAGGGAGAAACAGGCTCTTGGCCGAGCAGGGAAGCCTGATGTAGGACTTGATCCCAGGACCTCGCAATCATGACCTGCGCCAAAGGCGGACGCTTAGCCAACTGAGCCACCCAGGTGTCCGAAATACAATTTATTGTTAAAATGAATTTCACATGGTTGTTTTAGTTTTTGAACATGGCCACCAGAAGAGTTTTAGTTACTACGTGGCTCGCATTTGTGGCTTGATTTAGATTTCTATTGGAGAGGCTTGCTCCAGAAGGGAGCTAGGAAGGCATTCCGCCGTGGTTGTCTCTTGGTGGGGGAGTTCCGGAAGACTCTTTTCTTCCCTCTGCTTAGACTATTTATGTGTTTCTTAAGTTTTACAGGAACTCTAAGACTCGACCCTCTTGCTTCGCATCAGAAAAGGCGCAGCTCCTATGATTTTTAACGGATCCCAGTTTCTTCGGGCAGTGGGACTGAGCTCTGAGGCAACAGCGTCACCAACTGCTTTGGGAGCACGGGCGAGGGCAGCAGCAAGAGAACCCGGGGCTTTGAGGCTGCCAGAGCTCAGAGGTCGAGAGTGAAGGGTCGCAGGGAGGGTTGTTGGCGTGACCCAGGAAATGGCTCCAGAGGCGGCTTTGCCTTGATGGCAGAACGTCTTGAGGGGTGCAGGGCAGGAAGCTGCTCTCTTCCTGCTGGGGGCTGCTGGGCCCCTCGGTCCCTTGCATCACTCCTGCAGGGAGTGGGGGCGGCTCTGGAGAAACGGGAATGGCTCCGCCTCCCAGGCAACAGATGTTACAGGTGTAGCCAAGCCTGGCTCAGCTCTTCCTGCAGTGTCAGGAGGTTCCCCGGACTTACCTGGACGTATGCGTGTTCCTCCACCACAGTCCTATGAGAGGCGTCACAGATGAGGACGCAGAGCCGTGAAGTAGCCTGTGGGCGTGGAAGGGGGAGGGGCAGCTCAGTGAGGACAACTCAGGCTCTTGGCAGTGACCTTGCGCGCCCAGCCGTGGGGTGGGCCCCCTTCCCAGTAGCCCGAACCCCGGACCACCGCTGTCCTGCTGAAAGAGACCGTGAGTCCCGTTTGTAAAAGCAAGGTCGGATTTTACTGGCCTGTTTCCTCTAACTCAGTTATGTCCAAAGTAGTGCCATCCCGACATGTAATCCTACATGAAAATTATTAATGAGGTATTTCACATTCTTTTTATGTTGTGTGACATCCTCGAAATCCGGCATCTTGTGCCCAGTTAGAACCCATCCCCTTATCTTGTCTCTCTGGCTCGGGCCCCCGAGAGCCACATGCAGCTGTGGCTACGGTACGAGACATTGCGGCCCCAGAGTCTGGAAACTTACAGGACTGGCCTGGGAGAGCAAATCCGTCCATTGCGCCGGCCAACTGGGGGCCCCCCGGGGGCCCGGGCTTGAGGGGGATTCGGAGGCAGCATCTGGATTCAGTGAGGAGGAGCGCTGTGGTTGGTTAGCAATGCCTGCCATGAGCACTGAAGACCCTGGGCCTCTCCTCCGCAGACTGACAGTGAGCCAAGCCTGCAGTCCTGTGGGTGGGCATGGGGAGCACGCGCTGAAGGCTATTCGGTGAGTTCTTCCTTCTCTGCGTTCCTGCAGTCTTTACTATTTGAATCTGGCCCCAGGTCCAGGTATCCAGCCTGGGTTTTGGGCCCAGATCACTGCACCGTCACTTTCTGCCTGCATGACTCCACATAAGCCACTTTACTTCTCTGAGCCTCAGGCTCCACATCTGGAGAATGGGCACAAAAAGCCCTACTTAGCAGGACAGTGGTGAGGGAGAACGCAGATGAAGTGTGTAAAGGGCAGGTGCACAGTAGGTGCGGGGTAAGGGATAAGCTCCCTGTTCTTCCTTCTTTCAAATCAGTGTCCCCCCCCCCCCCGCCCCCTGTTCCCCTCGGGGCACACAGGCAAAGTCCGTTCCCGCCCGAAACTCTCTCAGGAGGCACGCAGCTCCTTACTGCGCCAGCCCCACGATTTCTCTGCCCCGTCCAAGGCTGAATGAGGCCTCCTGCTCGCTGCCCCTCTGACAGCAACCCCTTCAAGGCCAAGGATGGCCTCCTCCCTCAGCAGGCTAACACCATAGCCCTATCATCTTGGGCTCCCCTGGCAGGCATGCCGCTGCCGGCTCTAGGAGGGGCCTCCACACCTATCAGACAGTTGACGGAGTTGAGCCACTCTGTCAGCCCCGTGTTTTTTTAATTATTCCCTCCCGGCCACTGTAGACAAGGACGTCGTCTTCCAGGCTCCCTGTAGGACGCTGGCTCTCCTCCAGCCGAGCGTGCAGCAGTCTCCCGTGGCCTGCATGAGTTAACACCTCTCTCAAGGCGCTCTGGGTTCTCTTCTGGGGAGGAATTTACATCCAGCAACATCTGGCGGAGAACGAACGGGACATGGCGAACGCGCCGGCGAGGCAGCGGCTCCAATTAGGAAACAACTAGCTTTCTCTAAGTATGACGGGGAAAGTAATTCTCTGGCCAACGGAGTTTAATCAAAATGTTTTATGCAAGACGTATCCCTGACCCTGACAAATCATCCCCCTCTTGCTGGAAATTAAACAAATATATTGTCAGCATGGATTCCAATGAGCGCATAAACAGATGCAGGGCTGGTGGAGTCATGAGGTTACGGGTTTCTGCGACCTGGGGTGGGAAAGGGCCAGGCGCGCAGCGTTTGTATGGCCCGCTGGGCTTTTAGCAGCTCCTGCGAGCCTTTCTGCCTCTTTGGTGGCATCTGCCTCCCCCACGCCCCTGGAGCAGTGCCCCGTCTTCTGAATCCTATCCTGAATTCCTGCGGTCTCTACTCCTGCCCCACCCTGTCCTGCGAGCATGTGCTCGGGCATCTGTCTCCCCTGGCAGACTGTGTTTGATTGTCTTCACACCCCTGGCACCGAGGACAATGCCTGGCACGCAGAGGACCTTGAACAACTGTTTGTGGGAGGAAGAGGGGGGGAGGAGGGGGGCGGGCGGTGTGGCACAGGGACCTTCCCTCAAGGGGTGGCGTGGTCTACACCGCCCGGTGTCGGTCTGGGGAGCAAAGCTATAACCCTGCCAGGTTTTGACCCGGAAAAGTTCAGTTGTACCAACCAGGAGAGTGGGCGTGATGGCGGATGGCCTCAGCTCGGGTGGCAGTGGGAGTAAAGGGGGTGGTAGACACGTCTGGGGCAGACAAGCCTGGAGTTGGCGGTGATGGGAACAGAGGGAGGGGCAGAAGAAAGATGGAACGGCTTCATCCCAGAGAGGGTGCTGCTCGGCTGGCTCTTGAAGGCAGAGGGGCCAAGGCCCGGAGCAGTGACTTGCCTAAGGTCTCCCAGCAAGGATGTTAGTGGGGTAGCCTCCTGTGCAGGAGCTCTGAGTTGAACGCCTGCGGGTTCCCTGTTACACTTCCCCGGGTGTTCTGGTAGAGTGTAGACTCCTGGGTCCTCGCGTGGGTCTTTCCAGGGACCGGAGAAGGATCAGCCGGGGAATGTGAACAATTCCAGTCCTCCAGCCCCGCGCCTGGCCCTGGGGAGCTGTGGTTTCAGGGAGGCAGGAGGGCCTTGCTTCCGGGGCTGGGACAAACTTCCCAGGCAAGTCGGATGCCTGGACAGCCTGGGGGCAGCGGTGTGGACCATCCATTCATAAATGAGTGTAAATATTAGTGCTTTCGTGACATGAGCGCTCACTTGTGTCAAGATGGGACAGCCGGCGGGGAAGTGGGGGGAGGGGGTGAACGAGATCAATCCCGCCTGGCCCAGCCCTTGCCACCCCCTCCTCCTGGGGGGCCAGGGATTCCCACTGCTCACGGAGCATCTGAGGCCTGGGGGGAATGTGTGGTGCCCGAGGAGCCCGCGAACCCCCTTCCAGCTGCCCCCCACATCCTACCACCGAGATGCCTGTGTGTTCTTCTCTCTTTAAGTTGGTCTTGTTATCTCAACAGCTCTGACTTTCGGGGTGAAATGCAGCAGCCGCCCAGGCGGGCGCTGCAGAGTGATGGATTCTGGGGTCAGACAGGCTGGCGTCCTCCTTACGTTATTGGTGGAGAAAAAGAGCTTGGGGTCACAATGACCCTCATCAATGTTCTGGCTTGGGGTATGAGACTGAACTGCTTGGGTTGAGCTTTTCCTCATGAGACACCAGGGAGAATTGGGGGGTGTAGGCAGAGACCGTGCCGGCGGCTGACACACGGTCGTGGCTTGGGTCTGGAGGGGCCTGAGGGGCGGTGGCGGGAGTGGAGTGGTGGAAGGTGCTGAGGTTGCTTCACACCCCCCAAGCCCGCCTCCTTCCGCCCCGCCTCTCCCCGGCTCACGGCGCCCTGTCTTCAGCAGCCTGCATGGACTGTGACCACCATCACAGCGCGGTGGGAGGGCGGTGGGCGGTGGGTAGGGTGTTGAGGCTCTCCATTCTCCAGATGGGGAAAGTGAGCTCATGGAGCCAGGACACGAACGAGCCTGTGCGACACCAGGGAAGGGGACACGTGTGCGGCATCTACCAGGAGGAAGATCTCGTACCTGTTTCTCAGATGAGGGGACTGAGGCTCAGAGATGCAGCAGCTTCCCCGAGGATGGCGGCAGGAGCCCCGGACCCCCTGCGAGGCCCCAGCCCGCCCCTGAGCCACTCTGATCTGTTTTGTGCATTTGGGGCACGTGTGTGAGAGCACGTTTCAAGAATCATGCTTCAAAGCAAAAGTGTGTCAAGGCTCCAGACTCAGTCTTTCCCCGTTGGAGGGAGACCGAGGGTGAGCGTGGCCCATAGTGGGGCAGGGAGCCTCCCTGGGCCGTGAACAGGGTGCCGTTGACCCTCTCCGCCTGGGCTGGACATGGACACCCGCACGGTTGTTTAGGAGGCGTGGCTGGGCGCCCTGCCTGAGATGTCCCCAGTCACCCCTTCACGTTCCAGGAGGCAGCCGGCCCCAGGGACCGGAATCTCCAGGCCTTCCCCGAGGCGCATCCATTAGCCACGGGCACAGCTGGAGATCCGCCGCGCGCTAGGAGGCAGGAAGCGTACCCACGCTCCTCGCCAACAGATCAAATGTTCCCTGGCTGGGCGGACATGGGGATTAGTTCTCTCTTGTCCCCTGAACCCTGATGCTTGGTCTCATCTCTCAGACACTCTCTCCGTGGCAATGCCAGGCAGCTGGGCTCCCACGGATGGGGCAGCTTGGCCTGCAGCACCCGGAGTGCTGTGGCCAGATCTTCCCATGGCCTGTCCAGCCTGACCACCTGGCCAGTCGTGTCCACACCCGGGCCTCATCCACAGGGGGGCTGGGACAGGGGGCTCATCCAGAGGCTAATGCGCAGCTGGCCTGGCCCAGGGGGTGGCCGGGGACAGCAGGGTGCAGAGGGCACTGCTCGGGGCAAGGGGGTGACCAGGAGGCGGACTGACCAGCGGGCCTGAAGGAAACCGTCAGGATCAGGCTTCAGGAGACCGTGCTGTGATGGCAGCACCAAGGGACATCCCGAAAGCTGTGGGTTCGCGATACCCCCCCCCATCCTTGCTCTGTCTCTCCGTCACACGCACAGGCCTGGGCTGTACCCTGGGAAGAAGGGGCCTGGCCCTGCGTCCAGCACCCTTGTCAGGTGGCTAGGGTGGGGGATGGTGCCGGCAGCACGTGTGGTGGGAGGTGGGTGGTCCCCTGGTGCACAGCCCAGCATGAGGGCCAGACCCCGCCCCGGAAGCCCCTTCCCCAGGTGCAGGGTGGTGGGGGCTTCCCAGCTGTGGGGCAGCAACCCAGAGACGCGCTGGAACAGCGGCTCCAGCTCCTACCATCTACTTGGTTAGTCTGCATGGGGCCTCCCGGCCCCAGTGTCGGGCCCTGTGGCCCAGGACACCCGGGTTTTGGGTTCTCTGCCCCTTGGCATGCCCATCGGCCTGCGGAATGGTCTCCGCCTCAAGAAGCAGCTCCTCCCTCTTGCCCCACCTGGGGTCAGCCACCCCAACGGGTGGCTGGGGCTGGCTGGGAGGCTCAGAGTCCTTCCCACCCAGACTCCTCCTACCCTGGCTCCTTCTCCCCGTGACTCCCTGGCCGTGGGATGCAGACCTTTCCTCAGATTCTCCGAGGGGCTTGGGGAGGGGGGCCTGATGTCTGTCTGCGTGAAAGCCTTTGATTGGCTCCATTTCTGGGCTGCAGTGGCGCCGGTAAAACCCAGGTCGCTCTGGGCAGAACCTGGGCAGAGCGGCTGGGGGAGCCCCAGTGCTCCACGGGCCCTTCCCCAGGGGTTCTCAGTGGGTGCCCCTACCACAGGATGAGAGCTTTTCTAGAAGGCTGCCCTTGAGGGCAAGTGGCTTGTACACACATGGATTCCTCCCCCTGACCCCTGAGCTCTCTGTGCCTGGGGGGTGTCCTTGGGGCTGATCTGGCACGGTTCGGGGAGGGGGCTGCGTGGGCACAGCAGCTTGTGGTCATTTCCCAGTGCTGGGGCTCCCAGGAGCTGGCGCCCCCGACTCCTGCATGAACTCAGGGGGACGCAGTGGCCCGGTGCGGAAGCGGCTTTGCTGGGGGTCAGGGGGTCTGGCTCGGTCCCGAAGTGAGGAGGGAGTGATGCACATGAGCCTGCCCCCCTCAGCCTGCCCCCGGTTCCCGGAATTTCGGTCCTGCCTCGTCGTGGGCCACATCAGCGCGTCGGCGTCTGTCTTCAGGCCTCTCTTTAAGGAGGTCCGCCTGCTGCAAAGCCCCACGTGGGAGAGAATCATTTCAGCAGGAGGTCCCTGAGGCAGAGCGAAGTGTTTGGGGGTGGATGTGTCTTCCCAGGGTCTTCATTCACACGTGTGCCCCGTCCCCAGTGACAGCAAGTACTGAAGACCTACCAGGTGTTAGAGCGATTGTACAGACAAGTGAGACTGGGTCCCTCTGACACACACCCCCCTACCTGGGCGTGAGCTGCGTCCTTGCTGGGTCCTCGCCGTTCTACCTGACACACGGTTTCATCCTACCGTTCCGAGGGAGGAAGCCCTGTAAACATCCCACCCAGCTGGAGCAGACCGAGGAGGAGCAAGTACTTGGGCTGCGTGGTTGAAGGAGGGCTTCTCAGAGGAGGTGATGTTGGAGTTGGGTTCTGAGGGGTGAAGAGGAGTTTGATGGCCAGGCACAATGAAAAAGAGCAGTCTGGACAGAGGAGCCTGCAGGTTGGGGTGAGGAGGAAGCCAGACCCACAGGCCTGGAGCTGTGGGAATGAGGCTCTTTCTGGGAGGCCCACTGCAGACCTTTCTGCCTGATTAAAACTAAGATTCAGGAGGGTGGCCTGGAAGCACTTTTCAGGTGTTCCCTGCCATATCCCCCTCCCTAGCCTAGCACCTGCACACAGTGGAGCTCTCTAAATTGTTGAACGGTGGCTGACACGTAGCAAGAGACAACTGGGGGGAAAAAATACTCCTTCCAGCCTCAGGATCTTTGCATATGCTGTTCCGTCTGCCTGTAATACGGTTCCACACCCTGTGTCCACTGCCATTTTCTCGTAGTGTACTGTGTCTTGCTCCCATTGGGTTCCCCTTGCCAAGCACAGGGCTGTCTGTCAGTAACTATTTGTTTCCCAAGTTCACATGCCCAACAGCCAGAAGTAGACATTTATTAAACGTACCATTTATTCAGTGAAGTTCTGGAAATGTAGAGGTGTGTGAGTACTCACACAGAGATCCTGGCTGATGTCAAAAGATTGAAGGGCATCCAGCAAGGAAAGGGGAAAACCAGGGAGAAAAATGCACCATGTTTCTGGTTTGCACACCGTTTCCAGGGCTAACCGAGAAATTGATAGGGAAGTGACTGCCTCTGTGTGCCGAGCCCAGGGAGGTCCCTGCTTCTGGGCACTAACGAAGCAGTCCTCCAGCCTGGGCCCCCATCTGCAGTTTGGCGGCAGTGGCCGCCCCGGGCGTCATCGTGAGGATTACTGAGGATAACTCGGACAAAACCCCCACTTAGGCTGGTGCCTGGCGCGGGGCTGAGGCCCTAGAGGTGGCATGGTTACCGTGGCAGGAGGGAGGGGACACCTACCTGGACTCGGGAATGCCATTCTCTTCCTAGACATAGTGGCAGACCTGCAATAGGACACCTTGGCAGTTCGACAACACTGGCCTTGGGTCCCGAGCCCAAATCTGCCTCCTTGGGGACGCCCCCTTTCTCCCCTGCCTGGTGCCTAGCATCCCGATCTCGCTCCCTGGCCACTTGGAACCAACCCAACCCCCTCTTACCCAACCCAGACTCAGTTTCCTCACGCAGCAAATTGGGGCCGATTGAACGGGCTGACATTTGCCAGCAAACAGCGTGCCATTCTCTTGCCATCTGTTACAAGTGCATCTTTCACTTTCTGCAAAGAAGAAATCAATCTCCACGGCTTGCTGGCATTCTCCGGCTTGCTCATCGAGGGCAGATGCGGGCCAGGACCCAGGGCTGAGCCTCTCCCCCCAGGGTGCCAGCCCCGCGACCTCCCCTGGGGCCCATCTCCGCGGGGGCGGCTAGAAAGGGAGAAGCAGCCTGACTCTCCCTTGCCCACTGCGCCCACTTCCAGCCCAGAAGCAATTTGCTTTCATTATGAAGGTCACGCGGAGTGTGTTTGCAGAAGGACTCGGCTTCCTAGCCGCCTGTACTGCAGGGAAAATTTTCCTTAATTATTTTTTTATAGCCTAACTTTTGTGTGAGAGGGTTTGTTATTATCCCTGCTTCGCTTGAGAGTGATAAGCCCGCAAGAAGAACCATAAATAAAACTTTACTTAATATTCAAAGTCTGCAAGATGGGATGATGGATGTGGGGAGGGGAGACACCTCCCCTCGGTGGTGGAGCATCCCCGGCTTTCTGCGGGAAGGCAATTACTTGGAGCTCCTGTAATCAGACCCGCTTCCTACCTCTGCATTTTGTTTTTCTAACTTTCTCATTTAAAACCCGGATGGGCTACGTTGTACCCCATTTGTATCGTGTCTAGCGAGATTACTCTGGGAGCCACTGTGCGGCAGGCCCCTGGGAATCCGCCTTTGAAACATGGAAGTGTGTCAACTGCAAAGACAGGGCCATGATTTGATCCCCAGATTCCGAAGCTTTGGGGACAAATTCCTGGCAGTGGAATTAATTTTTCTTGAGGAATAGGAGAGCTGTAACTTTTCCCTCTATTATTTCAAAACCGCCAGCCTGACTCTCCCCGGGCCTGAGCTGCAGCCAGTAAAGTAGAAACAGAGAAGGCTGCAGCGGTGGAGACCTGGGTCCTCTTGGCCAGGGGCTGCTGTGTGACCTTCTGCTAGTTCCTGCCCCTCTCTGGGCTGCAGTCACCTTACCCACAAAATGGAGGGACTGGACAAGAAAACGATACTAATATCACCCTTTTCTGAATCAACGTTTTATTGAGCACCTACTGTGTGCCAGGCACCATGCTAGGCTCTCAGTGAGCATTATCTCAAGAAAGCCACAACAACCCGAGAGACAGGTCCAGGAACAATTCATTCAACAAATATTACGGAGGCCCTACTGTGGGCTCAGCATGGCTGTAGGTACTGGTGTACATGATCAGCCAGAGAGGGAAGGATCTGGCTCTCCTAGAGGTTCTGTTCTAGAAGGGGAGACAGAGAACAAACATGTAAACAAACAAGATCATTCCAGACAATGAGGGGGTGGGGTGCTCTGGAGAAAATAAAACTGGATGATATGGGGCATGGTGGCCAGACAGAGGTAAAATGAGAGAGATTATTGTGACAGCCTGTCTCAGGAGGTGATATCCAATCAGGGGTCAAAAGACAAGGAGCTACCCAGACACAGGAAAATTGGGGAAAGTATTCGGGTAGCGGGCATAGCGTGTGCAGAGGCCCTGAGGTGAGTGTAGTAAACACCACCCATTTGCTCACTCAACACCACTCCAAGCCCCCACCCCCTTGCCCTCTTGTCCTATAGAGCCTGAAAAGCTAGAGCAATGCTTCTCAGAGGTCCCGTGGTTAAGATCCCACATGAGGGGCCCCACAGGGGACACCTCAGCACTAGGCTGAGGAGGGAAAGGCAGACAACATCAAAACAACTTGCTGGTGAGCATGGAGGCAGGCAGGTCTCCTCCTGGCTTCGCGGATGCTGAGCAGAGAGAGGTGATAGCAAAGGAGTTCTGCTAGAGCAGTAGGGGTCAGGGCTGCCTGTAGCCCCTGGCTCTAGCCTTGCCCTGCCCTTGGCCCTGACTTCCCACTGGCATCGCCCGCTGTGCTTCCCTGAGCACTCCTGTGCGCAGGGCAGGTGCAAGTGCCAGAGACTTGTGCACTCTCCTTGGGCGCAGCCCTCGGCCGGCGATGGCCTCCACAGTTCCCTTTGGTGGGACGCGAGTTCCCTGCTGGACCCAAAGCCGTTGCCCATAGCAGTGTCGGTGTTGGAGGGTCCTGCGCTGTCTCCCGCCTCCCGCTCTCCTTCCCCACGCCCCGGGCGGGACTTCCTGCAGTCGCCTCCCAAAGAAGCCACTTGTCCTTGGATTCTGATTTCTGGTCTGCTGCTGGGAACCCCGAAGAGCTGTGCCTGGTTGTCTCTCTTCGCTGTGTTTCCACGCAGGTGGAACCAGCTTTCATTTCCCTGAGAGTCCACGAGGCTTCTCATCCCCCCTAACAACCCCTCCTGATTAAATTAGCAAGAGTGGACCCTGACGCCGGTGATTGAGAACCTGACGGATGTTCTAGCCGTCCTCATTCTCAGCACCCCTTTTGTAGGTGAGAGCACAGAGGCTGGGGGTTGGGGAGGCGCTGTGGCCCAGGCAGGGCTTCGGGCACCGGCCTCCGTCATCGCCCTCCCAGGTGCCGTTCTGCCTCTAACCGAGGTGGATTCTCGGGCCTTGGTTCTGGGCTGGCCCATCTGGAGCAGAGATCCGTCATCCTTTGGTAAATGTGCTCTTTGAAAGAACTGAAAAGGTTAATGGGGCTTCTGCAGGCTCCCAGCCAACTGCCAGGTAGCAGCTTGGGCGGCCAACGATATAGCTCATTAGGTGACAGATAGATGAGTACGCAGCATTATCTTGCTCCTCAGGCCGAGAAGCAGCCACGGGCCTCCCCTGCCAGCCCTCTGCGGGTCCTGCTGATAACTGTGCTGTTTGCTGTGCTCGGAAAACACGCACAACACCTGATCTGTTCCTGGCCTGGGGCCGGGCGGGGGCTCAGGAGCAGCTCAGCCTCTTCCCAGGAGCCCAGCAGACAGGGAAGGCGCTGGCCGGGACCCCTAATGACAGGGGAGAGGCGAGCTGGCCTGGGCCTCCCACTGCCTCCTGCAGGCTCAGGGTGGGAGCCACCGTGGATGTCTCGTGGCACAGGCGGTGGGTTGAGTGACAGGGAGGGGACAGAAAGAGCCTGGGCCAAGCTGTGAAAGCCGTGCGAGCCCCGCCTACCTCTGGGCTTCTGGCTAAGCGAGAAACATGCCTCGTTCCTTGAAGCTCCCGTTGGCTGGTTTGCTGTAACTTGCCTCCTAGATCATTCCTAATTTATAAACCTGTGTCCTGGCCCACGGAGGAAGTCTGAACACATTTTAGAAGTTTAAATGGTTTGAGTTACATTAAGATCATTGCAGGTGACTGCTTCCCCCTCCACACCCCCACCCCTAAATTGGGCCATCTCTTGGTCTGAGCCCTTTCCCGCGCTTCCCGATCATCCTGGGGCCCGGCGTAGAGCCCGACTTGGGGAAGAGGTCAGAGTGCTCTTTGTTGAATGACTGAGTGAGGCACATGGGGGTCACAGGGACGGGAGGCTGATGCGGTGGACCCCACACTCTTCCAGAACCGTGAGTCTGCCATTCTTGGTTGGGAGTGGGGGTCGTGTGGGCATCCTTGGGAGTTCTGCTGGTGGTGAGCTGGTAGACTGGCTCTGTGAGGCATAAAGAGCCCCAACTTACAGCATTTGCCAATTTCCCTGGCGTAAACACTCCCACCATGGCGGGTTCCAAGCTGCCAGATGCTCAACAAGCAGCTCACGAAATCTCTTGAAAACGTAACAGTTAGTTGGTCCTGGTGAGTTAGTGCAAGCCATCTCCAGCACATCACTCATTTCCCCTTCTTTCCCTCCCCCTCCCTCCCCCTCCTTCCTTCCCTCGCTCCCCCTTTCCCTCCCCCTCCCTCTCCCTTTTCCTCCCCTTCCTCCTTCCCTCCCCCTCCCACCTCCCTCCCTCTCTCTTCATTTTCTCCTCCAGCATTGCCCGAACACGAGGACGCACCCATGCGCGCTGGCTCCTGCCTGGGTGCGGGGACCCTGGTGGAGGTAACTACTAGGAAGCTGCCGCTCTAACTACACTCCAGTGAAAAAGAATTCGTTAGAAGGAGGAGGAGGAGAGGCGGCAGCAGCTGTGGCCCTGCTGTCCCGTCAAGAGCTATGAAACACTGAGGGATTGTACTTTGGGAGGGAGGCGCGGCGCGGCAGAGGAGGGGCCTCTACGCTGACCCCCCGGGGGCCAGGCTCCCCGAAGGAAGAGGCTGCTCAGCCGAGACTCCAGGGGGCAGGAACGAGCAGGCTGGGCCAGGACCTGAGGAGCTGGGGAGGGGAGAGGCCAGACTGTGGGCAGTGTCCACGTGCTGAAGGGCTTGGACTTGGTCCCAAGGGCAATGTTAAGCTATTTATTTTTAAGTGGGGCACGATCAGATTGGCATTTTAATATGCTTCCCCTGAGTGCAGAGAGGGGAGCAGGCAGGCGGGGGGGGGCGGTTCTGGGTTGGGGGGTGCAGGAAGCTTTGATGGGAAGCCTGGCTGCAGCCACAGGACCATAACAGGCAACTGGTGGGGGGTGGGGGGTGTTGTGGGAGGGCCACCCAGCTCTGCCACGGCCACAGGATGGGTACTGGGCCATCTTCCAAGATGGGGGCAAAATGGGAGGAAGAGAGAGATCTGGGGGAAAGAAGAGAAACTCTTGCCTGCCTGCCCTCCTGCCCTCCTGGCTTCACCTCTGGGGCAGGGGTGGGGGGGTAGGGGTCTCCCTTCCAGGCCAGGGGGCCCTTGCCTGCCCTCTGCTTGAGGGAAGTGTTAGGGATATGAAGGAGAGGCTGATCAGATGGGCCCTCGCGTGAGGGATGCAGGGAGGACACCCCATATATCTGGCTTGGGAAAACAGGAGGCCCGGTTTGAGATCTGGGACAGACGGAGGCTGAGAAGATCAGCCAGGATGCTAAAGGGGCCCTGAACACAAGCAACCTGGACCCCTCTGGCCGGCTCCCACATGCCTGCCGCTGGGTTGGGGGACCCACACGGGCGGCAGGGGCCCTGCTCGGGCTGTTCCCTGGGCACGGGGGTGCAGCCGTTTCCCAGGCCGGACAGGTACACAGGATTAATAAGGCCGACCCGCTCTCCCGGGGGTGTGCAGCGAGCGAGCCAGCCGTGCTCTGAGTGAACCATCCATCACTGCCCCCCTAATAACTCTGCAGGCTGCTCCTCGCCCCACCGCATTGCAAGCGAGAATCCAGGCCGCCGGCAGGAAGATGCCGCAGCCCTTAACCACCGTAATTATGAAGTCTTGGTGGAAAGAGATGCTTATCGTTAATGTTAAGTGAGCAGAGCAGGAGACCAGATGCCCTGCCCGTGCGCACGCGGCCGTGTGCAGCAATGTCTGCCTGGAAACAGCGAGGCTGCCAACCAGCCACTTCCACGGCGGGCACGCGGTGGGGGGACGGTGGGGGGCTTTCCAAAATTCAAAAGCACAGTTAGCAATATAGACGTACCCTCTTTTTATGAAAATTTTTATCTCTTTTTCTGATCCATAAAAAGTCTCAGTTCACCGTGGAATAGGTGGGAAAAGGTGAGTAAAAAGGAGAAAATGACAGTTCTCGAAAGTCCCCACCCGGAGGCAGGTCCTCGGGGTGGATATGTTGCTGTGGGTTTTCTGCCCCCACCAGTGGCTGTGCATATGCGTTTGCTTTGTGTTGTTGTTTTTACATAATGGAGATGATTCATTGTATTTTTAATACGTATTCTTAAGTAAACCACTAGTCTCAGGTGTGGGGCTAAACGGAGGATGTAAATCTTGTCAATTTGACCGGTAAATCCAATTTACAAGGGGGAGAAAGGAGAATATTTCACTCACTCGAAATCATTAAAGACCCCCCACCCCTCACCCCCACCCCACCAATGGAGCAGGATTGACCACGTACTCCTGCCAGTACTCCTGACCACTACTCCTTCTGGAAGGCCCTGGGAGTTCAGGGTCAATGCTGGAAGCGCCAAGTTGCCAGTCAACCCGGGAGGACCCCACACCACCTTCCCTGGCTCCTGAGGTCCGGTCCTTAGGATGAAGAGCTGCCCCCAGCCGCCGTAGGAAACACGGAGGGTCCCTGGGGCCTCCGAGGGCGCAGGTGGAGCCCCAGGAAGAGGAAGGAAGCTCCCTTCCAGCCCTGGTTCTCTGTGGCTTAGAAGGGCAGAGAAAGACCTGAGGGCAGTGAAGTCTCTGTTCTGGAAAGGCTTTCTGGGTGGGGGAGCAGCTCAAGCCGCTGCAGGGAGGCAGGACCGCAGAGGAAGAGGCGAGTAGCCCTTGGTTCAGCCGCAGGGAACGTGGTTTGCTTTTCTCTGGAGTCTGCTGTGCCGAGTCCGCTGTGCCCGGCTCATTCTTTCAAGAATAAAGATTTATTCCTCTCCATGGTCACTGTCTACTCTCCCTCCAAACTCCAGAATGCCTCCTTCAGGAAGCCCTCCTTGGTTTCTGTGACTGACACAGCTCTCCTTCTCCAGGACCGCACCACTATGGAAATGCCACATTCGTGGGATTGACAGCTTCATGTGCATCACCACCCCCCGGCTCCCCAGGGTGTAAGCCCGTGGGGCTGGGGCTGTGTCCCCTGTGCCAAGCCCAGTGCCTGGGCACCCGCTGGTTGAAGGAAGGCTTTCAGAGTCTCCAGACTCGGCAGCCCATTTGACAAGTGGAGGGCCCCCCCCCCCCCCCCGGGCACCTGGGCCCCCTGCCTGGCCAGACCCCGGCCTCTGCAGTCCCCTTCGCTCTCCGTTACTTTGTTGCCAAGTTCTGGGCACGGAGAGGAGGTTTCTAGCTGCTCTGGTTTTTCGTTACTTTCTTTTTTTTCCTGGTGACCTTTCTGTGTAATTAAAAGGCCGCTATTCCAGGAGACGAGGCAGCCGGAAGCGGAGACGCTGATCTCTGTGTACGTGTGTGGAAATTTATTGTCTGGAGCACAGAATCCTGCTCGAGGCTCCTGTGCCAAAAACATTGGCTGCTTCACTCCGGGGGGCGGAGTCCCCAGCCCAGAAATCTTCCCCTCTGCGGGCCTACTGTGTGTGCGGCCCCTCCCACGTCCTGTGGCCTCTGAGGCTGGGGGATGGCTTCTTGTTCAGGGGGATTAACTCTCCTGAGCCACTCAGCGGCCCGGTGGACACAGCACGGACCTGCCCTCGCAGGGCTGGTATCCCCCATCCAGGCCCCTTCTTGGCCTGCTGTCTGTGGCGGGCTCTCCCTCACCCTGGAACTGCCCCCACAAGGCCACATCGAGGAGGGGCATGTCCAGCTGGGAGCAGTCCAGCCCAGAGCACGGGGGTATAGCTCTCGCCTGGGAGAGCTGGGTTCAAGTCCCGGCACCCCACTCCTTCATCACCTGATTCCAGATGAGAATAGCCCCTCCTCAGGTCCTAGTCTGCGCCCCATTAAGGGACTGTGCACGGTGCTCTCTCACCCCACCCTGGCCTACAGAATCCTGGGAAAGTTTATTTTCTGGATGGAAATCCTTCCTTGGCTATACCTTCCCAGTGCTGGTCTGGGGGCCCCTCCCTCCCCTGTGGCTCTGGTCAGCATCTCTGGAAAACAGCATCCCCCCACAGTCCCTGGGCCTCAGGGTGGAGGGTCTAGAGTCCAGCGGCCCGTGAGCCCCCTGCCCAGCCAGGCCTCCGCCCCTTGGCTCTCTGCAGCCCGCAGCTGCTGAGGATAATGCACGCGCTGGCCGGGGGCCAGCTCCCCTAAGCCACGGAGAATTGCAATTTAGCAAGTTCCTTAAATCCGAGGAGGCAGGAGCCCAGAGCCGCATCTGCAGCGTGAAGGCATCCCAGCGGCATGAGGGGCCTTCCTTGTCCCCGTCCGCCTCCGCGCCCCATCCGCTTCCCACAAGCTTGGATTAGGCCCCAGCAGCTGGGCGGGGGCGGGGGGCCAGGGGAGCAAGGGGCGCCGGGCTGGGGGCCCAGACCAGTGGGGGCCCTGGGCCTCTCTGCCTCTGCCTTGCCACGTGGCCCCTGGTGGGGTGCAGCGTCCCTACGAGCCTTGGGCGTCCCATCTGTAAAGGGGGGTGGAGTCCTTCTGCCGGTTCATGCGGGCCTGGAGGTGGCAGCCCCAGCCAGGCAAATGTACACCTGCAAGCCAGGAAAGAAGGGCGGGGGGCCTCATGTGAGCAAAGACTCAGGGACAGGAGCAGGGTGAGGTCTGATGGTCAAGGTCTTAAGGGCTGCCTGGGGGGAGTGCAGTGACCTGGTAAAGAGGGGGCGGGGTGGGGGTTCTGGGGCCCGGACAGACTGTGCACAGGCCCCTCCCCTGCCTTCGCAGCCCGGAGACTAGTGATGTGGCATTTGGAGTCATCTCTATAGCCCATCAAAGCATCTGTGAGGTGCCTCAGGCACATCCGTGCCCGGGACCATGAAAGGCCCCTTCTCCAAGAGGAACAGCATAGGTCTCAGGAAGCACAGGGCTGAAGGGCCAAATTACTTCCTCTAGCCCCTCTGGGGCCAGCCCAGGCTAACAGGGGCATGCACAGAATCCCAGAATCCCACACAGAGACTTGCTTGTCTCTAGGGCTGGAGAGCTCACTATCTCACCCGGAGCCCATTCCTTCGTGGAGGCATGCTCACTGCTAGGAAAGAGCTTTTGGGCCCCAGTGCCTCTAGAGGTGGTAACCTGACCTTCTCGACCTCTTTCCTCCAGACCAAGCCTCAGGGCTTCTTTCTCTGCTCCTTGCAAGATGCACCTCAGTGCCCTCTTCTGAATAGGAGTCAGTTGTCAACTTCCCCCCCAACTTTGCACTAGTATCCCAGCTGCAGTTAGCAGCAGGCTCTCACCTCCCAAGCTATGAACACTATGCTCCTGTTAATTGAACCCTAGGCCATTGGTGTCTTTTTCTGATGGACCCATCACACTGTTGAGTCCCGTACAGAGTGGAGTTGGTCGTTCTGGGGTGGTAGTGGATGAAGCAGGAGGACAACACATCCATCTTAGGGAAACTGAGGCCCAGTGGGGAAAGGCCCAGCTCAAAGTTACGCAATGCATCAACAGCAGGGCTGGGAAGAGAGCCAGGTCTCCTAACTTCTGCCGGCCCACTTAGTATACAGTTCCTCCATCTAGACAGAAAGGCAGGCCTCCATCTGTCCTTCCCTCCCTCCCTCCCCCCTCCCTCCCTCACTTCCTGAGAACCTCTCAGTTAAGCCAGAGAAGGTGAAGTCCATGGCCTTCAGATGGTCATGATTATTGGTGGAGGGGTGAGTGCAGAGGGGAGGGGACCTCGGCCCCACGTCCTACTAGCTGTTCCAGGGAATCCGCTGCACCCAGGGGCTCGGGGGCCAAGGTCCTGCACAGCTGACCTCGTCCAGCTCATTCTGCAAGCTCTGGGTGTTTCCAGAGATTGCTGGGCCTGTACATTCCTTTCTGCTGAGGGAGCTCCCCGGCAAGCGTGGAGAGGAACCGGCCAGCTCCAGGAGGCTTTGTGGTGGGAAAGGAAAGACAGCTCACGTTCATGGGGCGGCTAATGTGTACCAGGTGCAGGGCAGGCGTCTCTCCTGTGCCACTTGAGGAAATAGGCACCGCATTCTCCTTCT
Organism: Callorhinus ursinus; assembly: GCF_003265705.2. NCBI lineage: Eukaryota > Metazoa > Chordata > Mammalia > Carnivora > Otariidae > Callorhinus > Callorhinus ursinus. The sequence goes on from NW_027397070.1 coordinate 69,152,018, forward strand.
CTGCCATGGAGGGGAGCGACGGGATGCAGGAGGTGACAGGGGTGCCTCCCTTCTGGGACTGTTACCAACGACTTAGTTCACGGAAGGGCCCAGCTCAGAGCCCAGGGCCAGTCGGTGTTCACCAGGTCTCACTGTTACTGTCCCATGCCCTGTGGCCCGGTGCCGGCAGACTGGGGACTCGAACCTGCGCCCACAAGCCAAGGTCCCCGCTTCATGGTGAGGACCACGCTGCTGCCTTTTGGAGTGGGGGCATTTCCCGCATTGCTCCCAGCCTGGTCCCTGACCCGGAGGCTCCCCGTGGTCCTGGGGCCTCGGTGGGTGGGTGGGGGCTACGGCCCCTGCCCACGTCCCAGTGGAGAAGGTTCTCCCGTGGGAAGCTGAAGCCAAGTGCCCCTGAACCCGAGGCTCCCCTCCCCTTCCCTATCCCTGCTTCTGCCAGAGGCCATGCGGGTGTCCTGTGGGCAGGCCGCCGCCGCCGCCATGGAGGGCTGGCCAGCAGCCCTTGAGTTTCCACCAACTAATAATTTTTACAAACCTCCAGCCTCGTAAAAAAGTGCACAGTGGCCTGAACAACCTTGGCCAGGAGCCTTGTGGGAAAGCGGAAGGTACTGAGGCCAGGCAGAGGCGATCTCGGCCAAAGGCCACTTCCTGCCTCTCCCCGAGATCTTGCCTCAGGCTTCAGACCCGACCACGTCCCCTGTGGCCCTCAGCAGAAAGGCTGTCCTGCTAACAAGGCTCACACAGGCCGTCAGCCCTAGCCACCCTGCCCCCAGCCAGCCCCGACACCTCCTAGAGATCGCAGCTCTCTGCAGCCAGCTACCTCCAGGTTCCCTGTGCTCTCCTGCTGAGCGTAGGCCTTTGCATGTGCTCTTCCTTCTGCCCAGAATGCCCTTCCTGTCCCTCCACCAGGGATGCAGAAGTAATGACACCTACCATCCCAGAGGGGCTCTGGAAGCCTGGATGGCATGGGCTGTGCCTGGGGGCCTCAGAGAAGTGGCATTTGATCTACATCTGCCTAAATGCCCTTCAAAGGAGGCATGGGGTGTGGAGGCGGGAAGGAAGGCGGGGCAGCCCCTGATGCCTTGGGCTTGATCCAGAGCGCCATAGGGGAGCGTCTTGGGGAACAGGTTGGGGACAGGTGGGGTTAATACTCAGAGCACCCAGACAGGAGGTGAGGCTAGGGGGCAGAGGGATGGAGGATGGGTGGGTTGGAGGGGGATTGCCAAGGCATTTTCGAGACTAGAGGTTACCTGGACGGGCAGAAGAGGGAGGCTAGTGATGATGGCTTTCTGGTTTGGTCCCTGGTCCCAGGAGAGGGGTGCTGAGCCGCAGGTGCTGGGTGTGTGATTCTGGGGGTGTTTGGTGGCAGAAGGGTCCACAAGGCAAGTGGGCCTGGGTGGCGGAGGGGGTCTGAGAGCCACGGGCACGCCGGTGGGCTGAGAGGCCAGGACAGTGGTCGTGGGCGAGCGTGGCCGACAGAGAAGGGCCAGGCAACCAGGTCGACCCTCCCCTGGGAGGCAAGGCCACGGGCAAGAGCCAGGCCAGTGAACAGTCTGGGAGAAGTCCCAAAGAGGCATAAAGAGAAGCAGGTGGGTCCCAAAGCTGGAGGAAGAGAGTTCTAACGGGAGGGAATGATCTGGGGGTGGGCAGCAGCAACAAGGGGGTGGAGCCGCTCTGTGACGAGGAAGTGGGGAGCCGCTAATGCCCCCCCTGCCCTGTGACCCTGACGCTCAGGTGAGCCCCCTGAGGGTGGAAGTTTCGCTCCAGCCCCTCCTCAGCCCTCCATCCCCTGCCAGCGAGCGTCCATGAGGAGCTCCGGGTCTGCTGGACCGCCCTGGCTCCAGGGAGGCAGCTGGGGCGGGGGGGGGGGGGGGGGGGGGGGGGGGAGATGCCATCGCCCCCTGCAAAATGGCAGCATGACCGCACGCTCCCTGGGGCATGGCCACAGTTTCCCTGCCCCTGTAGGAGGTGCTCAGGGCCCCGCGGTGGCCGCCTCGGAGCTGCAGACGGAGATCCGAGGCTCCCGGCAAGGGAGCCCTCTCCGGAAGCCTGATTTATGGGCCCGCCCCTTGGCGCACATGGATCTGGCCCTTCTCTAAGTGCGTGTTCAATCAAATTAAAAGTGCCTGAGGTCAGAGGAATCATCAATTACCTGAGTCTCTTGGCAGCTATCCTTGTGCTCTCTGCGCCAGAGAGGCTGGGAGCTGCACCCTTTTCTCTCCCACCCCCAGACTGGCCTCCGGGAGGGCCCAGCGGCCTCAGGGAGCCCGTCTGTCTGTGGGGACTCCGCGTAGGTGAAAGCAGGACCGGAGGCCCATGTCCCCCGAATCCCGGCTGAAGGGCCTTCCGGTGCTTGACTGTGGAGGGGAGGGGGCCTGTGCGGGCTGCCGTGCGGGGTGGGCCGCCAGGACTTCCCATGAGTCTTGCCCCTGGCAAGGGTCTTCCTTCAGCGGGCCTCAAAGACAGGCCCCGGGCCTGGGCACAGCAGGCCCACAGTGGGAGGCTGGGAGAGCGGGGGCCCACCTCCTCCCCTCCCTGCACGGCACTGCCCGCTGGATCTCAGAGTCTCTTCTGGAAACCTCTCTCCAGGGTCAAAGAGAAGGGTCCGTGGCTCCGTGAGGCTGGACCAAGCCACGGCAGTGTTATCCAGAGGAGCCAAAAGGTGCAAGCCGCCACATGTCCACCGACGGAGGAATGGGTACGTAGATGCAGTCTATCCATAGTTCCATAGTCTATCCATACGATGGAATACTGCCGGCCTTAAAAGAGGAAGGGAATTCTGACGCCTGCTCCAACATGGACGAAACTTGAGGATATTATGCTGAGGCAAAGAAGCCCAGACACAAAAAGACGAAGACTGTCTGATTCCCCTTGTATGAGGTCCCTGGAGGATTCACGTTTCTAGAGACTGAAAGTAGATCGGTTTCGGGGCGGGGCGGGGCGGGGCGGGCACCAGGGCTGGAAGAGGGCAATGGGGGCTGGTGTTGAGTGGAGACAGAGTTTCGGTTTGGGAAGATGGAAGGTTCTGGGGACGGGCAGTGGTGAGAGCTGCCTCACGGTGGGTGTGAGCTTCGTGCCCCTGAGCGACACGCTTTGCGGCAGTTAAGATGGTAAATGTTACGATATGCATGTATGCGGATTTTACCACAATATAGAAAAAAGTTAAGATCTGTATCTCATTAAGAGTTCATTAAATCAGTGTGGTTCAAAAGAAAAACATACGTCGCAGTCCAGAGGGTGCCAGTGGCCCGCGCGCCCGTTTTATTTTCTTCCTTCTCCCCGGCCCCCTGTGCGCGTCAACGGCCACCTCCCTAGGGAATGAGAGCATAAAGCCCAGGGGCCGTCTGGGCCTGGCTTGGGAAGACACGGTGGAAGGTAGGGGTGTTGGCGACACCCCTCCAGCTGGAAAACCGCAGCGATGCTCTCTGTCTGCTGCCCACACGGCCGGGCCTGGAGACAAAGAGGCAATTACGAGAGGTACCAGAGTTGTGCGCTCCCTGGGCCGCTGTAATACCAGACACTTTGGAGCCCTCCACCTGTCTCGCTGTGCAGCTGACACCAGCCTTTAGAGAACACGCAGGTTGGGGAATGGAATTAATTTCCTAAAACTGGATGTCATGTCGAAGAGTCACCTCAGGATCTCTTGCCGGGACGGAAGTAGAGACGGCCGTTTGGTCTTGGCTCTCCCGACAGCCTGCCGCTCGAATCTCTAGTTCTGGGTGAAGCCTAGGAAGGTGCCTTCTCTGTAGGGCGCCAAACACACCTGACGAATTGGCAAAATACATCATCTTCATGACAGCTCCGGTGCCAAAGAAGATGGGATGGGATTTGTCACAAGGGCCTTGGGAGGCTTGAAAATGACACAGCCCCTCTGGAAACCACTACGAAAGCACAGATTTACAAAAGTGCCGGGACCTTTCCGTCAAGCTGTCCTCCTTCCGGAAACGTGCTCCCAAGAAAACCACCCAAGAGAAGAAAAAGGCATCTTCGGGGAGTTGCTCCCTGCAGTGGGGGCTAGAGTCTGACAAACCAGAATCCACCATCCCGTCTAACGATGGGGGTGAAACGAAGCCGACAGGGAGCCAGAGGGAGGCCGAGTTCAAGGCTGTCCCAAGTGGTCCCCGCACTGAAGGGAGAATCGAATGGGCGGGGCCCTAGACCCCGGTGACGATGCCACCCACGTGAGACTTTCCCTGGAGAATGTTACTGGCTTAGTCACACTGTAGCTAAAATATGTCAGGTGCTCTGCTCCAGAGTGAAAACTTCAGGGATTAGGCCTGTGCGCGCGCGTGTGTGTTCATGCCTTTTTTTAAAAAAACAAAACAAAACTGGAGAACAGAGATCGTTAATGGAACACAACAAGATAAAGAGGCAGCGAGCAGACGTGGCGTGCTTTCACTACACAGACAGAAGGCAGACAGGACAGGCCGAGCCCAGGAAAGTGGAGGTGGCTGGGTGGGGGTGGGGTCACGAAGTGCTTCTCCCTCTTGTCAAAATTGGCTTTCATGCTTAATGTTCTTGTAACTTTTTTTTTTTAAGGTGAAAAAACAAGAAAGCTGCACCCAGTATGTGTTCAGACTTGTGGGCTTGGCTCACACTTTCCACCCTTGCCAGGTATCCTCTGAGGCCTCCTGGGACCCCTCCAGCCCCCCCGCCCCCCCCCCCCGCGGGGGGGGCCCACCCCCCCCCCCCCCCCCCCGCCCCCCGCGGTCCACCTCAGGCCACGCTCCTGCTGCCCTGGCCCCATCAGTCATCTGGGGGAGGGAGGGGGGTAGCAGGGGCAGGGAACATCAGTGCAGGGGGGGAGCCGGCTAGCTGGAGGGGACTGGGGGCTGCTCTGGGGCACAGGCCCCCCCCAGATGACCACACCCACCATCTCTGTGCCCCCCATGCTAATGACATGTGCCTTCCCCACAGCTGCCCTCCCCAGGCCTGTAGACTCCTTGCCGAGAGGGGGTAGGGGGCTTCCTTCTGGGCCTGGGGGGCCCCCCCTTGCCTGGCAGCCACCCCCTCCTGGTACTCCCTTTTCCCTGAATGCCTTGAACTGGTCATCACTCTGGGGCCCCAGAGCGCAGGGGGGGCTCAGGCAGGTGCCGTCTCTCAGGTCCTCTCTCCTGGATCTGACATTCGAGCCCTTTTTAATTCTAAAAGAGATGGATTAGCCCCGAGGGGAAATGATCTCGGTGTGGGCCGCTGAGGACAGGCTGCCAAGGAAGGGGCAGCGGGGGAGTGAGAAGGCGGGGGCGACCGGTGTCCTCGGGGAGCTGGGGGGGAAACAGTGCTGAGCTCCCCGTGGTGGCCCCCGACTTGCGGCGAGTGTGGTCTCAGGGGACTCGTGCCCCCCCCCTCCCCCCCCAGGAGACCCAGGCAGAGTCGGCTGAGGCCCCGGAAGGTGGCGGATGTGGCTGTGTGTCTGGGGACTGCAAAGCAGGGAGGTGAGGTTGGGACACGGCCCCGTTCGGGACCTGTTAGTCGCAGACATGCCTAAGCATATTGTCAAATGTGAGGAATTAAGGGTCTCTCTCAGGCAGGCGCCAGTCGGGTGGGGAGATTTTCCAGCAGCCCTCCTGTGACCTCGGTGTGGCCGGTTCCCGTGGCTGCCAACGTGACTAGCTCCGGGAGCCCCCTGGGAACCACATCCTTGGCTCCATTGACCCCTCTGCAGTCCTGGAGCCCTGAGGACGCCTGGACATGTCTGCTTCCCCCCCATCACATAGCACTGTCACCTGGGCTCCCAGGCTGCCCTCCGCCTCTCTCCGTCCTTGCTGTCATGGCTCTAGGCGAGGCCCCGTTGTCTCCGGGCGGCCCCGCCCGGCCCCCCCCCCCCCCCCCCCCCCCGAGCTCTGTCCACCTCCCCAGGCCACTCTGAGCTGGGATGGGCTGTCTAGATCCCCTGGGCCCCAGCAGCCTCAGGGTACAGCCTGTGGCCGTGGTCCCCGGGCCTTGCCCCCCCCCCCACAGCCCCCTCCTGGCCACACCACCAGCTCCTCAGACTGCCTTCATGTTCAGGCCTTCACACCCCCAACCTCACCCTCCACTGCCTGGCTACCTCCACCCTTCCAGAGGCTCAGCCCTCCTGTCCTCTCCTTCGGGAAGCCCTCCCTGACCGCCTCCCTCATGGAACTTTGCATCCACGTCGGGGCGAACTCTGTGTGACCCCATCCCCACCCCAGTCTCAGTGGGTTCCGTTCATAGCAGTGGTCAGTGAAGGACTGAAACGTCAACAGCTGTGCAGAGATGAATGAGAGAATGAGTGATGTGGGGGCAGGAGGTGCCTCTGCAGGCCCGGGGGCTGGGGAAGGGTGCAGCCCACCAGGCCGTCCTCCCCACTCCCCCTCAGGATCATAGGGCCTCTGTCTGATTCATTCCCCGGTGCCTGGCTTCCCAGCAAAATGCAGAACCGTGGTCTCTGGAGTCGGTGGCAAGGCCGAGGCTCCAGCCCCTCTCCATCTCCCATGTCAGCGTGGGCATGACTTACGTGCCGCCCGCCTCAGCCCCTGCCTCCCTGGCTTGGGGGGTGGGGGTAGGGCGGAGGCCAGTGGCCGGTGGGCACCAGCGGGGAGGGAGACCCCCGCATTGCTTCCCTAAGGCCCTGAGGGCCCTTGGGGTGGGGGCCGCGTCCCTGGGGGTGCTGATGCCGCCCCCTGCCCTGTGTCTGTGGAAGCCGTGAGCGCCAGAGCGGGCTTCACATTAGTATTCCCTGTACAGACGCTTGCAAAGAAATGACTCACACACCGGTTGACTAATTTGAAAGTAAGCTGTTTTTGCTGCAAGTGGAAAGGTTCAGTGAATCTTAAAAACTAAGCGATGGAGATTTTATTCCTTGTTCTAGACCTTTCCTTCTGCAGGGAGGGTGGCTCTGCCCCCAAATGTCTTTGGTTGGCTTCCCTGCAGCAGGGACAGCGTCTAACAGGACAGACCCCACTGGGGGCGTCTGCTACACAAAATGCGCCTTTGGGGGTTGGGATCAGGGGCCTGGGCTACAGTTCTGCAGAACCAGGCTGGGGCTCTGGCAAGCCCACCTGCCCAACACCACTCCTCTGGTGGGGTAGGGGACTGCCAAGAGGGTGTGCACCTCCCCCACGTGCTGGGGACTTACGGTTATGAGGGGCTACTATCCCCCCATTTTACAGACAGGCAGTGAAGAGGCACAGAGAGGTCGGTAATGCATCTGAGGTCACACAGCTGCTTTGGACAGAAGGTGGGATTACAAACCTGGCCATGGGAGGTAGCTGGCTTTCCTAATTTGGGTCACCCCCTCCCTCCCGGGTTAGAGAGGAGAATGAGGGCCAGACCTTTTGCCCTGCGGGGATGACATTTGCATTTGTCCTGTGGGAAGTGGGACTTGAGGGGACACACTGCAGGAAGCAGGGAGCCCCAGCGTGTGTGTGTTGGGGGAAGTTGAGAGCAGCTGGTGGCCCAGGGTGGGCGGTGACAGAGAAGGGAGCAGCGAGGTCAAATTCACGATATGCCTCCAAGGTGGATCCAACAGGCCTCTGACATTCATCGGGAGGGAGTGAGGGCCAGAGCCTGCACGGAATTCCTTGTCCCCTTCAGGACCTGGTCTCCCCTGACCCAGCCCCGGCTCTAAGTGGTCCACACTCGTGGGCCACCCACTTCCCTTCCTGGCTTTCCTCCTCGGCTGCACTACCCAGGCATATCGTCCATGGCAGCAGGGACAAGGGAGGCCCCAAGGCTGGTGACACGCCGCCTGCCTGCCAAGGGCCAAGCACCGAGCCCCCCGACCTCAGGCAGCTGCTCGGGCCGAGGGGTGCGCTGGAGCCCCTGGGAGACTTGACCTCAGGAAGAGAAGTCACAGAGGTGGTCAAGGCCAGAGCGGGGAATTCCCCACCCCCTGGGCTCTTCGGTCACTGCCTGTAACGCCCTGTGTTCACTGAGGGACGCTGGGGAAGCAGGTCTAGTCTTGGGCCTCAGCCTGCTCTGCAGCCGCCTCACCTCCCTGGCAGCAGAATGATGGGCAGAAAATTGAAAAACTTAGCCAAACTAGTGTATTACTTTCCTGGCGCCCCCGCCTCCCCTCCGCCGAAACAGAAGCCAGAGATAACGCTCTCCCAAATAGGTTTACCGAAGTCAACCCATTACAAGTGCGGACAAGCTTGGAGATAACAGAAGCCTGTGAGTTCTTAATATCCTGCCCGGCACGCCGGAGGAATAAATGAGGGACGGGCAAGACAGCCCCGACTGCAAATACTCCGCTACGGCCCTCGGCCATCCATCAGCCCCGTGCGCGGCAGACAGTGTCGCCGGCCCTGGGTTTGGGAAGTATGGTCGCCATAGGGATGGAGTCAAATGCATCCTTTCAAAAATAGATCTGCTTAAAATTCATTAACTTAGACAACTCCACCAGAAGAAGCAATCAATTCCTTGAACTCTATAATCAGGCTTCTCCCAGGGACCTCTTCCTCAGTGTCGGTGAAGCTAATAAAGACTGGGTCCCATGGAAGGAGAGAGGCAAGAAGTCTAGCCTTGACGTTCTGCGGCCGGCTCGGGCCCAGTGACTTTCCCATGTGTTTGTCTCTGGAGTGAGTCACTCGTCACGCCGGCCAGGGTCGGGGGCCCGCTTGGCCCCTGCCAGGCGCCGGGCTGGGCCAAGGGTGCAGAGCAACCAAGGAATGGTCTCGCGCACCAGGAGCCACAGTTGAGTGGGGAGATGCGGGGACCGGCGTCTGGGCTCACTCTTGATGATCTCATCTTGCACGGGGCCATAAATCCCGCTCACTAGCGGACAAGTCTTGAATTTATATCTGTAGCCGGGACCTCCCCACTGAGCCCCAGACCCCATTATCCAGATGCCTCTTCTCCATGTCCTCTGGGGTATTTAATGGGTATCCTAAACCCACCCTGTCCGAGCACGGCTAGACCTGTTTCAGGTTCTTCCAGCAGCTCGGGCCAGAGACAGGGAGCCCTCTGGGATTCCTCTCTTCACCTCAACCCCATATCCAGCGCCATCTGGGGGCCTGTGGGACCTGCCGTCCAAGAGCAGCCAGACTCCAGCCGTGTCTCTGGGCCTTCATGGGTGCTGGGCTGGGCTGGCCCAAGCTGTGCCCATGGTACCTGGATGACTGTGGAAACCCTACCTGCTTCCACCCATGCCCCTCCCCCTAATCTCAACCTACTAGCTGGAGGAACCTATTCATATATAAGCCTATCCTCTGCCCAAACCCTGCCAAAGGCTCCTGGGTCACCTAAGACCTTATGAAGCCCTCTGAAGTCCCCGGGCCTCCCTGGCCTGGCCTCCTATTACTCTCTACTTCCCTCACTCCACTGCAGCCACATTCCTGCCCCAGGGCCTTTGCACTTGCTAGCCTCCCGTGTAGAGCTCTTCCCCCAGGTGGTCTATGGGCCTGTACTTGGCAGGAAGATTTCCCTTGTCACCTTGTCTGAAAGTGTCCCTTTCCCCTGGCACTTTCCACTACCTGTTTGACTCACGCATCTTGTTTGCCGCCCGTTGGTCTGACCAGCAGAATGCATGAGCCACAGAGCCAGAGGGGGGCATACTGTGTGGTCACTGCTGAGTGCCCTGGACCTCACCTGGAACATAATGGGTGCTCAGGAAGTGTGCAGTCAGTGAACAGATGAGTGAAACTTGTCTCTCCTTCCAGAAGGCTGCCCCCACCCCCTCCTTCAGGCTCTCACTACAGAGTCAAGTGCTCAGCTCCCTTTGGAAATTTCTGGTCATGGCTTTACTACTGGGGGACAAATCCTCTCCCGTCTGGCAAGCCAGATGCTGGCCCCGTCTGACTCCTCCTCACCCGATGCATCTGCCCCTTGCAATGGATGGTGTGGACTCTGGCTCAGTCAACGTCCCGCTCTATACGCTGGCCACGTCAGCCCCTGCCCCAAGCTTCCCTTCTGGAACCTTCCATTCAACTCTTCCCTTTCCAACCACCTGTGCACCCCTTGGTTGTTCCTGGGAAACCTCATCTCACCACTAAAACCTCTTTCTCTCTCCCACACCCCCCAACCTGCTTCTTCAGCATCCACCCCACCCCATGGCCCTGATGGAAATCTGGGGATCCTCGGTGCCTCCCCACCCACCGCCCTGTTCCTGCTTCCCTCGCCCCCTCCCCTAGAATCTCAGGCCAGCCTGCAAACCCCACCACGAGGCTGGGCACTGAGCTTGTGGGGTCCATGAGGGTGGGGGCTGCTGGAGTAATGAGGGGCCATTTATGCATCCGCTGCACCCCATTAAGGTGAGCAGAAGTACAATGCAGACTCAAGGCAGGCGCAGCAAACCTGAAAGCTTCCAGGCTGCGTGCCCTGTGCTCTCTGTTGATACAATTCCGTTCGATCCACTTAACAAACATTTACCCAGCACATGCTGCCAGCCGAGCACGGGGCCAGGCCCCATGGGAGGCACCCCTCTGCTGCTCCCTGCCTCACCCCCTCCTCCCTGTCTCTCCAGCCTGCTCCTCCACCCCTTCTGGAGGCTTCTCCGGAGACCACCTCCACCCTCAGCCTCTCTGCTTTTACACCCCGCTGCGCTGTCTACACCCCACTCTAGACGTCTGTGAAGGAGGGTAGGGCCAGGGCAGCAGGCTTCCTCAGCACCCACGCTGCCGGTGGCCACACTGCCCTGTCCCATGAAGGGGGCGTTGCCCAGAGGAAATGCTTGCTCGGCGCCCGGGGCTGGGCGGTGGTGGGGGGCTCCCGGTGACCAGAGCACGTGGGCCCCAGAGGGCAACAGCAACCACGGTAACCCCACAGTCGTGCCTGCCTCCCACCCCGGACTCGGCTGGTGCTGTGACCGAGCACATCTAGGGCTCATATGGGAGACGAGGCCAGGAGCAGGCACCTGGCTGACAGCCGAGGGCCTGGAACGCAGGGTGAGAACTGGGGCCGGCTCTCGGAGCTCCCGGAGCTCCCGGAGCGAGCCCCCATTCCTCTTTGCTCCCCTCCCCCCCATGGGGCTAGCTCTAGGTTGTAATAATAATAACGCTAACCAACCCCGAGCTCACGCTTTCCTGCATGTGGGGCGCCCACCCGGGCCCGTTTGCGAGGATATCCCGAGTCCTCTTATCACCATTGCACAGATGGGGAAATGGAGACACAGAGAGCCTTAGTATCCTGGGACGGTCGCACTGCTAGTGCGTGCCAGAGCCCGGGTTCAAACTCTGGGGGAAAGTGGCCCGCAGACGTCTTTGGTGTGGACAAGTGAGCAGACACGCTGAAATCGTCCCCACAGGCCTCTGAAGAGGGGGTGAGTGACCAGAGCCGAGCCCTGGGCCAGTGGTGCTGGGGTGGGGGTGGGTGGCTCTCTTCTTCCCAGCTTCACCCTTGGCCCGATGATGAGAAGTGAATTTTCTTAGTTCCCTGCGCTCGTGCATTTATCAAACACTAACCGAACACCTAAGCATGGGGGATTTGGGGACAGTTGAGGCCGGCCCTGTCCTCCCCAATGTGGATGCCGCCCGCCCCCCCAGCTGGGAGGAAGATGTCTAGAAGCAGCTGCAGAAGAAGCAGGTGGTGGGAGCTGCGCCTGTGGCCCCCACAACAAGGAGGAGGCAGGGTTGGGGGGGGGCAGGCTGAGCTGCCTGCAGGAAAACCCTCACGTCTCCTCTGCTCTGTCTGGGAGACTCAGGGCTAAACCGCCTGGGGGGGGGGGGCTGCGGCGCAGCACAGACACCCCGAGGCCCAGACTCACCCGCCTCCCACTTTGTTTTCCCTCCTCTTCTAATTTATGTGGTTGCTCTGGTGTCACTTCCTAAGCCTTCCTAAAGCCTCTGCAGAATGAAGTGGGGATTAAATAACCCAACTGTTGTCAGCCTCAGCGTGGTGGGACCGCGGCTGGGACGGAGGCTCTGCCCGCCATCCCAGGCACATGGGCCAGGAGGTGATCAGGAAAACTCTGAGCACGTATTTGTTCTGAGACTTGATTTTTTTAAATGCTGGCCCGGAGGCTGAGATTGTGTCCCCACTCACACCTCCCCTCCTCTGTCCCCCAAAGTTTTCTAAATCAAATGCACAAAAATTGCGTGTGGCGGGGATCCCTCTTAAATTGTGGAGCAAGTACGCAGCTTTGAAAGGCTCGCTTCCACGTCAGCCGGCTGTGTGAGCCACTCGTGACCGTGACCGCTCAGATGAAAAGTGCCTGTGTTATCCGCATTTTTGTCTTTTGTTCTGTAGCATGTCCCTCACATTCTCTCTGAATAAAAATAAAAACTTGACCCTGAGTTAGAAAGCCAGGGGGTCCCTCCTGCCCCTGCGAAGCCTCCTTCCCCCGCCCCCCGGATCCCCCCAGGTTATATCTGGAGAGCAGAGCAGCTCCGAATGCGGCTTCCCATTTCTTTCCAGATTTTTCTATAAGATGAGAATCTTAAACTCTGACTGTCGACAAAACCGGTCACCTGCCCACCCTTCCCGACAAAGGCTGCAATGTAGCTATTGATGGATTCGGGGCAGCAGGGCCATGATGAGAGTCCCATCTTTGGACATCTCAATACCTTCTACACTCCCTTAAAAAACTTACATTGCTGAAAACCCCAGCCCTGTTAGTTTACCGCCGAGTATCTGCCGCATCGACATGTCTTCATATAAACATAGCCATACACCCAACACCCAGAGACCAAGAAGAAGGGCCCAGATCACCAGCATCCCTTTGGCCCAACATAAAGAACCTGAGCCAAGTCACGCCTGGACTGGTGAGTTGAGTTAGTGGAATTAACGGAGGGACTGTGTTTCTCGGCCACCTGTTAGTGACACATTTCTGAGCAAGTTCCCACCTGCTTCCCCAGAGATGGAATCACCTCGAAGGCAGCGGTCTTTGAGCCGCTGTGTGATTGTGCTTGCCTGCGGCGCCGAGGAGCCCGGCGCTTTCTCTGTTCCTAGCAAAACCCTCCGGTGCCGCCCCTTGCCGACCGACGTGCATGACCCGCTTGCAAATGTCGCTGCGGGGGGCTGCTTTCTTGCAGTTTCTGGTTGGAGAAACCACCCAGGTTTTACCAAGGACCGGGCTCACGTGGCAAGGATGAAATCCACCTTTTACACCGGAAATCCAAGAACACCCTCCACCGTCGGGTGGCCGCTGCTAACTACGGGCTTGTGTTTGTGCCAGGGAGAAACAGCTCCGGTAAGAGCCAGCACCGAGCCAGCGCCTTCTGGGCGCCATGGGGACCGGGCTCACCGGGTTCCACGGGCATCCCACTGGGGAGGGACTATTTTTATTTTTTTTGATTGAAGTGAAATTCACATAACATAGAAGGAACCTTTTTCAGTTGCACTCAGCATGTTCATAATGTTGCACAGCATCACCTCGAACCTACTTCCAAAACATTTTTATCGCTACCAGAGGAGACCCCCCCACGCAGGAAGCAGAGGGTCCCTGTTCCCCTCCCCCAGCCCCTGACAACCACCAGGCCGCTTGCTGTCTCTGGCTTTGCCTCTTCTGGACGCTTCATACAATTGGAACCGTGCAGCCTGCGGTCTTTGGTGCGTGGTTCTTTTGCTCAGCGTGTTTTCAAGTTCCATCCATTGTGCGGCTCGGGCCGCGGTTCGGTCCTTCTCACGACTGAGCCGTATTTCATTGTGTGGATGGACCACATTTTGTTTATCCAGTCATCTGTCGGTGGGCACCTGTGTTCTTTCCATCTCTTTTTGGCTGCTGTGAGCATTCGTGTGCATGGACTAGTTTAAGGGGCTACTTATCATCCCAACTCACAGATGAGAAAACTGAACCCCCCCCCCCGACTTGCCCTACCTGCCCGCAGCTGCACAGTTATGGCCTTGGGGTCACTGGGGACAGGAGTTCATGGCCACGTGAGCGAGTCTTCTCAACATATGCTACATATCTTCCCTGCTTTCATTCTTTCTCTCCACATTCCCTGTTTTTAATCCACGACCCTTTTCCCCAGTTGAAGCACCATTTAAGATTTGGAGAACTTTTAAAAAGGTAAACCAGGGATGTTCATAGAATCTCCAAATCCCTTCTTGTCAGTGCCCCGGTGTCATGTGCGTGTCTCACCTACGGGGCGAAGGCTTGACCCCTCAGACAGGAGCAGGGCAGGAAGCATGGCCATCCCATCCCATGCACCCCGGGGCTCGGGGCCGTGCCGAGTCCCAGTGCCCAGCCCAGCTGGAAGCCAGGAAGTCCACAGTTAGTTCTGGGGAAGGGACACCTGCCAGGAGGTGGAGGGCCGTCCCCCGAGCAAGTGTAGCAGGTGCTGCCCGTTGGTAGAACGGCCTGGCAAAGGTAGCAGGCAAGACCTGGGCGTGACATGGTAAATCGGGCTCCTTGTGCTCTGGGCAGATGGGCTTTTAATGATTCTCCCCTATTATTAATATTCCCTACTTGGGGAAAAATAGGCATAGATTATGCAGCTTGCCCAAGGTCACACAGCAGCTCAGTGGCAGAGGTGGGATGGGGGCAGCTGGGAAGAAAAAGGGGCTTTGGGGGATCCCCAAACGACAAACTTGTTTTTCAGAGGCCAAGTGAGCTGACTCAGGCCCTCAGAAGGGCACATTTTCACGACCTCCCTCCCCATGTGTCTCGGCATGAGCGACGTTCCGGAAGGAACGGGCCGGGTCCTACGCACCCTCCTGCCAGCAGCCAAGGCTGCCTCTCTTCCCCTGGGCTGCAGAAGTTCAGAGAAACTAGGATCACGCAGAGGGCCTTTTCTGCCCCTGATGGCCTGCTTTGTTCTTCTAACAGCTTTATTGAGGCAGAATTTATATATATAATAATCACCCATTTTAAGTGTGTAATTCAATAGTGCTTAGTAAATTTGCAGATTTGTACGAGCATCACCACAATCTAATTTTAGAGCATTTCCACCACTGAAAAGAAGCCTCTGTGCCCCCCTAATCTGCCTTTTGTATCACTGCAGGGGGGACATCTCCCCACTCTGCAGTAATGCCGGACCCTCACTGAGCACTTGATCCCTCACCAGGTCTAGGGCCTTCCCAAGGACACATCCATGAAACTGCCACGGCAGCCCAGTGGGGTCAGGTCTTGCTGTGATGGTCCGCTCGTCGCCACAGAAGCAGACGCAGAGCATGGCTAGGTTCCCTGCTGTCGTGGGGTGAATGGTGGGCCCCCCAAAAGGTGTGTCCACGTCCTAACCCCCCAAATCTGTGACTGTGACCTTATGGGGGAAAAGGGGTCTTTGCAGATGTCACTAAGGTAAGGATCCTGATCATCCTGGATTCTTCGGTGGGGCCCGGAATCCAGTGGCACCAACCCAATGAGAAAAGCAGAGGCTGTTTTTTCAGAAGTTGCTCGAACGGGGCGTCAGGCAAGGCTGCTTTCTCTGGCAGCCCTCACAGGTGCACCCTGACGGAGCCATGGCCGGGAAAGCTGGAGGGGGCTCCCCGGGAGTGGGGCATCCTGTGTGATTATTAGGGGGCACGTGTGGCTTTCTCTGGTTGGTTCTAAATCGGAGGTGGACACACATTAGGGCAGCTGTGAGTTCCTGATTGTGTCCTGACCGCTCAGAACTGACTGCCAGAGAAGTCATCATTCAGCTTCCTGGATGGTCACCAGGGGTGGCCTGCTGGGCTCCTGGAAATCCGACGCACCGCAGCCTGGCTTCCTGGGCCCGTGGCTGGAGACAAGGCGTGGAGCTCCTGGGCAGGTTGTGGCAGGCTGTGGCCCAGAGTTCTGTTTCTGTATGTGGTCTGGCCACTGTCCCTTTATATATTCGGTCTATGCCAGGTGTCCTCAGGAGCGACCCATAGAGGATGGACAGGAGAACGGAGGTCAGGTCGGGAGGGAAGCAGAGAGGGAGGCGTGCAGCCCCAGGCCGAGGACGCCGGAAACCACCAGAAGAAGTTGGAAGAGGCAGGAAGGATCCTCCCCAGCGGCCGGAAGGAGCACGGCCCTGCGGACACTTTGATTTTTGACTTCTGGCCTCCAGCAACGTTGAAGAATACATTTCTGTTGTTTTCAGGCACCAAGTTGGCGGCGATTTGTTAAGGCAGCCGTGGGAAATGAATGCTCTGGCCCCCAGGGTTACACGGATGGGGATTTTTGCCAAAGTCCCGAGTGGGGGCTCTTGACCATGCTGCCAAGGTGGAGGTGGGCGAAGGTGGGGCTGGAACAGCAGGAGGGACTCAGAGAGAGACCGGCGACAAGGTTCTGTGCTGGTTTGAAGTCTTACCCGTCTGTTTGCTCGTTCTTTCAATATTAGCTCAGGTCCCAAGATGGCTTTGATGGCTCATGGGTCAAAGGTCTGAGTGTTGCACCAGACCGGGCCCCGGCAGAGCCCCTCAGCCCCGAGGGCATTGCCTTCCGTCTAGACACCTGCCAAAGCCCTTTCCAGGCTGTCTGCCCTGAAACTCCGGGACAACAGGCTTTCCTCAGCTGTCCTCACTGAGGTCCAGTGTCCCTCACTGACCTCACCTACGAACTGAGATGAAATCCAGCTAGCACACCAGTGACACTGTTGACCGCCTTGTTTAATTCTTCCCCATCTCCGTTCCAGAATGGCCTCAAAATGGCTTATGGAGTGACACCCAAACATCAAGTTAACTTAGAAGGAGGCTGGGAAAAAAAAAAATAAAAAAAGAAGAAGGAGGCTGGGACCTGGGGAGTCAGGGCAGAGGGAAGGGAGCCAGCACCTAGAGGCCAACGTGAGGACCAGCGTAGACCCCTGCGGCAGGCCACAGGGCAGGGGCTAAGCTTCCCAGCAGCCAAAGGGGAGAGGGGTCAGAGGCAGTGTGAGGTACCAGCAAAGTGAGGGCTAGGCTGTGTCTTGGAGCAGGTCACTGGCCAGACAATGGCACAGAGTCACAGTACTGTTTGGGGCAAAACCCCTCAGGCTGACCCCTGTCTCTGCTGGGCTGGCGGGATCTGGCCCCGGGGTTGGGGAGATGGTCTGGTTTTGTTTGTCACTGTCTTTTCCTTTGGGGCGCTCTCGGTACCCATCAGGGTGGCCCACCTCGCCTGCAGGGGTAAGGATGTGGCCCAGGAGACCCATCAGAGTCCGGCTGGGACTTGCTCCGCACTGAGGGAGACGGGGGATCGTTGATGCCCTGGACAATCACGAGCTATGGAGACGACGTAAGCGGGAGGGGGCTGCCCCATCTTCCAGGACACCCAGAGGTGGCCATGTGCTTCAGGAAGGAACAAGGCCAGGGCCCCAGGGTGGGCAGGGTTGAGCAGCAAGGAAAGGCGGTTAGGCAGAGGGAGCGCCCCATTGACACCCGCCCTGCTCCTGGATCCAGCCATGTGTGACATCCTGACATCTTCTTCCAGACCTCCTGGTGATGTGGGTCAATGAAGTCCTCACAAAGAGCTTTACACAAATTGCTGTTGTGAGAAACAACCTGGGCTCACAGCGGTGCCTACCATGGGAAGGAGGAAGGTGGGGAAAGAGTGTTCTTTGGTGACTGCTAATTCCCGTTTCTCTCATCCGTGGCTTTGATGGCCTTTGGGCTGTGCTCCCTGACCTTGGGATCCAGTGTCCCTCACTGACCTCCCCCCGTGGGCAACGAGGCCGACACTGGGGGTCCAATTTAGGCCATCGGTACTGCTGATCGCTGGGGGTGGGCCAGGCCCTGTGCAGGTGGGTTTTGGGGAGGGGGCCGTAGTGAGGATCAGGGTGGGCAGGCACTGGTCCACGGAGATCACAGCGTACTGGGCGAGGGTCACCAGAAGCCCCCACAAGAACACAGCATGCCCCCTGCCCCCGTGAGAGGCCACTGACTTTCACTAGTACAAGAATAAGATTATGGGGTTTTTTTTTCCCCTTAGAAAATACTTTGTTTCTTTAGCAGAGCACAGAGGAGGAGATAATCAAGGTGTTTTTAAAGCCTTTAGTGTTTTGTTTTTAACTCTCCGTGATCTCCCCCCCCGGCCCCGCATAAGGCTTCTCAGTCTTGGTTCTGTTGACCTTCGAGACTGGATCATTCTCGGTCGTGGGGACTGGGCTGAGCATTGCAGTGGCCTTTATCCTCTGGATGCCAGTAGCATATAGTGTACTTCCCCACTTCCCTTTGTGACAACCAAAAATGTCTCCAGACACTGCTGAATGTCCCCCCTGAGGGGGCAGAATCGCTTGGGTTGAACACCGCTACCCCAGGGACTTCTGCCTCCACAGTTCCGACATAGGAAACACACAACACAGCCCGAAAGAGGGAGGAAAGAGGTAAATTTTTGGGGGGGTGATTTTTTTTTTTTTTATCGTAGTCAAATATACATAACATAAAGAAGAGCTTAAAAAGAGCTCTATTCGGTGGCATGAAGCGCATTCACTGTGTGGGTGGCCATCCCCAGCATCCATTTCCAGAACTCTGTCGTCGTCCCAAACAGAAGTTCCAGACCCGTACAAAAGTGCCCATCCTCCGACACCCCACCCCCACCCCCTTCTACTTCTGTCTCTGTGGACCTGACCACCCCAGGGACCCCATCCAAGTGGAATCAGGCAGGCTTTGTCCTGGGACTGCCTTGCTTCCCTCGGTGTAACGTCCTCGAGGTCTGCCCCTGTCATAGCAGGTGGCAACATCTCCTTCCTTTGTAAGGCTGAAGAATATTCGGTGGTGCGAACAGACCCCGTGCTGTCCCATTGAACCACAGATGGCCGTTCGGGCTGCCTCTGCCTCCGGGCTACTGTGAATAAAGCCCCGGTAACAGGGTGTGCCGTGTCTATTTTAAGTCCCTCCTTCCAACTCCTTGGGGTGTACCCCCAGAAGCGGAATTGCTGGGACATAGGGCATTCCTATGTTTAACTCTCAGAGGAGCTGCCGTGCTTTTTCCCATAGCAGAAGCAGCATTTCACATTCCCACCAACAGTGCACAGGCCTCCAATTTAACTCTCAGGGGAGCTGCCGTACTGTTTAGAAGTAAATTCTTGACTTTTGAATTTCACAAGAGGCTTTTGAGGTTCAGATGCAGAGGTGGAAGGAGAGTGGGGGGCAGGTGGGCAGCACATGGATACGGAGAGTCTCTAAGTTATCACCAAGTCCCCGGCCTCGGGGATCGGGTGTGGCTGGGGGACGCGGAACTGAGGGTTGGCTTTTGCCACCAACAGGATGGATCCTTAGTAGAGTCAAATTGTAGGAAAACAAAGTCCTCCTTCTTGCCTGGCTGAGTGTGTGGCTTGAGATTTGTACTGTTACCCTGGGCCCCAAAGTTCTCGGCTGTGGAGCGTGACCATGGTATTTTTAGCCTGGAAATATTTGCAGGATGGGAGTTGCCCAACACCTACATGGACCATAAAATAATTTCCATCAGGCAGCCATGGAGCACCTCACTTGGGGCCCTGTGAGTGCCTGCAAGTCCTCCAAGATCAACACGGCCCCCAAGGCCCGCCAAGGCCCTGAACAAGGAGGGCTGCTGTCTGGGGCCAGACGGGCGGCCGTCAGAAGCCGCGCACCGTCGCTCTGGAACAAGGCCCGCAGTCAGGCCCGTCCATCTGTAGGCCCCTTTCTTGGTGGTGGTCAGTGGCGGGACCAGGTGTGTGGGACGGATTGATAAAGGTCGTCTGTCTGATTGGGCCCATGTAGACTGAGCGGGACTTCAGTGGCCCCCACATAAGGGAGCTGGTCTCTGACAATCATGGGTCACCCCCAAAGGTGGAGTCCGATCGTCTACACAATTTCTCAGAACCCTTCGGGGAGGAAGGCTGCAAGCTGCACCCCCCCCACCGCCCCGCCCTGCAGAGGAGGAATCTGGGCTCAGAGGGAGCTCGGCCCCATCAGCGGCTTCCATTCCCAGCCCATCCCTTGCCCTTACCAGCTCCGTGCCTGGGCTTGGCATCCCGTTGGCTCATTTTGGGCTTCATTTCTACTGGTGTCGTTGCGGCACAAAGAGGCCAGGGTGCAGGGGCAGGCTGTGAGGTTGGGGAGGGGTGGGCAGCAGCTCCTGAAGACCCCGGGTGATATGACTTCCTGGACAGGTGCTCGGTGAGGCTCGGCTGTCTCCCCGTCCCACCGCCACCCGACTCCAGGGTGACCGTAAGGGGGAGGAGGCTGATGACGGACTAAGTGCCCCATAGCTGCTGTGGGTTTCCGTCCCGGCTCCCCCACGGACTGGCCTGTGTGCCCTAGAGCGAGGCCCTTACCCCCTCTCAGCCTTTCTGTCCCTGGACACGTGGGACCTTCTGTCAGGCAGTGGGGTCAGCGATGCGGGTGAAGCCCCCACAGGACGCCTGGCACAAGGTACGAGTGCGCAGTAAGTGTCCCCTGGAGGTGGCGCTGGGGCCCACCATCACCAAGGCCGCAGGGGGCGGGGGCTGGTGTTGGGTTGACACGGAGGGAGGCATCTGCATGGGTCTTCCAGAGAAGAAAGATCCTGGCGGTTTTCCAGAGCCAGACTCCCCCAGGGAGAGGTGCTGAGGGTCGAGGTGGGCACCGAATTCCCCTGGAGAGCCGATGCCAACGCTGCGACCCCTGTCTGCCCCACGGGGCGCCCCCTTTGGCGACCGTCTCGGATGCCACCCCCACAGTTCAAAGGGACAAAGGGAGCGTGGGTGCTGAGCTGACGTCTTACCCGGAGCCCAGGTGTGTGAGAGCTAGAGGGCCGGTGGAGGCAGCCTCAGTCCTGATCCAGCCCAGTGGATCCAACCCCCGCGGGCACGGGCCCCGACCCCAGGGCCGAAGACCCAGAAGTGGACACGAGATGCCGAGGGCCGCCGTGATGACGTGGTTGGTCTGGAAGGATTTCAGGAGTCTGGGCCCGCGCCCACGGCAGGGCTTTCCTCACCGCAGGGCAAACTCACACGGTGGCTCGAGTCTGTTTAAAGGGGCCTGGCGGGGACCCCAGCTTTCTGTCAGCTGCTGCCACTCAGGTGCCCACACCGTCTCTGACACCTACCCTGGGAGGCGGGGAGGAGGCTTGGAAATGTTGCTTGCCAGGGTGGGGCTCCCCTGGCCTTCCAGAATTCCCCAGGGTCCTGGGAAAACAGACAATGGAAGAAGGGATGTGAATCTCTTCCCTCTTACACAACACGGGGACCAAAGGAGCCATGGATGTGGTGCCTGGTGGATGCCCAGCCAAATCCGATCCCTTCCTCCTTCCTAGGAAGTAGGAACAAACCCCTGGCCTGCTTACTGGTGGGGCGGCTGTGAGCATCTGAGGAGCTATGAGGCTTTGTTGGCAGGAAAGGGTGAAACGAAGCGTGGAAGGTGGTGAATCACTGAGAAAGTGCATTTGAGAAGGACCCGGGGAGTAGGTGAAGGAGGGAGCTGGGGATCTGGCGAAGGACGCTCAGCAGAGGGAGGAGCCTGTGCCAAGGCCCGGGGGTAGGAGCCTTCCTGCGGCCTGAGCTACAGTAAGGAACCAGTGTGGCGGGAGGGGAAAGAGGCAGGAGAGAAGGGCTGTCAGGTTATAGGGAAGAGCCAGACCACACAGGGCCCTGCTTTGTTGCCCGGCAGGGGAGAAGCAGGGGGGGCCGGCAAGAGGTCATCGCTTGGATGCAGATGTGTGGCTGGGGGCTCACGCCGGTGGTAGCCTGGAAACGGGAAGACAGCACTGGATTCTGAACACATTTTGAAAAGCAACCCCACGTGACTTGCTGATAGCTTGGATGTGGGGTGTGAGAGGAGGAGAGTGGTCAGCATGCCTCCGAGGTTTCTGGCCTGAGCAGTGGGAGCACAGAGGTG
Source organism: Callorhinus ursinus (assembly GCF_003265705.2). Taxonomy (NCBI): domain Eukaryota; kingdom Metazoa; phylum Chordata; class Mammalia; order Carnivora; family Otariidae; genus Callorhinus; species Callorhinus ursinus. Next base: position 69,173,576 of record NW_027397070.1, read on the forward strand.
AGTGCCCGCCTTGTGGGCCCGTGCAGGTGATGAGGGGGCGGGGGAGACATGCGGTGGCCCGGCTGCTGAGCTGATCTCCAGCTTCCCAGGCGATGGCGGCTCCCGTGGCTAGAGTTTGCACCCCCCCTCCCAAACCGAGAGGAACTGAGGCTGGAGGGTTGGGGGGCCAAGGGCTCAGAGTCCGAAGCGGGGGAGAACAGGATCCACCTGTGGGCAGCCCCCCGGCAGGGCCCCGGCAGCCAGCAAGCCGGGCGCCCTGACGGCCTCACCTTCCAGAACCAGTGAAGCCTTGGGACATATCACCGCATACGGAATGCTGGCCAATGAAGCTCAAAACGTCTCCTCTCCATAAACGTGGCTGTGCGCACACACGCTCACATGGGGGTCAGGCGTATATTAATATCCACGAGGTCACTGGTGATTTGTGTGTTTCTCTTTGTACTTGTCTCTCTAAATTTTCTAAAATAAATTCGCATGACTGGTAGCACCCCCCACCAAAGCAGCCCTCCTTGGTTTCCCCTTAAAAGATTTTTATCATCTTAGACAGAGAGATTCTACTTTTGAAAAACGACTGGAGGGCGCCTGAGTGGCTCAGTCGTTAAGCGTCTGCCTTCGGCTCAGGTCATGGTCCCGGGGTCCTGGGATCGAGCCCCGCATCGGGCTCCCTGCTCGGCGGGAAGCCTGCTTCTCCCTCTCCCACTCCCCCTGCTTGTGTTCCCTCTCTCGCTGGGTCTCTCTCTGTCAAATAAATAAAAAGTCTTTAGAAAAAAAAAAACGATTTGAGGGGCACCTGGGTGGCTCCGTGGGTGAAGCGTCTGCCTTCAGCTCAGGTCATGATCCCGGAGTCCCGGGATCGAGTTCCCTCGTCGGGCTCCCTGCTCGGCAGGGAGTCTGCTTCTCCCTCTGCCTCTCCCCCCGCTCATGCTCTCTCTCTCTCTCTCTCTCTTAAATAAATAAATAAAATCTTAAAAAAAGAAAAAAGAAAAAACGATGGAAAGGAATCCATCTGAAACAGGAAGACACTGTTCAACAAGATGATGCCAGGACAGTGCCCTTCCGGGGCAGTGTGGCTCTCCCCCTGGGGCGACCCGAGTGAGAAGCGTCCCTGACCAGCTGCGACCACAGTGCCCGCGCTGCCTCTGCAATTTGGTAGCCGTGGATACTGTGTCTCTGTTACATTTATATAAACAGAGGGAAATATTTCTGCATGAGAACTGACGAGAAACAAGATCACAGATGAAGTCACATCCCTGGCAAGCAAAGCAAAACCCAAGGAAAATGAACAGAAAAAAGACTGGAAGGAAATGCCCTGTGGATGTTGTCTGTGTAGAGAAATCACGGATGACTGGGTTTTCTTCTCAACTTTCAGACTTTTCCCAAATTGTCTGTAAACCGCATGCATTGCCTCGAGAAAGAAAAACAACTCCAGTCGCTCCTATTTCTACACACCCCACCCAGTCCTCAAAGCCCATCCAACACACGCGTCCTTGCAGAGGCCCCCATCCTCCTGCTCGAGGTGCCCTGTCTCGTCACCACCATGTTGGTGTCCAACGGGGAGTCAGGACACGTCTGGATTCATCCTTCCTGTCCTCCGGGACCCTCAGTCCAGAGGGGCAACAGGAAGAACCAGAGGTGACACCCGCCATCCGTGCCGCCCCCGGGAACACCGAGTGCACACCGGGCAGGCTCTGGGATGCAGCGCAGGGTGCCAGAGGCGGGAATGCCCCTGGCAGGGCCGAGGCTCGGCCCCCTTCCCTGTCCTCACCTGGTCACCTGGTCCAGAGCCTCCCGGAGGTGAGAGCGGGCGTCAGTTACTGGCCAAGGCCTCTGGGTGGCTCCACCTGCCCTAGGCTCGGCGACTGTCCCTGTCCTGCCTCTTACCCCTCCCAGCTGGCTCCTTCCCGGAATGGAATGTCTGTCCTCCCTGCCAGCCACAGCTGAGGACCCGAGAGCCACGGGGCTGGGGAGGCCTGCAAAAGTTTCTGTCCTCGTTCTAGTCTGGGTGGCCCCAGCAGGGCAGGGGGATAAGATGACCTTTGTGAACCCCAAATCCCGGCATGTTGGGAACAGAACTATGCGAGAAATATGCTCACTTTGGTGCAGAGAAGGTCAGGGAGCTGGGATATGCGTCACCTGGGGGGCTGGACGAAGGTGGGGAGACCCTGAACACTTTGGGGGTGGGCAGGGCGGATCCCAGGCCGGAGTGGGAGGACCGGGCGGTGGGCTCTCCTCTCCCTCCTCCCTCCTCCCTCCCTGTCCCACAGGATCCCATAGCCTCTGACTTCTCTTCTCCGGCTCTCTGCCCTACCGCACATGCGGGTGCATCTGAGACCAGCCGGGGCACCTCTCCTGTGCGCCCCTCCAGCCAGGGTGGCCGGACCTTAGGCCGTCATGACACCAGGAGAGCCGTTTGGCTGGGCTTTGCAGCGGGGTGATGGGAAGTCTTATTGACCAGGCCCTGCAGTCTGGATTTTGTCTCATGCAGCTGTCTCTGCTTGCTCCCAAGAGGGGTGAGAACATCCAGCCACCTGGCTGAGCTTGCTGGGAACGGACGTCAGGAGCAGTAACTGGAAGGCAGTGGGCCGCCATGGGGGCCTGGCAGGGGGAGAACAGCTCCACGGGGCCCTGGGGTGCCTTCCCGCGGCACACAATTGCAGACCCTGTGACTGGAGAGACCAAGACCTCTGTTGTCACCGCCCCCCCATCCCCCGCCCCGGAGCCGCGGGGTCACCCCTGGCCAGGCCTACCAAGCCCTGGGCCGTATCCCCCAATCCCACCCAGGAGGTCTGCAAGGCCCATAGGAGCCGCCGCTTGCCGGGAGGAGATGCGGACGGACAGTTGGGAGGAAAGAATTCAATGTATTGTCATCTTAACGCTCACGCAATGAGGTGTGAAATTCTGTGTTTCCAAAATTTGTTATCAGCCACGCTCCCTGTCCTCCCGCGCGGGCTGCATTGAGAAAATTCGGGAGAAGCGGTGTTCTTCCCGTGACATGAGTTATGACATGCTTGTGGCTCCATGGCTGGGAGAGCTCGATCGAGGGGGATTTATCACTCCGGAGAGAGCCTTCAACAGGCTTCATTAGGCTGAAAATGATAATGAATATCTTCCCCTCACCTGTTTTCATTAATAACGGCTCCCCTCTTATCTGCTTGCCACACATACCATCCTTTCATGAAACACACGCACCCGGCCCGGAGGAACACGGGGTGACCGGGGCGGAGCAGGGGGTGACCCGCGCGCCCACCTGGCTCCGGCCCCTCCTGCTGCACGTCTGCGCCGGCAGGGGGCGCCGCGGGCCCGCCCAGAGCGGTGGTGGGGGGGGGGGGGGGGGCGGGGGCGGAGGGCGGGGCAGTTCTCCTGCCCTTCAGGGGACGCGGGGGCTGGGGCAGTGGCCAGCTAGACGTGGAGGGAGGAGAGTCAGGCCTTCTGGAAACTTCCAGGCCTTTACCTATTCCTGGATTCCTCCAGCCATGCTTGAACCTTAGCCAAACGCAGACCTTCCCTGGGCGGCGGTATTTTTTCCCCTTTCTTAGGGGGAAAGGAGGGCTGGGGGGGGGGGGCCCCGGAGGGGGAGGGAGGGGGGGGGGGGGGGGGGGGGGGCCAGGGCCAGAAATCACCTCCACTTCTCCTCTGGGCTGCTGACTGCAGGCCCTCCTCCGGGTCCCAGGCCTGGTCCCCCTCTGCTCTCCTCGCCTCCCCTCAGGGCCCAGCGGTGGCTGTGCCTGCTGTACCCACTCCCACAGTGGTCGCTGGAACTTTTTAAGGTTCTGACCTTGTCCTTCCCCTCCTCAGGGCCTGTATGAGGCTACGCCCTGACACTGCCCAGCGGCCTGGCATTCGGGACCCTGACTGGGCAGCCCCTCCGACCTTCAGCCTCAGGGACAGCTGCTCCCCTCACTCCACCGGGTCTCTGACAAGGCTCCCAAAATAGCCAGGCACGTTGGCGCCCTGGCCTTCCTTGGCTCGAGCTTGTCGAGCTGCTGGGAAGGCCTCCCCCTCCCCTGCATTTGGCAAACTCATTTGTACCCTTCAAGGCCCATCCCCAAGGTCACCTCCAATGGGAAGCCTTCCAAAGAAAGGTTCTCAGGCCCTGTGTGGGCCACCTTGGCCCTCTGGCAGCTCGGCCAGTGGGAGAGGGCTTCCCGTCCAGCTCAGGACCAGGCCATGCTGGGGGCTTTGGGTCAGAGGTGTTCTCCTGGGCACTCTAGGCCAGGTGGACTTCGGGGTTGGTCCCGATGTCATTTCCACCTTGCAGGGCAGGACTCTGAGGCTCAGAAGGGTGTCAGCAGCCTGCCCGGGTCCCACAGTGTGTCAGTCTGTCTGTGCTCTTCTGTACGATAGCCCTCCCTTGACGGAATCCCAGCTTCCTCCAGCAACAGGGAGCTCACTTCCCTGGGCCTCGCCGAGGGCAGACTCGCCTGGCTGGAATCTGGACAAGGGGTCCCAGTTCGGCCACCATAGGCACCCAGGAGAAGGTCCAGCCTTGGCCCCCAGTTCTGCTTTGCAGGTGAACGTTCTGGGCTCCCCGTCCTTGGAGGCCCATGGATAAAGGGACAGCCTGGCCTTTGTGTTTCATCTGGCTCAGACCGACCCTTGCAGGATGGGCTTGCGTTTTGACAAGTGACAGGCTTGAGGAGGGGTCCTCAGGTGGAGGGAACAGCTCGAACTGAGGCCCGACGGTGGGACCTCACGAGTGTGTGGGAAGCAGAGAGTGGCCAGTGGTCAGCGTGGTGATGGCATCAGGGCAGGAAGGCTGGCCGGCCCTGGGAGGGACCTGGGAGGGGACTGGGGGCCCTCACTGCCGGCCTGGGTTGCCTTGGGCTGACGGGGAGGGCTGGAGGCGCCACAAAGGGGCCAGAACCGGACGCAGGAGGGGAGTGGGCGCCAGGGTCCCAATGGTCTTTGGGTTTTGTTATAACCACCTCCAGGCAGGGGGCAGGTGTGGGGGGGGTGCTCAGGTCTCGGCTGCGGCGACAGTGGTGGGCCAGCCCTGCTCTGGCTCAGAGGGCGTGTATCTGCACAGGCCTACTCCCCGCAGGCCACAGGCTCCTGGTGGCTTGTCCCCGGCCGGTGGCCCCCTGGGCTGCCTTGCTGGGCCCTCTCCTCACTTGCTCTGTGGTCATGGTCCTCCCCCTTGCTGATGAGTTGGTAAGTGCGCAGCCCGAGCCCTGTGCTGGTCTTGACACGGCACGCTTTCCAGCGCTCAGCTCCAGCTCCGCTGCTTCCCCGGCACCGCTCGGAGAAGGAAACCGGCAGCCTCCCTTCTCTCTAGGAAGAGTCACCGCAGATGTTTTTACAAAGTCGGGGCCAGGGAACATAGGAATAAATGCCACGATTCATGTTTGCAAACCCCTCCCTGCCAGCTTCTGTCTTGACAAGCGAGGGGGGCTGGGAGGAGGCCGGCAGATGTGGAACCTGGGAACGTGGCCAAACGCTTTGTTCAAGACAGTGTTCCCGATCGCGGGCAGAACGAAGCGGCGTGCAGAACCGGGGAAGCTCCGTGACAATCAGGGGCTCCGGGGTGCCCGCAGGCCGGCCCACTGGCCAGTCATCGCCTGGCCTCCCCCAAGCAGGTGGCCTGGCTCTGAGGAGGGGTGGGGGGGGTCTAGCGGGGACGTTCCCCCACCCTTGGGAGAGGCTCAATTACCCCAAAGGTCAGGGGGCACATTCCTTATTATTGTAATAACAGCAATTAGTAGGAGTGGTGATAACCGAGTCCTGGCTTCCAGACTCTGCCTCCCAACTCAGCCCCACAGCTTTGCCGGAGCCCGAGAGGGGCAGCTCAGAGCAGGGGTCCTTAGCCCCAACTTACAGATGTGGACACTGAGGTCCAGTGGGGTTCAAGACACCCATTCAAAAGGTACCAGTTGGGCAGTGGAGGGTAGGACTGGGTGCCAGTTTCCCTTCTGCTAACTGTGGAAGTAACGCTTGGTGTGGGCATCAGTCCAGTGGGGGGGGGGTGTAGGTGTTTTCAGGGTTAGGGGCGTCTCTGAGGTCATGTATGGAGGGTGATCACATCCTCTGTTTTCCTGCAAAACCAGCGCTTCCCGAGGAGAATGGGCTGCCTCACCTCTTCTGTGCGTGGGGAGGGGGGGCTCCCCGACATTTATTGAGCACCTACTTTTTGTCTCTGTGGGACAGACTACAGTTTACAGGGGCTCCTTCCCACAGAGGGGAGGAAGACTTTTGTTTTCAGGGAGCACCCTCAGCAGCCAGGGAACGTCCTGTCCCTGAGCGTGCAGCTCCCTGGCAGGACAAGGAGCAGGAAAGGGCCAGGGGCTCTGAGACCAGGAGGCCCAGAGGAGACTGTTTGGGGCCTGGGGGTTTGGGCTGAGGCTTGAAGCCATTAGAGGGGGAGGAGGGAGAGCGGGAGAAGGAAGGACTCCTTCCTGTGTTCTGTGGGGAGCAGAGCGGCACGGACAGGTCCGCCGGGGTGTGCATGGGGGCCATTCCCGGGGCCCAGATGCAGTACTGTCCTGCATTTACAGGGGTGCAGGGGTGACCCGGGACGGAAGGACCCATGGCCTTGGGATGAGACCAGCCACAGAGGCTTCTCTCCACAGCCCTAGAGCCGTGTTTTAGTTAGTCAAGTTCTCAAATCGTTGTTTACTGCTCCCCACACATGGAGGATTGATGAAAAGCTGGGCCGAGTTAAAAATACCAGGGACAGGGATGTGCAGGGAGCCACGGAGACAGGCGCCCCGACAGTGGGGAAGCAGGAGCAGCTCCTCATCAGGGAATCCCTGCCCACGTCCTGTCCGTCGCCCAGCTGGAGGGACACAGGACAGCCACCTGCAGCTACGCCAGCCTCACTCCACCTGTGCCGAGCGCCAAGTGCAAGACCGGACCTCACGACCCTGGGCACCACCAAGGTGTGGGCAGGGATGAGGTGCAGCCCCTCCCCCACCACACCTCCAGGAGCTTCCAGGCCGTGGGCAGTTGGCGTGGTGTTGGACATAGGCAATCAAGCAGCCACCAGCCTTGGCAGGAGCCCTCAGGGTGAGTAGAGGGGCAAGGAGCCCCGCAGGTGTTCATGGAAGGCCTCCCTGGAGGAGGTGACCCTGAGCATGGGACGGGCGTGCGGGGTGGGCACGGGGTAGACATTTTGAATGAAGCCCAACCTGAGCCAGGGCACAGAGGTCAGAAAGCACGGGAGTTCAGGTGGGTCCTGCTCACGGAGAGATGCTGGAGGCCGGGATGAAGCACTGGCCTTCACGAGACAGGCATGGGGGCAGTGACAATAGCGGGGAGGCACCCCATGAAACCCTGAGTGCCATCCCCAGGAACGGGCTCTGTCTTGCCCGGGGCCTCCCCGAGGGTTCCAGAGTCAACAGGTCCTTGGACAGGGGTCACAGAGCCCAAACCCAGCTCCACCGCCTTTCTCAGAGGGAGTGAAGAGGAGGAAGGATGCCGTGACTCTTTCTGGGGACCCTAGATGGCCGACTCCTGGCTGAAACCAAACTGTCATCCTTGTCACGAGACAAGCATTAATGCCTCCAAATATTGGCACCATGCCACACACAGTCCTGGTCACCGGGCCTCAGTTTACACGCATGATGAGAAACAGAGCTTTCCTATCAAACATATGGTGCCATCCATCCATCCATCCATCCACCTATCCATTCATCCATCCACCTATCCATTCATCCATCCATGCATCCATCCACCTATCCACTAACCCATCCAGCCATCAATCTATCCATCCATCCATCATGTATTCACTCAACAAACATTCTCTGGGCCTTTACTATGTGGCCAGGACACAGAGGAGAATCAGACATGTGCTCTGGCCTCCAGAGCCTTCACCCTCTAGCTCCTGCTACATGAAGCGGCTCATTGGTGTCTAAAGCAGAGCGTGACAAATGCTAGGTCCTGAGGAGTAAATAAAATCAATATAAAAGCACTTTGAAAGTTAAAAGCACAATTAACGCACGTGCTCTGCCTATAGGGACAGTTGTCAAGTGCTTTCTGGGCCCTGGGCCGCAAGGGGGCTTTCTCTGCCCAGGGTCAGGTGTATGGGCACCTGAAGCGCCTCCTATACCCCAGACGGCTGCTGTAATTCAATTACGGCACGTCTCCCATTAGTGGAGGTGTCGGTTCGAATCCTCATCTCCCTACCAGACCAGGAACCCACAAAGGAGAGAGACCGTGTTCTCCTCATTCAATTAATCAATTATGCCCTCGCTCGGCATCTGCAGCCTCTCGGCTTGTAAACACCCTCCAGTCTCTCCCGTCTTTGACTGCAGACACACACACACACACACACACACACACACCCCGTTTGGCAAAATGTGGACCTTTCCTCTCTCTCTCTTCCCATTCACAACCATAGTGTATTGTCGCCGATGCTCGCCGCCTGCGCGCCCACAGCCTCTGCGGCCTTCCCCGGCGGCCCCAGGGCCGTCCACTTGCCCCCCCCACCCCCATCCCCGTGGCTTACTTCTCAACCTGGGTCTTCGCAGGTGTCCCCGCAACCCTGGGGACCAATGGCCAGTTCCTTTCTCGCGTCTTTTTCTCCCTTGGTGTCTGAGATGCCTCTCCGTTTTTGTAAAGATGGGGGGTTTGAGGGTGTTCCTGGGTGTTCAGGGAGGGGCTGTGTGGTGAAGGGTGCTGGGAGGGTTGACGGGTAAGCAGGTGAGAGGAAGCTCGTGGGCTCTGGGCCCCATCTGTCTTCTGGTAGCTTCTGTGTCCTTTGTGAGCACCTCTCCTTGCTCATCCCTTAAATGCCGCTGCGCCGCACGGCGGGGTTTCCCTCCCACTGAATCCCTTGATCCCCCTCTCCGTGGGTCTTCCCCCCGCCCTCCCCCCCCAGCTCCCTCTGCAGTTCCAGCCACGTCCTTGCGTCTCAGACTGAGCCCACGACCCCTCTCCTGTCCCCTCACCCTCCTCCCATCGGGCCCGTGGCTCCCGCACCCATCCCGGCCCCTGGAGCCACAGGCCCTGACCCGGGCAGCGGGATGGGTGCACCACCCCGGAGAGTCAAGTGCGGAAACCGAGTCCTGGGAGGGGATCACTCAGGGTCTTATCCAAATCCTGACACCCGTTACCCAGCCCGCAGCAGGGATTCTGCCAACGTGGAGCTCATGCAGGCGTCCCCACCCCCCGGCCGAGTGTGGGGCTCAGCTCATGTGGTGGCTGGGGGTGCTCCCTGCAATCAGGGTGCGGGAGGGTCCTTCAGCTGGGCATTGCTGCCAGGTCAGTGGGGGCCAGGGGCTCGAGAGCCCCAGCCAGGAGACCCGGCTTCGGAGATGGAGCTGATTGGGTTCGGTGATGCTCTGGGCTGTGTGAGCTCTCTGTCTGCTGTCCTTCTGGCCCTGCTCTGTGTCCCCCGGATGCCACCCAGGCAGCTACAGCAGCTGGTCCCGCGCCCTCTGCCCCCAGCGTACTGAGAGGATAGGAGGGGTCGCCGTGGACCTGAGCGACCTCTGCCACCTCCTCCTCCACCAGCAATCCTGGCTTCCAGTTCAGGCGATGGAGCCTCCTCGACCCTTAGGCCCCCACTCCTCCAGCTTCCTCACACCCTGCCCACATCTCCGTAAATAGCCCTGTATTAAACCCTCCCCGAATTAACCACCTTGCGTGCCACCATCTGTTTCCTGCTGGGACCCTGCCTGAATCCCGCGGGCCTCCCTGTCCCTCCAGTTGGGTCTGTGGTCCCCTTGTTAGCGCGAGCTGTCAAGCAGGGAAGAGACGGGACCCAGATCCCCAGCTACGGACGGAGGTGCTGGGTCAGGGGAACAGCAGGGCCTCGGGCAGGTGGGTCTCAGGGCCGTGTTTAAGGAACCCTGAGCAGCCTTTTCAGCTCGCACGGTGCCTTCCTCCTGCGGCCTCAGCAGCATCCCAGTCTCAGGATGCGGCAGGACCGGACCCGGAGCCCCTATTAAGGGCCAGGGCTGCGCAGAGTCTACTTGCACGCAGCGCTCGCAGCCCCAGAGGGAACGAACAGTGGCCCAGGGAGGCTGAAGCAGTTCCCCAGCCTGCCCCTTCCCCCTGCGCCCCTTCTCCCTCCCACTGCCGTGGTGCAGAGGAAGTACAGAGAGAGAAAACCCACCCAAGATCGTTCCCCACCATCCCTAGTGAGCGGGGAAGAGCAGGCCGGTGAGAACGTGCTGGCGGGGGCCGCTGCACACCGTGCACGCTTCGCTGGGGGCCCGTTGCCGGCCGCAGACTGCCCAGGCTGTTGCCCGCCGCTCGTGGAGGAAAAGGCAGAATGAAGTAAAATGCAATCAGAAATAATTGGCCCATCTGAGAGAGGCAGGGGAAAGGTGTTGAAAAGAAACTCATCTAAAGGCTGGAGGAAATCTTTGCCAGGAAGAGGGGCTCCCCAGGCTTTAAAAGACCATTTCTGATCCCCAAGGTGCCCCTACTCCCGCCAAATGCTTCCTCATCGATTCCTTGATAAGATGGTGCAATTCAGTTCCACAGATGCTTAATGAGAACCTGCCATGTGCCTAATTCTGAGCGAGCAGCCCTGGGGAGAGCTGAAGGGGGTGGGAAATGGCAAGACTCCTTTCCCTCCTTCTCCCTTCCCTCCTCCCTCCCTCCCTCCCTCCCTCCCTCCCTTCCTTCCTTCCTTCCCTCCTCCCTCCCTCCCTCCCTCCCT